>NC_143515.1:23702504-24002504 GCF_031878675.1 Megascapheus bottae
ACCAACAAGCAAACAAAAAACTAGGGGTGTATACTATACAGACACATATTAGAGACCCTCTTCACAGGTTCTGGAATGCTAGAGCCCCTTTCTTTGTCTCCTCCATTCCATGTTGTCCTGCAAGGAAAACGAGAACAGAGGCCACAAAGGGAACTCTGAAGTGGGAGAAGCATGTGAAGACTCTAGTATTCAGATTTATGGGTGGTGTATACAGGAAGGATTCAATTTGCTGGGCCTGGAGGCACATTGTGCCGTGTGGTTCTGATTATGAAGATGATGCGAGCTAATCTTTATCCTAGATAATCAGTACAACACTATTTAGGTTTTCACTTAGTCCTCATCAGCCAGAGTTTAGTGTTATTGTTATTCCCATTTCACATATGAGGAAACTAAGATGGGAGAGAATTTAATTTATCCAAGGTCGTATAGCTCAAGTAGAACCAGGATTCAGATGTTAGAGGCTGAGTCTCATGGCCTAAAAATACTCAGAGGAATATCATTTCCTGATCGTGAATCATGGAAAATCAAGAGCCGGAAGAAACCATAAAATTCATTATATGGCAGTGTTATAACATGGATGTCTGGTGGGCAATGAGGGAAGGGATCCAGGGCCCTGCTTGCTGGGCTGTCCCAAGGACAGCAACGTAGAATGCAGAGTTCAGCAGCTGGACAACTGCACCTGGTGGGCACTTGGGTTGAATGAAGCCAATGGGGGCCAGGATGTGGCGGTAGCCATGTGCTGGCCCCATGACCTGCAGTGAACTGGGAAGGCGACTTCACTCCATATGGGGGCTGGAATTTTTCCCTAAAGTATCTGCCCTTGGTTTTCTCGAAATTCCATAAGCGAAGTGGTAGCCCAGGGAAGGGCAGGGAAGCCCTAGAATCTGGCATTTGTGCAACTTTCATTCTGTTTCCCAATAGCAGAATAAGAATTTAAAAGACCTACTCTCCCCATGGTCTGCGATGCCCTGTGAGTTACAGATCAGGAAGGGTTTTCCTGCCCCCTTTTAATGCATTTCCTTAAACTTTTAAGAGTCAGCTGTAACAGTTATGTAGTCAAGAGCACAAAAGCTATCTAGAGCTCAACGAATTTTAAATATGAAGATATTATACAATCACTGCCCAGACTGATTTAAAGTTGACTGTACATGAATACACTCTCCAAGTAAAGAACTAAGAGGCAGCTCGGGAGCTGACTCCTCCTAGCAGCCTTCCAAGCACACACAGACCCCACAGTTAGCATTGTGTCCCTGCTCCACACGCATTCCCAGGCCTCCAGGCAGCTAAGCAGCCTGACCAAACAGGTTTGAGGGTTTTCTCCTCCATTCTCTTCTGTCCGCCCCTCCCCCACCCAACCCCTCCACAGATAAAGGACGCCTGGCTCGAACAACAGCCTCTCCGCGCTTCCTCCGTGGTGAGGCCTGCGTGGTTCTCCCCATCCTTGCAACTTAATGAAGTCTAAGCTTTGGATGTTACAAAGAAAGGGCATGCTTTAGTCTGCTGGGCCTCCACAAGGAAGAGGGGAAAGAGGGTGCACACCAATCCCCAAGAGGCTCTAAGAGGCGGGGGCACTGGGCTCCGGAGCAATACCACGGTGGAAGCCAGAAACTGCCCAAACTGGTTACATTCCAGCAAGATTAGCACAAGGCCAGGCCTGCTCCATCGCCCACCCCTCCTCCCCTCCATGAATAGGATTTTTAACTATTTCCCTCCTACTTGCTGTCCAGCCTCACACACTGACAACACTCCCTGCTGTTTGCACATTAACCTCCCATTTGCCAGGCAGCTTCTCAGAGGCAGCGGATTAACACCCACCAACCCAGACAATGGTCCCCGGGGAGGGATGCAAGGGGTTCAGACAAAGACTGCAGACGCCAGGCCCAGTCAGTCATTGCACAGTGACCCCCAGTGGAAAGTATTAGGGTCTCCAGGATACCCAGGAATCGCAACCATTTCATTCCTGGCTCTGGGCACCTACTCCACTGGACTGGGGGTGGAGGGAGTTGGCTGGTTATGGAATATAAGGCCTACAAGAATCCAGCCTTAGTCTAACTTGGAAAGTTTGAGTCTAGCAGACGTCAGAGGGACCAGTGACCAAAAGGCTGAGGTACAGGAGCTAGGAAGGAAAAGACCCAGCTTATCTTGCTCAAATGCCTCAGTGGTGACTCCAGTTGACTGAGGGCTCCTTCTTTCCTCAGCTCCAAGGGGTTCTGCTTGATGCAGTCTGCAGACAACACTCCACACTCCAACGTCATTTTCTTGCTCTTTGCTACAGATATGTGTGCGCACACGCATGAGTATACACATGTGTACACACATGTGAACTTGGAAAGGCAGCAGAACGTCAGAGGGAGCTCTGCCTTGCTGAAGCATGAAGGCTTGATGTTCCTGTCTTCTACAATCTCCTCCAGGTGACGCGCCAGCTACCCTGTCTTCAATCAGGGACTCTTGCCCTGTAAATTGCAGGATGTAGGTGGTGTGAGGTGAGAGTCTAAGTTTCTCACAAGCTTCCAGAGCATGCCTACTTGGCTTGGAGTGGCATGATTCCTTCACCAGGTCGCTGCCTGGCTTCAGGACACTGCCTCTCCAGGCAGCCAGTTTTAGATATGCGCAGTTCCGATGGAGAGCATGCTGGTCTTGCGGCGTATTGGGGAAAGTCATCTATGTGTTTACACACCCATCTCAAGTCCATTTTCTTTGACCTACTAACTCTGGATGCTCACAACAAAACCTCCTAGCTATCACCTTGTTTTTCTGCACCCACTTCTGCCTACTAGTCTAGGCCAAGGAGGCTGTTTTTCTGACCCCCTGTTCTATTCATGGGACTAATGCCAGACAGGGTGGGGGCGGGAGCAGAACAGAACACAGCACAGACTGATGAGGCTATTGGGCGGAGGGGTGGGAATAGAGCCCACAGCCGGAAACAGAAACCAGAGCTCCTGCCTTAGGGCAGTTAACATACAAGAAACTTAAGGACAATTAAAAAGCAGCAACCACAATTAATATGGTTTACACAGGCAAAACTCATTAAGTATGGGTTGTGGAGCTTGAGTTTACCTTTGCTGGGCAAACCCTTTCTTTATAGGCAGCATACACATTAGCTAAAATTGAGATTCCAAGGGGGAATATTTAAATGACGATGAAACCAATTTGGGCCCCCCAATGAAGGGGGGAGTATCTCTGACCCTAAATGGGTGCACAAAAAGACTCACCCAGGGAGTCCCCTGCCAGTCTGGCTTAAGTTCCATGCCAAGTCCAGGTGCCAGGAATAAACCCTGACTCTTAGATCTGGGGTAAACAAGTTCCATCACCAGCACCATCAAATAACAATAAAATTAACTTGCCCTTTTTGAAAAGTTTCATAACTCAGAAGCTTCCCCTAAATTACAGTGTTGATCCACAAGCCTGAAGAATCTGTGTTGCCATGGCACTATTGCCAGGGAAGCCACTTCCTTGAGCAGGGCTTAAGATCTTCAGTGGCAGCAAGTCTACAAATGATAAATGATTAGCCCTAGCCATCAAGTGATGCTTTATCCAAGGACTGGTGCCTAACTATGGCCCTTATTAGGTGGGTTTCTTGCTCTATCAATTGCCACGCATTAAAATCTAGTTCTTAAAATGGTTGTCTGAGGTCCGGGAGCGTAGCCTAGTGGTAGAATGTTTGCCTAGCATGCATGAAGCCCTGGGTTTGATTCCTCGGTACCACATACACAAGAAAAGCCAAAAGTGGCTCTGTGGCTCAAGTGGTAGAGCGCTAGCCTTGAGCAAAAATGGCACTGAAGAATAGGAAGGGCCAGGAGTCTAGCCTAGTGGTAGAGTGCTTGCCTAGCATGCACGAAGACCCGGATTCGATTCCTCAGTACCACATACATAGCAAAAAAAAAAAAAAAAAAGAAAGAAAAAAAAAAGAATAGGAAGGGTATTTCCATTACAGGTAGAGAAGATGTCCTAATGCCTCCAGTTCTTACAGTCTCCATGGCCAAAGCTTATCTTGAGATCTATTCAACTGCTGATAGTCTTCCTCCCTCTTTCCCTTCCTCCTAGAGATCCACAGATCTCAGACTTCTGAATAGCAAGGCTAGGATTACAGATATGAGTTATCAGGACCCAGACTAGCTTTCCATAATTAGTGGTAGAGAGCTAGCCTTGAACAAAAGAGCTCAGGGACAGTGCCTAGGCCCCCAGTTCAAGCCCCATGACCAACCAAAATTTAGAGAAAGAAGGAAGGTTAAAATACAAAAAAAAAAAAAAAAAGAAAGAAGGAAGGTTAAAATACAAAAAAAAAAAAGAAGGAAGGAAGGAAGAGAAAGAAAGAGAAGAGCACCTGGTTTTATTCAACTGCTGATCTGATAGTCCTGTCTTTTTTCTTAAATGTTCAAGCAGATGCTTACAAGTAGTAGGAAATTGACTGATCTTTATTGTATTGACTTTGCCAGACTAAGTAAAAACCATGAGGATTTGAGAGGGGTCAAAGCAGCCGCTTGGGCCCAGCTTCCCACCCCAAAGCTCCAATGTCTGTCCTTAAGAATAATCGGAACTACATTTAGGTGAGAGAGGAAGGACTGGGTACTAAACTCTTCATGATAATGACCTGTCCAGTCACACAATGAGTAATCACACACTCGGTGGCTTAATAGGCTTTTCAGTACTTCATAGAGATGGATCCGGAATGTTTCTATTCAGTGTGACACAGGCCCCAAGTGTATTGTTCAGTAGCTTCATTGCAGTGTCCATACATCTGACTTTATTTTTACGGAAATGGGTCATTAGGTCAGGGACCACCTTCTTCCAGGTCGAGATGTACTTTGCTTGGGAGCGGCTGAGGTCTAATTTTAGGTCTTCTGAGAAACTGCAGAGCTGTTTCCCCCAGCCTAATGTCCTAGAGTAGCACATGGAGGTCACGTTTTCAGGTTCTCTATGGTTTCAAAATCAGAAAGTCCTTCTGTTTCCTTGAGCTGTCAGCCATTCAGCCTCGCTGCTGTCTGTTTACTGGGCACAGAAAAGGGTGGACACCTCAGGAAGTGTCCTGGGGAAGCTGGTGGTGGACACTTGGCTATACTCAGATGACACTTTGTGTGGAGACATTTATAGACTTTTCTTTGGTGATGGGCTTTGAGAAGAAACAGGCTCCATCGTACATACACTTTTTTTGGTGGCCTTTCCTTCCCAACGTTGGCTTTGTTGTATTATTATTTGTTGAGAAACAAAGAATCCCACACATCTGGGAGAGAGGCAGATGTCTCTTTGGAGAGGTCTACAAGGAAGCCACTCTGAGCATGGATCAGGATGTAACAGGAAGTGCTCATTCATTTTGTGGAGAGGTTAGGTTTTGCTATGTCAAGGGCATTAACTGATGGCCAACACTCCGGAGCTGCCATAGCAGCTGAAACCCACTGGCACTGGCAAGAGAGGGGAAGAAGCAACCTCGGATTTCCCGATTTCTCCACAAGAATCACTTACTCCCTTCAGAGTCCTTTTGGGGTTCGTTACCTGATAGCTCTCTCATCACCAGCCGCAAGCACATACAACCAGTATGCAGTACCCTCAACTAGAAGCAGCTAGACTTTTCCCTAACTGTTGCTTGAACTTGAATGGGAAACTGTCAGCTCATTTAAGAGGATAGTGGAACGCCTCTTCTGGTGACATTCTCTCAATCAGTCACAAAATCATCAAAAAGCAGCACCTTGGAAGAGTAATGCAATGTCTTGTGTATAGAATCATTGTTACTATTTCAATTCCTAACACAGAGCTTTTGCTGGTTCCTTGCTTCAGTTTTTTTAACCAGTTTGGTTCTTCCTATGGCACCGAGATGGGTATGGCGGAAGGCTGGGCCTAGACACTTGAGCCTGACAAGACAGATCCCTTACTACGATGAGCAGCTAGAAATGACATTTATGGAAATAAATATGTATTAAGTACCTAAAGTTTATACTATATAGCATAAGCGTTAGAATGCAAAGGGTGTTTATTTCTTCCTACAAGTGTCTCTTATATGTAGTGGAAACGAGTGCTGACTGTCATCCAGACATAATATGATCCGGATATGGGTTATTACTCAGGGCAACGACCTTACCCACTTGGTACACTGACCTATTCTGGGTTATTCCAAAACATTATTCAGACAGCAAGATAAATTGCTTAATTTTTTCCTTCCACTCCTAAATCATTAATTAGATAGGGGGTGGGGAGAGAGAACCAACAGATCTCCTAAATACGGAGTAGGACCTTGATTCTGCCATCTGTTTTCCTCCTAAATATTGGTCAGTTCACCTCTGTTTCCACCTCTGGGGTTCTTTAGCAATGTTCTGGCATTTGGCCTCAAGCACACTCTCAGCTGCTAGTTTGAATCCAGCTGTTAATTAGTTCTTTAACACCTTTTGCTGCTCAGTCTGAACCCTAAGAATTCTCCAGAGATTATAGTTTTCGCCTTTGCTTAAGTGGCTCGAAAAGGTCTCAGAGGTTATCAATTCCCCAGATGTGCTTCATTCCCTGAGTTAGAGCTTTCCTTTCAGAGGAGACACAACTTGGTGGAAAGTATTTTTAACTCACATACACAGAACAGTTAAATACAAAACCAGGTAGGCTTATGAAACATTTCACCTCTGAAATAGGCTATGCGTTTTTAGAGGTGACATAAGTTATATGGGCTCTAAGAAGACCCTAAGAGTAGCTTGGGTGGCAGGTGAGGCTTGTTCAAGAGGAAGGGTTTAGGACTTAATGAACCCCTTTCAAATCTTCTTCCAGAGGCCAAAAAAAAAAAAAGTCCCCTATCTACAAGAAGGGAAGATAAGCAAGAGGTACAGCATATGAATGCACCCTTATATACTCGCAGTTAAACTATTAGGGGGAAAAATATCCAACCTGCAGTCTATCTAAAAACTGGGTGCTGCCAAAGCAGGCATACAAAGGTTTCCCACTCTTCTCAAGAGTAATTGACAAGAAACCTCTGCAGCAGCATGCAGCCCCGGGGGAAGTGATAGTTGCACCTCCAGTTAGAAATTCTAAAGGGAACCAATTTCTGACTTCACCCCTCACTCCCCGGCCCCAAATCATCGAATGAAAATAACTATGTCAGGCCAGCAGGGAGACTTGAGGCTAGGCCTTTCCTTCTGGTGCTTTAGGACAGAAGAAAATCGAGTCCACTTCCCTTTTCCCTACTGCCTTCAGATTTTTCTTTTCCAGGGAATGAGTCAAGTCAGTCAGCAAGTATTTATGAAGCACCCACAGGATTGCCAGAGCCAGGGGGGAGACGTGGGCTGCTGGAAGAAGCCCAGGATAGCTCTCACTTGAGATGGCTAACGGAAATGTCAGTCTTTAGGCCGAGTCTGAACAGGGCCATAAAGAACCGACTGCCATGCTGGGTGGGTTTATTCTGGACAACTGCTTGCTCCTGCCTGGCTGAGCTGCCTCTGTTATCTGAAAGGCCAATGTGGGCAAATCAACCATGCTTGTGCACATTTTTGGAAAACTACAAGTGCAATGCTGACAATCTTGATGGTTTGGGGTTAGTGCCTGAGATCATCTCCCAAAAGGCCTTGCAACAATCAAAATCAGTTAAACAAATGTCAGATGGTCACCAGTTTTTCCTCTGCAAATGTAAATGTGTGTGAGCTAGATGTGAGAGGTCTGGAAAACCCAGAGCTTATGACAGTCTTGGAGGATAGAGGGTTATCCTCTCTAGTTTGGGAAGGGGACTTGAAACCTTGCTACTCAAAGGGTGTCCCATGGACCTGTGTGCCTTAGAACTGTACTGGGAATACCAAGCCAAATCTGCATTTCTAAGAGCGTCTTAGGCATGTGCACACACATGTCTGAACGACACCCTTTCAGGTAACCACGTAACTCTTTGTTGTTTGACCCAGGAGATTTCCTAAGGTCACATTTGGGGCACAGCTGCCTTCCACATATCCTAGTGGAGCAGTTAACAGGCTCCCTAAATTTTCTGTTCCCCCAAAGTCTAAAGATTCTTTAAAAGTATATATAATAATTCTTAACTTGAAAGCAGGTCACCTAGAAGGACCCAGTTCAACTTTACAGTGTTTGACATGGGAAGATATGTTCTTAGAGACAACAGAACTGAGCACTACTTATTACAAGGCATTCCTTACACTTCTTCAGTACACTCAACTAACAGTGCATGCTGGCCTAGATTCTCTTTGGTTTTAAATACCCAAGCTATGTTAGAATGACCTGTATGGTTACAATTAAGATCACGGCATCTGGGGAAGTCACCGCAAACCCCCACACATAAATATGGTGATTTTAATAACAAATAACACATTTGGAGATCGGTAGAAGTATGCTGGCAGAGGGAGCCACTAAAGATGCTAATTTGCATGTTCACAAAAGAATAGAATCCAGCAGCAACATTAATGCTTAACTCCACAGAGCCAGAGGACCTGAACAGCCTCACCACAGGGGCATGCTCTAAATTTAAAGCTGGTTTTCAAATGCTCACAATTTTGGCAAAACTTAAATTCAGCTGCTTGAAGAAGAGAATGGATTAGATTTTCTTTTTCTCTCCTGTGAATCCAAAAGCAAAGCAGATAGAAAAGTCCATTTTAATTGTTGTACATTAACTCTAAATATCTGGATAAAGGTGATGCCATTTCTTGAATGAGGCAGAATGAAAAATGAGAAAAATTTGTCTAGCTGGCAGTGATTTTTTTTTCTTGGAAAGCTTTAGGATGTCAAGACTAGGGTCCAGCACAGCGGATGTTTCCTGGCCTCTTACACTTCCAGTAAAATGTGACAATCATATTAGGCATGGGGAGAATAGATCTTCTAAAGCAGAATGCAGTTGAATGAATGTTGTTTGTGTAAGGGGTCCTGGTTATTAACAACAGTAGTTATTGTGCCACAATTTAGACGTCTTTGTATCCTGTAAGCTTTGTTTACTGGCTCAGTTTCTCCTCTAATGTGGAATCTATTGAGCTGTTCATGATATACTTGTTCAAACATCTGCAAAGACAGAGAGGCCTCTTATAGGGGTACAAACCCAGTGGGGCAAGCAAACAGAATATGGCAATAGTATAATCGATTGTTTCATTTACAAAGGAAATAGCCACAGAAACCTCCCACTCAAAAGAAATGTATCTTGTTGAAAGCTCTTGGCATTCACTCTGTAAGGGAGATGGTCAGGAGCCAGGGCTTATGGTGACATCAGCCATGAGGCCAAACTCCTGTCCTACAAGTTAAGGAGAGGGGGAGAGGCTGTTAGTCATTTCTATCTGCTAACTTGATGCTAGCCAAACATTTCATGGGGGTACATGTATCAGGTAATGACTAGACAGCATGATTTCACAAGATAAGGACAAAATGTCTTGACAGCTACACGCTCCGGAGGCTTAGGATTGCAGTTCTGCAGAGCCCTTGGCTCATGTGTTATTAATAAATGCCAGTGGCAATATCCACGAGTACACTTGTCAAAAGGGCTATTTCCAACCCCTCCTCTTTCCCTTCAACAACCAGATGTGGAAGTTAGGAGACCTGAGCTGAGAGCCTACACTGCCAGAGGCAAATCTGTCACCTCCGTAAGCCAAGGCTCTTCAGCGCATCTCTGTTCAGCTGGAGTAGTCTGACCAGCTTCATTCCATTCTTACAACTATTTGTGCTTCTGATGGGACTGTGGGTGTGAGTCCTCAGGTATGTCACCTGGAGCAGGTGGCAGGATTGTGTTGGGAGGGTCACCATCATAAACAGCATCACATGAAAGCATCTGATTTTCCCCATCCGGGGCTGCCCAACAAGTTCTGCCTTTACACGTTAACACGTTTAGAATTCATAAAGCAGCTGAATCCATTTTGATCTAAGTTGAGTTTTCTTCTGAGGGAAGTTGAAGGTTCCTGTAAGCCAGTCAGGCTTGGGAGTAATTGGAAGCTGAAACTCCGCCCCCTTCACTTGTGCTGAGACATTCATCACTAATTTCTTCCCAGGGCAGGTCTGAGCTCCCTAATGGCTTTGCTACATCTGGAGGCCAGAACCAAGCCAACCACCATCACTAGTAGTAGCAATAAATAACAGTGGCATTGAGTCTGCCCTGTGCTTGTCCTGCTTTAATCCACACACCAGAAGGAGCACCTGAACACCATTCGGTGGGATATTTTCCTCTGCAGAGGTGCCTGGAGCTAGTGGTGTATGCCAGAGTGACATGGTCATCCATTAATGATTTCCATCTGAGAAATACCTTTCAGTGAATGGGCAAAATTGTTCCATTTTAAAGGGGTGTTTGGGGCCTGATCCTGCAGCTTGAAGATTAGCTGTAAGATTCCTGGTCCCTATCCATTTTTCTTATTTACACTGTAATAAGGCAGAAACCTCTTCATCCAAATAGCTTCCTCTGGGATGGGAGAGGGAATGATCTGTCTGCAGCTCACATCACTAAGGGTCCACGTTCCAAGACCAGTGCTGCGTCAGCCTCAGTCATATACCCTGTTATCAGATGCCACGAGTATAACCAGGTCAGGCTCAGGCTCAAGGATTGTGATTCCTTGGTAATCACAACTACATGGCACTACAGAGAAGAGCCGCTTGTGCCTGGCATCTGTCTTGATTCCCTACTCTAACCAGTCCTGTTACCTGGTCCATGTTTTGTAGGCAGTACTGGCTTCTGTCTCAGTTCTCATTGTACTCAACCCATTCAACAATGTCTGCCTTGATTGGCCTCTCCCTCTTCCATGTATACTTTCTTCCTGAAGCCAACAATCATTTCTGTTTCCTTTCTCAGTCTCTCCCATTTCTCACACTTCTCTCTAGGAAGTACAAAAGCTTCAGTGCCCTCTCTTCTCAGCTCTTTCCCCAAGGACCTCTTCCAGCCTCATGTCTTGCTGTAGACTCTCAAGTTCCTTCATCCAGACCTTTTCGCTGGCATCTAGACTCAAACAATCCATTGCTTATCACCACTCTCACTGGAGTCCCAAAGAGCACCTCAGCTGCTCCTGAGTATTTCCTCCTAACCCAGCCTTTTTTACTTTGGGGAATAGCTATTCTTCCTCTTGCTCAGAAAACATTCCCAACTCTCTTCTTCTTGCACCCTGCATTCATTCAGTCCACCCATAAATGCTGTCATCCTATCTTCAAAATGGGAACCAGAATCTGACAACTCTTCCTACCTCTATTCCTACCTCCACGATTCAAGCCACACTGCCTCCACTACTTGTGGGACTTTTCTCCCCTTTCTTCCTTTCTATTTAAAAAAAACAGTAACCCAAAGCTTCATTGAGGGCAGACAAAAAGATGGTGGGAAAAAAACAGGATCAGATCACATCACCTCTTTCTTTGTCCAACACCCCCAATGTTGCACGCCTCCTGCAAAGAAAGGCCCATGCTCTTACCACACTCTTCAAGGGACTAGCCTTCTCCTCTTTTCTGATTGTGCCCTTCTCAATGTTTCCCATACCAACCCAATCCATTTGGCTCAGGCTGCCCTGAATTCTCTGCCATGAAGTTTCCTGAGGAACTTTGCCCTTGCTCTCAGTCTGCAATGCCCATTCCCAGATGGTCTGCATAGTTTGCTCTTTGGTCAATACTAGAAAATTATCTGCAACTAACTAGCAAAAGACTGATAGTAGAGATGTGGCGCAAGTAGCAGAAAAAAAGCTAAAGGAAAAAAAAAGACAGAAAAAAAGCTAAAGGAGGGTACCAGGCCTTGAGTTCGAGCCCCAGTACTAATGATTTTAAAAAAAATTTTTGAATGAACAGAACAATTAAAGGCTTTACTCTCATGGGTGGACCTACGCCATGTTTGCTTCATCCTTGTTTATTTCATCCCTGAGGCTGAGTCCTAAATTTTCTTGATACCAGATTTCACAGTTGCAGGTGATGCTGTTGACATTAAGGTCCACAATGGAAGGACTTCTCAAAGCCAACTTTCCATGCCTGCCCTCTCAATGAGAACAGGGATCTGTGCAGTAGAGTGTCTACTGAATGAGTAAATAAAGCACACACTGCTCCTTTCTTTACCTTGAACCAACAACATCCTGCTTCTGCCATGTGGCTCCTTCTCATACATAACCCAGCACTCCAGCCTTCTGCTCCTGGGCCCCTTCCCACCCTTTTCTTGCTCAGCTTCCAAAACCTATGACACTATCCACATCCTCCATAAATAATGTGTAAACATAGCTTTCTCATGCACCACAGGCATGTCCCCAATTCTGTCCCAGACTCTGTGTAGAGGCAAGCACAATGACATAGAATGCATCCTCGTGGATAAGATACAAAATGGCCCCTTTGTAAGTCAAAATAAATTGTGGAAAAACCAATGGCTCCTCCTTGGCCTCCAGAAATAAACTACAATAAATAGTCAAACCTTTTTTGGGGATATGGGGAGGCAGGTCTTCAGCCCTGAACTCAGGGCTTGGGCTCTGTTTCTGTGCCCCTTTGTGCTCAAGGATAGTGCTCTACCACTTGAACCACAGAATCACTTTTGGCCTTTTCAGAGTAGTTTATTACAAACTTCCCTTCCAGAGCTGGCTTTGAATCATAATCCCCAGATTTCAGTCTCCTGAGTAGCTAGGATTACAAGTGTGAGCCACTGGTGCCTGGCTGGCAAAACTTTTTCTAATCTCTCTCTCTCTCTCTCTCTCTCTCTCTCTCTCTCTCTCTCTCTCTCTCTCTCTCTCTCTCTCTCTCTCTCTCTCTCTCTCTCGTCAGCTGTGGGACTTGGACTTATCCCAGAGCTATTCGGCCCAAGGCTTCTGCTCTACCCCTTGAGCCACAGGGCCACTTCTGGTTTTCTAGTGGTTAGTTGGAGATAAGAGTCTCACCGTCGTTAGTGCCCAGGTTGGCTCTGAACTGCAATCCTCAGATCTCAGCTTCCTGAGTAGTTAAGATTATAGGCATGAGCCACTGCACCTGGCTCGCTCGCCCCTCCCTCCCTAGCTGTGGCTCTAGTAGTAGAGAGCCTGCCTTCAATGTAAAAAGCTAAGCAACACCACACAGGCCAAATTCAAGCCCCAGTAATGGTACCAAACAAACAAACGAAAGAATCACTTATGTGTTGGGGTGGTGGTGGTGCTGGGATTGGACCCTGGGCCTAATAGGTACCAGGTGAATACTCTACTACCTGAGCTACATGCTCAATCCACAATTAGTCCTTTCAAAGCTGCATGTCTTACATAATAAAGTACAAAAGCAAGCTAAAAGAGTAATAACTAGAGCTGAGTATATACCAGTTTTGTACCTGTTAACAAAGATAGGAGATTCAGTTAGAAGCCAATTTAACAGTTACTTATTGTTGACATTGGTGAGAGAACTGTAATCTAAAGGGGAAAGGCTAACCTTAACACTGGCCAACCCAAGGCCATTGCAGGATGAGGCAGGCAGGGAGCTGGCTCCATTGTGGGAGGGGAAGGATGGTACTTACATCCTATGCATTGAGAAAGTTGGACTCAGGATAAGGTGGGACCATTCTTTGTTATATGAGGAGTCCCATAGAAGAAAGATAAGTCATAAGTGTGATGTGATATGCTCCTAAGTAAAAAAGTGTGGATTCGGCAAAGATGCTGACACTATACTTAGGCTGGGGCTTTATTCCGTATGTGTGCGGGGAAGACAGAGTTGTTGCTAGCTGGGAAAGCCAGAGGCCATAAGATTTCCAGCTCATTCATTGTACTGGCACAAATTATGAGAACATAAATGTTGGAGACGGAAAAGACCTTCTGGGTTACATCAAAGCCTTTTCTCCCTGTGGGGTCATTCGTCTACTAGGTGGAGTTTTGTTTGTTTATCCATTTGTTTATCTGTTTGTCAGTTGTGTGCTTGAACTCGGGGCCTGGCTGAAGGCTCAAGTCTAGTGCTCCACTTTGAGCCACAGCTCCACTTCAGTTTTTTGGTGGTTAATTGGAGATATGAGTCTCATGGATTTTCCTGCCTGGGATGGCTTTGAACCACAGTCCTCAGATCTCAGTCTCCTGAGTAGCTAGGATTACAGGTATGAACCACCAGCACTTGGCTTCACCTGTCATTTTACTTTTTGTCCCAGTATTGGCTTGAACTCAGAGCCTGAGCACTGTCCCTAAGCTTTTTCCACTGGTACTCTATCACTTGAGCCATGTAGCTCCCAGCTGGCTTTTTAGGGGCTAACTAGAGATATAAGTGGTGGCCAATTGGAGATTAATTTGGCTGTTAATTGAAGATACAAGTCTCACAGACTTTTCCTTCCCTGACTGGATTCTAACCAAGATCTGAAGACCTCTGTTTCTTGAGTTGCTAGGATTACAGGAGTAAACTCCTGGCACATGGCAAAGAAAGCCCTTCAGAGTACTGATGTTTGGGTCTGGTGATTCAAACATTTTTTCCCCTTATAATAGAAAGAAAGCAAAAGAAAACTGAAAGGAGTATTCACTGAGAAATACAAACAATCTATTCTTAACCCCCTGGAGTTAACTAAGTACAAATAGTGTCCCAACCAGGAATTTAGTTGAAATACTAAGAATAAATAGTGGTTATACTTAATTTTATTTTAAAAAGTTTTTTAAAGGAACTGAGAAAATAAAGTTATACCTGGAGCTTGAGTTATCTTCCATGGACAAGTGCTATATAAAAATGCATCAGTGGGAAATATGATGTAAAAATCAATGTTAATAAATTCTTTAATAAAAACAATGCATCCGTGGGATCCAGATCGTGGCCTAGTGGTAGAGCGCTTGCCGAGCATGCATGTAGCCCTGGGTTTGATTCCTTGGTACCACATACATGGAAAAAAGCCGGAAGCAGTACTGTGGCTCAAGTGGTAGAGCTCTAGCCTTGAGAAAGCTCAAGGACAGTGTCCATGCACTGAGTTTAAGCCCCAGGACTGGGGAAAAAAATTCTATCAATCTTCTGGGCCAAAGACCATGAGCAGTCCCCTCCCTGCTGCTCCATCAGAAAGTCAATCAACTAACTTCTGCTAGCATCACTCCAGAGACGTTCAAGAGGACAAGGCATTCCAAGTGTGAAACTAGGCAATACTCAAGTACCAACTTCAGCTCCCACACTGAGAAAGAGAGAGATCAAAAAGTGCTGAGCTCCCAAAAAGGCATGTTCTGGGGGAAAAAGTGTTGAAAAGGAAAATAAACCCTTCAAAAGGGTGACCTTGGGTGTGCCCTTCCCAATCAAGTTAAATGTCACTGCTCTGAGAACTTGTACTTTTGATTTCCTGATTTTGCAGAATCCAAACCTAGCATAACGAATTCAAACCCTCCAGCTTCCTTCCTTTTCTCCATTTCCTTAAAAACAAAAACAAAAGATACAGATTTAATATTTCCATTAAGACATAACAAAATGCATCACACACTTTTTACCGTGGCTACCATAGCTTAGGGGAAAAGACTACTTCTCCCTCCATCCTTCTCTCTCTCCTTCTTCTTCTGCCTCTACTGTTCGACTCCCGGCCCAGGCCCCTCCCCATTGTCTCTAAGTCCACATTAGAAGCGGGGTTAAAGGCAACAGATGCTACTGCCTGTATGTAGTTTTCTCCGCCATTGCCCTCACCCAGAAATTGGTACTGTTAGGATCAGAAGAAAATGGTCCCATCGACCCCTTTGCTGTCCATGGATTCAGCATTCACACCTCCTGGGGCTCCAGTCTGAGGTTTATTGGCTCCTCAACCTCTGTAGCAGCCCCCTAGAATCCATCAGATTAGGAAGGAGGTCAGGGAGGAAGAGGCATCCAGGGCTCCTTTGTGTAGACCACTTAGCTGCAGTTGTGATTACATAGTAGGTTCTTGAGATGTCACAGTATGTGTACATGCACCATTGAAACCTGGTATGAAAATGTGTAAAATAGTCATAACTTTTATGCTTGTGTGTGTGTGTGTGTGTGTGTGTGTGTGTGCTCGCGTGTGCTCGTACCTGGACTTGAACTGAAGGCTTGGGCACAGCCTTTTGGCTCAAGGCTGACATTCTACCACTTCCATAGCTCTACTTCTGGCTTTCAAGTGAGATGAGTCTCACACACATTTCCCTGTCTGGGCTGGCTTTGAACCAGGACCCTCAGATCTCAGCCTGCTGAGTAGCTAGAATTACAGGCTTGAGCCACTGGTGCCTGGCTAGTAATAACTTTTCATAGAAATTAAATGCTGAAGTAATATTAGTGGTAGATTAGTTAAGTAACACATGATTGAAACTGTTTCCTTTTCACCCATTTTGAAGGTGGTTACATTTGAGGAGAAAACATGTACATTACTTTGTGGTTCATATTACATTGCTATAGGACAATCCTGTTCTAGAGAGACTGGTACAAAATCCCTGAGCAGGCTGCAGATAGCCTGGGGTCTAGGCCACTGCTCCTATAGCATGGCTCGAAGCATTTCCAGAGCCTAATGAATCAGGAAGGAGGGCAGGAAGGATTTTGAAAGGCAGGGAAGAGGAGCTGGGGTGGGGAGACATGCAAGATGAAAGAAAAGGATTGCTACTGAACTACAAAAGCAGCAGGAGGAAGAGAAGGGTTCCCCACTGCCTGGGGGGGGGAGCTGGAAGGGGAAACTTCAGCCTGGCAGCTGGTCTAGCATGAGAAGTGGGGTGGTATCTATCAAAGGAGATACTTCTATGGATTCAACACACATCCTCTTCTCCTCTCTCCTCTCCCCTCCCTTCCTCTCCTTTCCACCCTCCCTTCTTTCTTTCTTTCTTTTTCCAGTCCTGGGCTTGAACTCAGAGCCTGAGCACTGTCCTTGGGCTTTCTCAAGGCTACAGCCACTGGAGCCACAGCACCACTTCTAGTTTTTTTCTATGTATGTGGTACGGAGGAATTGAATCCGGGTCTTCATGCGTACTAGGCGAGCACGCTACCACTAGGCCAAACTCCCAGTCTCCTTCCATTTCTTTTTTTGTTTTAGTGAGAAAGGGTTTTCTATGTAGCCCAAGCTGGCCTGAATCTTGAGCTATCCTGTCTCAGCCTGCAGAGTACTGGGAGTATAGGCGTCACCCCACCAGGCACCTTCTATCTTTTCTGTTTTTGTTTTGCTTGCTTACCAATAGTGCTCTACCACCTGAGCCACACATCTCATCTAATTGGTTTTTTGTTGTTGTTGTTGGTCCCCCACCCTAAGATGCAGTCTCACTGACTTGTCTGTCTGGGCTGGCTTCAAATCACAATCCTCTGGATCTCAGGCTCCTGAGTAACTTGAAATATAGGCATGAGCCACAGATGCCAAATTTCCATCCAATTCCCACACAGTAAGCAGAGAATTATCTTAAAATGTGTACCAGTGTTAAGGATGGGGCTCAACTATCTTTAGCACCACAAAAACAATTAAAGGAAAAAAGTGTGTGTATCTGAGATGGAGTAAGAAAAACACACACAGACACACACACACATACAGAGATCTTAACCCCACCCCCACCATGTCCTGAAGTAGAGCCTCTATTCTACCACAGCTGGCTTGTGTGTTCTCAGTGTGGTATAGTGTTGTTGTCTGAAGTTGCTCTGTTTCTTCAATGTCTCCCTGAAGTAGAATAGGGATATCCTTGGGGCTGACACACACACGGCCTGTTGCATTTCTGGTTGCTCTCAGGTCCCAAACACAGAGATGGCTGGCAGAACGCAGCTGAGTGAAGAATGAAGGCAGCATGGGTGACCAAGTTAAACTTAACTGAGAGCTCACTGCTTTTGATCTTTCTTTGACTATGGCCATCATTTCTTGGTTTCAGGGCAAGTGATTAAGGACTACGTGTTTGTGGTTTTGTCATTTTGCTGGCACCCACAAATAGCTAGAAAACAGGTTTCTACACTACAGCTAAAGCCCCCAAACACTCCTCCAGCAACAAAATCTACCCTGACTTTGTGTCTCCTCCCCTTCCTCCAAAAAACATCCCCACAGGACACAAAGGGTGGAGAAGAGGAGCCATCTGTGTGCTGGCTTTCCTCCCCACAGTTATGGACCCTCTATGAATAGGGCTGTGTCTTACACAGCTGAATCTCCCCCACTCCATCCCCCAACCCTACTACCGCTGCTTCAGTACTCTCTGGACACACTCAGCATTGCTTGTTGCATGAGGTGAAACACATAAGGAGATTCTCCCCACTGACCCCAACAGCCCAGGATAACCCATCCAGGGCAGGCAGAAGCATTTCTCATTTGAAATGCCACCACCTGCCCCGGCCTGCCTGCCTCCCCTTCCTGGAGACCGCTCACACTTTTCATCACTCCCATCACACTGGCCTTGGTGAATAAACCTGGGAGGTGTTTACCTTCTATGCTTTATGCTGTTGGATCTTACCTGTCCCCCCTCCCACTGCATGATGGGGCAGCTCCCCTCAGCTTTCCTCCCACCCCCATTACCCTGAACACAGGCTGTCTCCCCTTGGACTGTTTACACAGCTGCAGAAGGAAAGGATGCTGCATCTCCCCTCCACAAGCCCAGGGTTAATATATATGGATTTCCGCTCCCCACAACTTAGCCAGTCCAGTCTCTGGTAAATAGACCATACTCTGCTAATGGCACTTTCTGGAGATGGGAAAGCATGTTGAACCACTTATAGTGGCTGACCCTGGATGCCTGCTCAGGCTTTCCTGTAGCCTAAGGAAGGGACAGCAGCTCTGTACTGTGTGAGCCTTGATCAAGTGACACACTAAGTTGGGGACACTTTAATCACCAGGATTCTGACCAGGGATACAAATGATAGCAGAGAACCTTGATTTGAGTAGGCTGGAATCTCACATTCAGCTGAGTGGACAGGTTGCTAGACATTTAAAAAACAAGAATTGCACGTCAGAAACAGACTGCCCAGGAGTTCTAAGGCATATCATACACCTTTAACTAAAGGTCTTCAAAGTGTTTGGGGGCCTTTCCAGTTCTATAAGTTTCTTGAAGAAAGACGGAAAACCCCAAACCAGATAAGTAGAGGAAGTATCTCTCATAGCTAGAGTTGGGAACGGTACCTGACAGAATAACAATAAAAGAACTCAAGACAGTATCTTGGGGTCTGAAGAATGTAAGATAGGATAAGCTGGGGCCATGACCCCATGATGAGTGACAGGGTTAGGAACTCAGCAATTGCATAGCTCTTCAAATGTCCCTGCAGTCCTTCCTTGTCCCCTCTACAATTCTGAAAAAGCTATAGTCCCACCACATCCCCAACTCCAGCTTTGAGGAGTATGTGTGTTCCCGGTGTGAAAAGCCTGGGAGGGCGTTCACCTATCTTAGGTGGCAGTGGTTCTTAGTGGAGTGATGATGATCCTACCTTCTGTTTTTAAAAAAAGATTCATTATACTCTGCATTCTGCATTCCTCCAAGGAGTCAGACTGAGGCCTCGCTACCCCTAATGCTGTCGCCTCTGACCCAACCTCAGAATGGGACCACACTAAGGAGTAGATGCACCTCTCCACCTCCATCCAAAAGACCACTCCTTTTCCATTACGGAATGGAAATGTCTCCATTTCAAGAGAAAAGGCTTGGTTTGAAGCTAGCCAGGGCAGAAAAGTTCCTGGTGAGATTCGTATCTCCAGGTAAAACTGGAGTTTTAACACTCAAAAACAAGAAGTGGCACTGTGACTCAAGTGGTGGAGCCCTAGCCTTGAGCACAAAGACGCCCAGGGAGTGCCCAGCCCCGAGTTCAAGCCATACAACTGGCACCAAAAAAAGAAAAGACAAAACTTCAGGCCCAGTAGGACAAACTATCATAGCTATCAGCTAGCTGCATAGCTAGGACAGGAACCTCCAGAGGTCTGACACAAGCCAGAGGCCCCTCTGCAAGAAATCTGGCAAGGATGGATCTGATTCAACTTGTGGTATCGGCCCTAAGCAAATGATGACACTGTCCAAAAAGAAATGTACTTTTTACCTGACATATGTAACTGTAACTCCTCTGTAAATCACCTCTATAATAACAATAAAAAGTTAAAAAATTAAAGCTGACAAATACCACAACTGAAAACAAACAAACAAAAAAGCAAATGATGGAGTCAGGAAAAATCAACTTATATGCACAGTGCCATGAGGCTACATTCCTCAGAGTTGCTAACATCAGTTTGCCCTGACCTCCCTGGTGGTGTGCTGCTAATTGACTGGGATCTATGAAAAAGATGCATGTTTAACCCTTGCCCTTGAGATCCTAACGCCAGGACTGACAGAGGTAGAAGATGCAGCAGTCTATTTCTGTTGAAGTTCCCAAGTGTTCTGGCTCTAGGTAGAAAGTTAGTGCTATCGTACAGAAAGGAAATGTGCCCAGGGCTACACAAGAAAGCTCAGTCCTGACCTGAAGTTCTTGGCTCCCAGATAAGAGGTCTCCTTTTGTGAACATGGCTCCCCACTATATTGTAGAATAAAAAAAGGGCTCTGGGAAAGATGGGGGCAGAATTTCTAATTAAAACAAACTATTCTGTGTTTTTGGATTAATACTCGCGTGTTATTTCTACTTAGTGTGGGCCCAAGCCTAAACTAGGGGCAAATGAAAACAACTCTGACAGCCATTTCCTTGCTTTCTTTCTCCACCCAAGAGGCACCAGTGGTTAACAGTATGGTGGCAACAAGTGGGTCAAAGGTCAGCCCCTTAGCCAAGGCTGGTTTCCATGGAGATGGGGCCTATTCATCCAACACACAGAGCCTCTTCACAGCCACTTACACACAATTGAGCTATTACTGGGAGCCCAGGAGAGCAGTGTCTAGAACACAGTGCACTAGACAGGGGCAGGGTTTAATGGAGCTGATTAAATGGTAGTCAGGGAATTTGCCCTTGAGAAGTTAAATCCCCAAGCCTCACCACATTCCCAACATCTCTGCCCTGAATAGTCTCCACAGCCCAAGTCTTCTTTTCTATATCGCCACCACACTCATGCTCAGGTCTTCCCATGTTGACAGGGTGTCCCCTGGTGGGGAGAGATCCTGCACGCCTGTCACTTTTAGCATCTTCATCTTTTCCTCGACAACATGGTGGCATGTTTGTGTTTGTTTTTCTGTTCTAGGGCTTGAACTCAGGATCAGAGTGCTGTCCCACAGCTTTCTGCAATCAATGCTAGCACTCTACTCCCTGTGCCATTTTGATAGTTCATTGGAGATAACTACCAGTTTTGCTTAGCCTGGCCTGGTACTTCATCCTGCCTCAGCCTCCCCTCAGCTGGGTCAACAGGTATATGCTATCACATCTGCCAATGACATAGATAGTACTTTCATGAACTAAAAGGCCAAGAATTTCAAGTTAAGCAGGTGATTCCCTTTGGGCATAAAATACATTTTGATGGAGAATGTAGTTTCAATCCAATACTTCTCTAGGTGATAAGATTCTTTGGCATTTATTTGGGAATTCTTGAAATCTCTTCTTTGAACGAAGGGAGGTATCTCTTCAAAAGGTGTAGTCATGTGTAATTTGGAGGTTCAACCATTTCTATAGACTTGAAATCAGAGGGAAACAGAAGAGTTAAAAAGTAAAAATAAGGGGCTAGGAACGGGATTAGTGGTAGAGTGCTTGCTTACCATGCATGAAGCCCTGGGCTCAATTCCTCAGTACCATATAAAGAAAAAAGCCAGAAGTGGCTCAAATGGTGTTAGCTTTGAGCAAAAGTAGCTCAGGGACAGTGTCCAGGCCCTGAATTCAAGTCCAAGCCTGGACACACACACACACACACACACACACACAAAGGTAAAAATAATCTTTTAATGCGGCACTTTGCCACCACACAAAGACCTTCAGATGAATGTTTATAGCAGTTTTATATATGAGTTTTTATCACCTCAAATTGGAAACAGACCAATTCTCCAGAAATTAACTGGATAAAAAAAATACAGGCCCACCCATGTGATAGAATATTTTCAGCAGAGAAGAAGTATGAATACCAGTTTTTTCCCCAGTTGTGGGGTTTGGACACTGTTCCTGAGCTGTCTTGCTCAAGGCCAGTACTCTACCACTTTGAGCCATAGCGCCATTTCTGATTTTTTGAGTGGCTAATTGGAGGGCTTTACTGTGGGCTGGCTTTGAACCGCAGTCTTCAGATCTCAGCTTCCTGAGTAGCTAAGATTACAGGAATGAGCCACCAGTGCCTGGCAGATTTCCATCATTTCACTAAATGATGGAAGCCAGACTGAAAAGGCCACTGCCTTCACACAGGTCCATTTAGATGTGATTCTGAAAAAAGACCAGACTATAGGAATGTAAGCAGATTGATGTCACGATATGGAGAAGTGCTGACTAAAAAGAAGTTGCTCAGCAAAATTGACATCATGGTAATTCCTAAGAGTGAATTTTATGCTATGTTTATTTTTCTCGATTTAGTCCTTTAGAGACATAAAAGCATGTTGATGCTTCAGGATGGAACAAAATTATTTGTCATGTTCTCCTAGGTGATGCCTGCTGAGCTCTCAGTGCAGCCCATTCCCTTTTAGTTCTGTGGCTGTTTTCTGCAGCAGGTAAAGGGGAAAGTGGCATTCTGATAACTCCTTCACTGGTTTCCCCCAGAGTGTCCAACCCAAAGCAAACTCACTGCCCTGTTGTGGGCCTAAGGAGGTATACAATCAGTGTTCGATGACTAAGGAGTAAATATGAGGGCAGAAGCTCAGAGGTGAAATCTGATTAAAGAAGAAATATACAGTGAGGAGTCATACAAATCAGGGTTCCATAAAGAGTTATAATTATAACCACAGGCTGAGGATTGTAGCTCAGTGTATAGCACTTATGGGTTCCTTCTCCCCTCATCACAATGAATGAATGAATGATGGATGGATGGATGGATGGATGGATGGATGGATGATTCAGTCACAAAACAAACATCTGTAACAGGAAAAAAAAATCCCCCAGAAACTAAAGACAAAAAGCCAACAGAGGCAAGTACAAAGGAGGCATGATGTGCTTACTCCTTAGCTTGTACAGTTTGCTGTCTAGTCAAGCTGGACTGCCATGATAGTTTGTGGGGCAGGGGATTGTTGTTGCTAACTAGATTCAGAGGCTATATCATAAAGATTCTAAGGAATCAAAACATGACAGGTGCTGTTCTAAATACTTTGCTAGTATTGGTGCACTAAATTCTGAGATATGAGCTGCTAAGAATTTTATTTTATAGATGAGGAAACTGAGACATAGGGAGGCTGGCTGTGTAGGTTAGATGTCTGATCTGAACCTACTCTGTCTGGAGTCTACACATCTAACTTCTACATTTTTCTGGGAAAATGGGGAAAGCTCATCAAGACAAAGGTTATCAGACATGATAATCCCATACCTATGAACATACCTGGGATCAGGGGAAGTGGAAGAGTAAGACAGCTGAACTGACAGCTAACCTCTGATGAGTGAATTCTGCAACCTAAGCACCTGTTTTCATGGCTGATATGCTCTGTGGTGTTTAGGGACTGGAGCTGGGATCTTGGATGCATCCTTCCAGATGGTCTGGTGTGGAGCCACAGGATAAAGAGATTCAGAACAGTGTTACAGGAGTCCTTCTGCACAGAGGTCCGAGAAGCAGAAGGGTGTCACGTGGACAAGGAGGAACTGGATATGTTCTAGGCTGCCCCATCACTGCAGGTGTTCAGGCAGAGTCCAGACAACAAATTGTTGGACCAGATAACCCTGTGATCTCAGCCAGTGATTAATTACTCTCAGATGGAAGGCTTCTCAAGTCTCCTGGAGCTATGTATAAGCAGAAAAGCCAAGTTCCAATTCAAAGAATACCAACAAAGGAGTTAAGAGGCAGTGTCAGACTGACAAGACATGCTTAGGAGTCTGGGTTAAGACCCAGGAACAAACCAGCAACCTAGAGCACATGACAACCCCATCCTAACAGACTTGTCTTCCCCTGGGGCACAAGGGGATGTCCCTTCTGGCTGACTTAGCAACTTCATCCATATGCAACATTCCCACAGATGTTACAATGGATTTTCAGCATATCCTGTAATGTTTCCGGGAACATTACTATGTTCTTTCCTTCTAAATAGTCTATTAATCCTGGGGGAACTAAGATTTCAAAAGTCAAGGGAACTGTCCAAGCTTAGATGACATTTTGGAAAGCTTTGGACATTTGTTCCTTTATGAAAAACCAAAAGCAAATTAAAAGGTGATATCCAACCATCCCTCAGGCTTTCCCTCTGGCAGTGCTGCATGTAGTGCGGGCTGAGGAAAAAGTGACTTGAAACTATTGCTTTAATTTTCCCCCCAAGTCTTATAAACATATGGGTTGTTCTCAATTTAAAAAGAAAAAAAAAAAAAGATGTCCACAAAATAGTGCCATGTAGGCAAAAAGGAGAAATAGGTTCTCATATTGGCCCTGGGCATAGATGGTTCATCCCTTTTCAAAAAGATCTGATCATAGGATAAAAAGCTTTAAAATGTTCCTCTGCTTTTGTACAATAAATATTTAGATGTCTATTTGCAGGTGATAACATCATTAAATGACAATAAAAATGCTTCCCCCAATTTTTAACTTAAAACAAAACAAAACAACTAGGCACTGATGGCTTAAGTCTATAATTCTAACTACGTAGGAGGCTGAGATCTGAGGATCGCAGTTTAATGTCAGCCCCGGCAGAAAGTCTGGCCAGTCCTGGGCTTGAGCTCAGGGCCTGAGCACTGTCCTTGGGCTTTCTCAAGGCTACAGCTCTACTACTTGAGACTCAGCACCACTTCTGGTTTTTTTTTCTATGTATGTGGTACCAAGGAATCGAACCCGGGCCTTCATGCATGCTAGGCATAGCACTCTACCACTAGGTCAAACTTCCGGCCCATGTCCGTGAAACTCTTATCTCCAACTAGCAGGACATGGAGCTATGTGGCTCAAAGTGGTAGAATGCTAGCCTTGAGCAAAAGCTCAAAGGCAGCACCCAGGCGGAGTTCAAGCCCCAGGACTGACAAAAATAAAAATAAAATAAACATGTTTTCTCTTTCTCTTCCCATAACTTAAGTAAGCAAAACAAATATTCTGTACCTGTTTCCTTCCAGCAGGGATGAATCTTTCCAGTCTCCTTTCAGCGGTGTCAAGCCACACCCACATGTCTACCTCCTGGCTCAGCCTCCCTCTTTTTCTGTCTCCCATCTCTCTTTCATTTCTGGCAGTACTGGGGATTGAAGTACAGGGCCCCAGGCTTCCTAGACAAGCACTGTATTCCAAGGTCTCTAATCTCTTAGAGAAGTGCCACCTCCCTTAACCCTCTTCTCTCAACATTGTCTTCCATGCTTCCTCTCTAGTATTCTGACTTCCTAGGGGGCTCCAAATCAGGCTGTATAACCTGAAGGGGTTCTTAGAGGAGGCTGCCCTTCTCTTCCCCAGTGTGTGATTGGGCAGTGACTCATGGCTTCCACAAGTAATGCAGTCCCTGCTGATTGAGACCTTATCATTTTTACATCTCCGTCCCTAAGACACTGCCAGACTGCCGGGAGCTGCTCAGTAATTACTTGTGGAGGGAAAAACAAATACAGGAACACCACAAAAATGTTTATAACTGATATAAAGCCAATCAAATATCAAATACTTACTGAGAAACTTCTCCACAAAGAGAAATTCCCAGAAGGCAAAGAGCTTGGAAATAGGATGATAAGACATACATGCTTTCAACAATGGGCCATATCCCATGATTTCTGTCAAAATAGTAGAAGTAAGGGAAAGATGTCACTGGAACTAAAATCTATCTGTTTTAAAGGACTGCCCTTTACTCTGGGGTTAATCCTCTCTTTTGTTATTGTTGCTTAAATTTTGTTATGGTCCACTTTTTCTTATTTGAAAATAAAACTTTTAGAGATACAATAGGGTCAATGTTTTTAATATCCTTACTTGGTAAAAACCAAAAGCTAGCAAAAATGCTAGCTGAAATTTGAGCCTGTAAGAAGAATCCAGAGAAAAACATTCTAGAAGTTTACGGAATGAGAGCTCAGACCAGATGATGTTGGCCTGAGGGAGGCCCTTGAATGAGTCCTTGTGAGTGGATTTGATTTTGTCAGCAGAGATCAACACAGTGGAGACAGGTGAATATATACATGGATGCTGGCATGAGGAGAATGAAAGGTTAATAAGTAGGTTTTTGTAGACTACTTAAGGTAGAAGCTAGAACAACACAAAATGGGATAAGAATAAAAATCTACTAAGCACTGGCTTGTTCTGGGAATCAAGTAATTGTCTTTATGTTTACAAATCTGACCTTCCAAAGTCTCCCTAAGCTATATAACCCTACTCTGCAGAGAGTAAAGTACAGATTTGTCTTTAATTAAGAAAGTGCCGAGTGGGTGTCTGAACCAGGTGTTAACCTAGGCAAACTACCACTGGGCCAAACTCCCGGCCCCGAGATCTAATTATTATGTTATTAAAAATACATGCCTAGCATGCACGAAGACCCGGGTTCAATTCCTTGGTACCATATACATAGAAAAAAGCCGGAAGTGGTGCTGAAGCTCAAGTGGTAGAGCTCTAGCCTTAAGGAAGCCCAAAGGACAGTGCTCAGGCTTGAGCTCAAGTCCAGGACTGCCAAAAAATAAAATAATAATAATAATTAGATCTCTTGGCTTAAGCAAATTTAGATCAAATGTCATTTAATTTTACTTAGGGGAGAGGGATCAAGATTGTCCCCATCTTTTAGTTGAAATTTCTCATAAAAAAGAGAAACATTCCTTAATTAGTGGTAAGGAGCAGATAATACATATTGCAGATAAATATGATTCCAACCAGGGTTATTTATCCAGTTGTCATTTTCAATGTCACTGTGAACTTGTGGGTTTTTCTCTTTTTGGCCTAGTAATCCAAAAACCTGCATCCATAAAAGCAAATCGAAGCCCCTAGTGGTCTTAGGTAACTTTCCAAGTTTCTCAGATTACAATGTATTCCAGGCTCCTCTTACACATGACACTGGCTATTTCTCCCAGGAGCCCTGTGTGGTTTGGTTTTGCTTTGTGTTAAGATGTGAAGTAGAATTGGGAGCACTGAGTGACTGAATGACATTGGTTCTAGCCCTCTAATATAACTTCTCATATGCACATACATACATACATACATACATACATACATACATACATACATACATACATACATGCGTAATTGTGAGTTTATAGTAGTTCTTCCAGTATGAATTCAGGATAGCAAGGGGTTTGCTCTTTTTCTTTAGCCTGTGACCTCCCAACAGTACTTTCTTTCTCCCATCCTGAAAATCCTTGTTTTCTATAACACCATTTGTAATTACATATTTACTCCAAAGTATATACACAACAGCTCAGAATAACAACACTAACACCAACATCAACAATGTGGTTATAAAAATACTTCAAGGGGTTTTTTTGGGGGGGGGGGCAGTGCACTTCTTTTAGTTCTTACGTTATTTCCCACTAGAGACATACAAATTATTCTGTTTATACAACTGGGTTTTGCTTAGGTATCCAGTGTGACTCAGTCCTTGTGATTTAAGCTCCCTGATCTTTAGCTGAGCTGTGACATCCTGCCTCTCCTTGTCCAGCTCTACTCCCAAAGCTGGACCTGATGCAAACCAGAGCAGAGACCAAACCATGGCAGATGCCAGGCTTCAGGCTTCATTCCTCCAGAAAGCAGATGGGCTTAGCTAGTCTTAGACCCAGTCAGCTCAAAGCCTGAGTATGCCATGCTTGCCCTTTTGCCTTTGGATGAATGGTTGTCTATGGAGGCCATGCATAGATCTAAAGATGGTCTCCTTTTGTCCGGGACCTCTGTAGCCATGGCATTCTCTGTAGAAACTCCCTCATAGGTGGTTAGTTGGTGTGTCTATTGGAACGAATGCAATGCTCTACAAGCTTTTTTATTTTTTATTTTTTTGTCAGTTGTGGGGCTTGAACTTAGAGCCTGTGTACTGTCCATGAGATC
This sequence comes from Megascapheus bottae, assembly GCF_031878675.1. Classification (NCBI taxonomy): domain Eukaryota; kingdom Metazoa; phylum Chordata; class Mammalia; order Rodentia; family Geomyidae; genus Megascapheus; species Megascapheus bottae. The sequence goes on from NC_143515.1 coordinate 23,730,220, forward strand.
TTTTGCTCAAAGCTAGTGCTCTACCACTTTGAGCCACAGCTCCACTTCTGGTCATTGAGTGTTTAATTGGAGATAAGAGTCTCACATGTACTCTTCTGCCCTGGCTGGCTTCTATCCCTGAACCTCAGATCTCAGCCCCCTGTGTAGCTAGGATTATTAGGCATGAGCCACCAAGGTATGTCATTTATTTATTTAATATACTAGGAATTGAAACCAGGACTTTGTACGTGCTGGGCAAGTATGTTACTACTAAGCTACATCTTTTGCTTTTCTTTTCTTTTAAACAGGGTCTTGCTATGTTGCCTAAAGCTTTGAACTCAAGATCCATGTGGACCACCATGCTCCACCCCAAAATACTGTGCACGTGCGTGCATGCGTGCGTGCAAGTGTGTGCCTGCCTAATCAGTCTTTGAAAACAGGACTCCGTGCTTATTTAGCTGGTTCTCTACAACTTAAGTCATGCAACATTTTGCCAAGTAACTGGACATGAAGTCTCATAGACTTTTTTGTTTGGGCTGGTTTGACAGCTTCATGGACATGAGCCACTAGCACATGGGCTACACAACTTTTCTTTTTTGGGGCTTGAACTCTAGGCCTAGGCACTGTCCCTGAGCTCTTCCGCTCAAGGCCACCGCCTGACCCCTTGAGCCACAGCAGAACCACTTCTGGTTTTCTAGTGGTTAACTGGAGGTAAGAGTCTTATGGACTTTAGTGCCCAGGCTGACTTTGAACCATGATCCTTCGATCTCAGCCTCATGAGTAGCTAGGATTACAGGCATGAGCCACCACGCCTTGCTCTATACAACTGTTTATAATAGTAATTTTTACCTTAAAAATAAAGGCAAATACCGGGGCTGGGAGTTTGGCCTAGTGGTAGAGTGCTTGCCTAGCATGCACGAAGACCTGGGTTCAATTCCTCAGTACCACACATATAGAAAAAGCCAGAAATGGTGCTATGGCTCAAGTGGTAGAGCTCTAGACTTGAGAAAGTCCAAGGTCAGTGCTCAGGCCATGAGTTCAAGCCCCAGCACCAGCAAAAAAATTGAACAAGGGCAAATATCACTTATCTACTTCCTCGTAGCTTAAAAATGTAACTTTTAGTTATAGATATAAACTAATATCTGTTTATAAAAACATATATTTTTGAAAAAGTGGACACAATAATATTAATGTACCATTACCCAGATTGAATAGATTTCCCCATATTGATCTTAGAGCTGCTTTTTTTTTTTGGAAGGGGAGAAGATTATTGGCAAATCATTTGTATATTCTTCCCGACATCTAAATTCTTGAATTTTAATTTTAACTTCTGCTCTCCCTTCATTGTTTTATTTTGTATTTCTCTGACACTGCTTCTTTCTTTAAACATTTTCCTAAAGTCTTATGAATACAGTATCCACACCAGCCAGCCATTTTTCTATAGACCTAAGAAGTAACTGTTGTCAAAAGGCACTGTATGTCTCCACATATCTCTAAGATGCATATATAGTATCATAAACAATTTATAGTTTCTTTTCAGTGACTTCTCCAAGTTTATATTTTGAAAAAAAAAAACCCTCAGGTTTTCAGGAAAGCTGTATGAAAAGTACAATTCTCATAACCAGCGTCGCTATAATGAATATGTGTATAATTTGGTTTCTGTTCACCTCCCTCTTCTAGAATGCATCTTCACACATATTAATATTTTGTTGAAGCATCTGAAGGTCAGTTATAGACTATTCTTGTAACACCTGGCCCTCAAATGCCTCAGCCTGGATCTCCTCAACATGTAAAATTCTCATGTAACCAAATGCAGTTACCATTCTCTGGGATCTGACACTTGAATACTGAGCCACATCCTCCCTCCTCTCTGGAATTTAAAAAGTTCACATAAATGGCACCCAATTTGGAATATTCTTTAGAAACTTGCTTTTCTCTAGCCAGGGTTGTTCTGGATGAACATGGCTATACTACGCAGATCTACATGCTAATACATGTAAACCTGGCTAATCCCATGAATTCTGGTATATGGTTGTATGTGTATATTTGTTATATCAACGACCACATATGAGGTCCCCAGTGTAAGCGTCTAAAAAACAGTACAACAAGGATTATTCTTCACAATCTTTGTGCTTTGTGTGCAAAAGACTTGCTGGATCCAAAGACATGCGTATTCCATTTGTCTAGGATATTGCCAAACAGCTCTAAAGTATTGACTAAGTATCATTTGTTAACTTACACTCTTGCCAACATCTGTATTCTCAAGCCTTAACTTTTGCTATCTCATTGTTTTTTTCATAGGCATTTCTCTTTCTTTAAAAAGAAAGGTTAGAGGGTGGGAAATCTGGCCTAGTGGAAGAGTGCATAAAGATTCAAGTTTGATTCCTTGGTACCGTGTACATAGAAAAAGCTGGAAATGGTACTGTAGCTCAAGTGCTTTACACTTCTGAAGGCTCTAGCCTTCAGAAAACCCAAGGATAGTGCTTAGACTCTGAGTTCAAGCTCCAGGATTGGTGAAAGAAAAGAAAAGAAAAGAAAAGAAAAGAAAAAAGAAAAGAAAAGAAAAGAAAAGAAGAAAGAAAGAAAGAAAGAAAGAAAGAAAGAGGGAGGGAGGGAGGGAGGGAGGGAGGGAGGGAGGGAGGGAGGGAGAGAAGAGGAGAGGAGAGATAAAATACATTTCAGTTTTAGGGGGTGCAGAAAGGGAAATGGAGACAAAAACATGAGAAAGGGTAGCAATGTTTGTGAAGTAATGCCCCTTCTATCTGGTGAATATAATGTAAGCCTTCTATTAATTATAATAAAAATACATTTTAAAATACATTTCAGTTTTTTGAGACTATCTTATGCCATACTCATGACCCACCATCACAGGGTACCTTTTGAAATTGTTCATGCCACTACCTTTGCCTACATGGTCAGTGTCATTTAATCTGCAGATGTCTAGGCTGTACATAAGCCAACTAGTATTCCTAAATGGGGTTGGTAAATTCTGCATGAACTCCAGTATTAACCCTCTGTGGTAGCTTGAAGCCATTAGAAGAAAACATGCAGGACATATTTTAGAATAATTCTATCAAAAATAGCTTAAGTTAACATTACTAGTTTGAAATTAAATTTCTTTCTTTCTTCTTTTTTTTTTTGGTGGGTCATGGGGCTTGAACTCTAGACCTGGGCACTGTCCCTGAGCTCTTCAGTTCAAAGCTACTGCCCTATCCTTGAGCCACAGTCCCACTTCCCATTTTCTAGTGATTAATTGGAGGTAAGAGTCTCTCTCACAGCTTTGCAGTGCCTGGGCCAGCTTTGAAATCAAATTTCTTATGGGATAAAAAGACAAGAAAAAATTTACCCCATGAATACACAATGATTACCTTTCTAAGAATGGGGAGAGGAGGAAGGACACCATTTCATTGTCTCATAGGGGAGAAAAACAAGAAAAATAAGTATTTTAAAACAGATGGATAAGGGGGGAGGGAAATGGGTACCAAGACATGTGAAAGGGTATCAATGTATGTGAATTAATGCACCTTCTATCTGGCAAATATCATGTAACCCTTTTACTAATTACAATAAAAAAATTTAATATAAAAAAATAAAACAGACGGATAAGTTCTAACCTAATGCTAATACAGGACGCACTGTAGAAAGGTTTAGAAGTAAGTCATGATCAAGAAACCTGCAGTTTGGTAGAGTAAGAGTGTTGTGAGATCCTTGCAAGAAGAGAAGCGGCCTCTAGAACATCCTCGGATCAGGGACATGTTCTCTAGGGCAGAATGATCTCCAGCAGAGCATCTGAGTCTGGTGGCTGAGGGGCACAGTGTTGATGGAACAATGTAGGACAACGGCTTCCATGCTAGGAGTCCTTGTCGTCAACAGTGTCAAAGGAGAACAGCCTAGGTTTTCCTTCCTTTGATGCATCCGTTGAACTTATTCATTCATACATTCACTTATTGTGCTGGTACTGGGGTTTGAACTCAGGCCTGGACACTATTCCCTCACTTTTTCAATCAAAGCTGATGGTCTACCACTTGAGCCATACTACCACTTCTGGCTTTTGGCTGGTTTATTGCTGATAGGAGGCTCATAGACTTTCCTCCCTGGTCTGGCTTTGAACTGCAATCTTTACATCTAAACCTCCTGAGTAGTTATTTTTGGCATGAGCCACTGGTACCTAGCTTACTTCACTTTAAATAGTGTGCAGAACCTTCATTCTGCCTTAGAAGTGAACCTGAAGAACGTATCATGCTAATGCAGTCAGGTAAGGCTTCTAGATTGCTCCAGGTGAACTTCAGCACTTCCACCTTATCTTCTTCATGTTTGCAATGGTGAGAATTGGGACAGTATTGGCTGATTTGATCGCGATATCTAGGAATCCTGACTTCTGGGTAAATATGTCCAGAGTGCACAGGCCTGAGGGAGGTGTCTGTAGGAGGTGTTGTGTTGAACCCACAGGGGATTCATCTTCTAAACTGGAGGAGATTTGCCTCTGAACTCTTCTAGTGAATCACCAGGCATAAAAGAATCATTAAGGTGACAACTTGCTTCCTACCCCAGGGCCTGCAACACCTATACAGAAGGAAGGAAAGGCTAGCAAGATACAACTATTAGCAGAACAGAACCCTCACCCAGTGTGTTCCTGCAGGGCTCAGCTCCAACATCTTCTCTAAGGCTCCTCCTGCTGCTCCAGCTTGAGCTTCCTTAGATGTTTAGGTAGCTTTGATTCTGCCTCATCAGCCACTCAGACATGATTTTTAAGGACTAATTTTCCTGTTGGGTCCCCTACATTTTCATCTCTAGAGGGCAGGACCTGATCACAGTCTACTTGGTATCCACAGAGGATGTGCAGAAATTGTTATGTGGATGGGAGCGGGGTGAGAAATGGAAGAGGGAAGCATGGAGTTAACTTAGTATCACTATCAGTTCACTGCAAGTTGGATTCACAGGGTTCCCAGCTGGTCCTGGGGGGTTTTCAGATCTTCACTGACAACAAAAATGGGCAAATTAGGGGGCCGGGAGTTTGGCCTAGTGGTAAAGTGCTTGCCTAGCATGCATGAAGACCGGGGTTCTAGACCCGAGTTCTATTCCTTGACACCACATACATAGAAAAAAAAAGTTGGAAGTGGTGCTGTGGCTCAAGGGTAGAGCTCTAGCCTTGAGAAAAGTCCAAGGACAGTGCTCAGGCTCTGAGTTCAAGCCCCACAACTAGCAAAAAAAAAAAAAATGGGCAAATTGCATTCTGCACAGTAACATACATTTTTGACAGATCCCAACTATTCTGTACCAAGCGGGTCATTCAGCAAAGAGAGAAGGGGCAGATAAAAGTGCCTGGAGCCAGAACACAAGAGAGCCAGGGTGACAGGCCCATACTCTAGGAGCCTCTTTTCACCCACTGGAAATAAAGTCTGCATTCTCTTTCTCAGGGAAAAAGGGCTGCCATGTTCCCCACTAACACAGCTCTGAAAGTGGTTGGCTTCCTGACCCTCAAAACTAATCTCCTTGAGGAAACTGAACCAGCATGGGGGGGGGGGGGAGAAGGATGAGGAGGAGGAGGAGGACAAGGACGAGGAGGAGAGAGAAAGATTGTCCCCTTCTCATAGTTCAACATTTCATTCTCTTCCAAGGCCTCAAAACCCTAATTTGACCACAAAAACCTAGCCTCTGGTGTTTCTGTTATGAGTATCAGATTCCTTCAGCTGAACTTGGCCGTTCACTGCCTGAACAAATTACATTAACAATACAGAGAAATGTATACAGGGCCTTAAAAACACTGCTGAGCAGGGACCAAAACAAAGACAGTGGTGTCCTAGCAACACCCCCCCCCCTTACCCCCAGCAGCCCAGCCCAGGGTTCTGCCAGGGATTGTAAGCCATTGAGCTTCTCTCTTCTCTGCAAACAATTAGGGACAGAGAAGTCACAATTACAGATGGGATTTACAGCCAAAGGAGCAATCTATAAATCATGGTGCCCCCACCCCCAGCCATTCCCAACCAGATAATCAGAGCCAGATGTTCACCACAGCTGCTTCAATGTGGGTACACTGTTGGCCAACTCAACCATGCTCCTTGTTTGCAATGGGAACCAGCAGAGGCTTAAGCCAAATAGCCTGCCAAGCCAGAGGGGGCCTTTGCACCCTGGAGTTTGCCCAACTGTATGAAAAGTTGGGTCGTATGGGAACTGTTCGTTGGAGCCATTGTGGAGGTATAATGCTCTCCACTGATGAGGACCTGAGGTCTGGAAGTCACACTTTAGTGGTGATGGCAACAATGACAATCAACAGCATCTTTAGCATTAGAGGTCACTTGCTACAAACTAGGCACCAGACAGAGGACTTTATGGAGACTCTGCTGACGAATGAACACTCTTATGAATAGTTTATCCAATTCCCAGATGAACAAACTGAGTCTCAGAGCAGCAAATCAAAGCAATGTCGGTGTAATTTTTTCTTGAGTTAGCAGTGGAGTGAATGACTTAGGGTGAAGGTTAGTACTCCTCAAATTCTCCCCTGGATTGTCAAAATAGGAAGAGATGCCATTATCTTATTTCTCTATAGGTAGTTGTGTTTTAAATATCTGGATGGAATCAAGTCAGGATTTTAGGACCAAGGAATAGCAAATTTTAGGTATGGCAAAAAAAAAGTTATTCAAATGTTGCTGGATATTTTTTTCCTAGAGATCTCTTATGGACACTTTCCAGTATTTATTGAGACTGACATATCCAAAGTATATAGATCTTAAATGTGACACTTAATTGACATATATAAATTGACATATATAAATTACTATATATACATTTGTGTTACCACTGTCAGATCAAGATGTGCAGCATTTTAGAACTCTTTCTAGGTTTTCATATGTTCTCAGTCAGTCAACATTCCTTTATTTACAAGGAAACTATTATTCCAACGTTTATTACCATAAAATATTTCTGAATATTGTTGTGCTTTCAAGTATTATTATGTCTTCTGAATATTTGGCTTTTGTGCAGTTTGGGTTATTCTCAGGGTCAAGCCAGAGCCCCTAATCAAAACTATCAATAAATAAAGGAAACCTGAACTAACACAATTAGTCCTGTGTCTTAACGTTGGGTACTTGGGTTTATGAGAATATTCCACAACATTTGTCACAAGACCCTGTTCCTGGCGACTAAGACTGCCCCTGCCCTCAAGGGGCAGAGGGGCCCCAGCCATTTGTCTTCGAGCTGTGCCTGGTAATCGAATCTGGTAGTAACAAGCTATGTTTACCTCACTTGCCACCCATCATCCTTTACCCGCTGACAGCCACCATCTTTCACTGCTCAGGAAGTGCAGCAGGGCATGGAGGATGTGCTGATTCTCTTCGCAGGAGGAGGAGGGGGGGAGGAGGGGGGGAGGATTAATGGTGCTGGAATGCCTAGGCTCCCTAAGTCTGGTCAGGTTGCTGAAGCAAAGTACTCTCTCACCATTCCTCACAACTTTCACCACCCCAGAGGTCCTCTGGGGCTAATTCAGGGATATCCTGGGGTGAGGACAGAAGTGGGGGCATCTCACCAGGGCCAAGTGGGAGCCATCCATTGTGCCAGTCCACACAGTGGGGTACCTTCTCTAGTCTAGCCATGTGCCTTGAAATCTGGACAGAAAAGCTCTGTAAATTGGGGGCAGTGGGCCATGACTGTGAGACACTTCACCTGAGGTGATTCAAGCAGCCTGGCCCCAAAGAAAGGAATTCTGAGAAGAGACAGCCAAGAAGAGACAGCCACATGTGGGTGCTTGTGAGGGCAAGGGAAGGTTTTCGCATCATCTTTATGTCTCCCACAGTGGGGAGGAGCTACCCACCTTAGCACCTTGGCACAAACCTATTCCATTCCCCAGGGTCGTTATTTTTAGCAGCACTAAGCACCTGTTTATTTCCATGACAGTTTTAAAATTCTCAATCTGCTGGCATATTATGACATAGGACACTTCCAAAGGATCTAATGCTATCAGCCGGAAGTAGCAAATCCTTAGGGCACTCAAACTCTCATCCAAGTATTTATGGGCTGACACATAAATACAGTGACCTTACCTTCCAAATAAAACACTGGGACACGAGATTCCTCAAAGGCTATTTTGGGTACTATTTCTTCATCTGACAGACAATCGAAGAGGTGGTATTTAGATGTGGAAATAGTGGGATTAGCTTGATGTGTAAGGATTTGTCTGCTTATCTGTCATGAAGAATGTTAGAAAACTCTAGAATTTAATGTTTAAGGCAGTGCTTTGAAGCACAGGAGAAGCTCCTGGCTCGGCCACTCCAGTCTACAAAGAATCTAGGGCGCATGACAACAACCTTCACCATCCCTGTCCTGTCCGTAGCATACAGAAGAGCTCCAGACTTCTCTACCCACTACCCCTGCTTCAAGGCTCTTCCTTGGATGACCCCATTACGCCAGCCTCAGACCTGCACACTTCCTCATCCACTGCCTTCCAAGCCTCTTCCAAATGGAAGATGGATTCTTTTCTGCTGGCTCCCAGGGTTTTGTCCTGTTCCAGTTCTGGGGATAGATAGATCTTCATTTAGACTAGATTAGTTCTGATTCCCCTAAAGACACCAGAGGGTCTTCTGACCCTGCCCATGTCTTCATTGGTACCCCACTATGGCCCTGTTCAGAATGCTAGTGTCTCTGCCCTGAAGATGGCTACATAAGCCCAACCTTCCCGTGCACATAGCATTTTCTCACAATTGAAGATCCTGATGGCAACAAAGGCCTAAACCTAAATGCTTCTCTCAGTAACACAGGAGAGATCCTCAACCATAAGAAAAGAGCACATGTATAGCCCAGTAGCTGTGTTTCACACCTGTAATCCTAGCTACTCAGGGGACTGAGATCTGAGAATCTAGCTAGGCAGGGCAGAAAAGCCCAACACTCTATCTCTTAACCAGCAAAATGTCAAACGAAAGGAAGTATGGCACAAACAGTAGAGCCTTGTTAATGACACAAAAGCTGAGTCAAAGTACAAGGCCCTGGATTCACCATGAGGTACTAGCACTCACACACATCACACAAAACAAACAAGCACTGTACCTTTTTTACCCCTGAGCTTTTAATCTAGCTCTCTTTTTTTTGCCAGTCCTGGGCTTGAGCTCAGGGCCTGAGCACTGTCCTTGGACTTTCTCAAAGCTAGAGCTCTACCACTTGAGCCTCAGCACCATTTCTGGCTTTTTTTTTCTATGTATGTGGTACTGAGAAATCGAACCCGGGTCTTCACGCATGCTGGGCAAACACTCTACCCCTAGGCCAAACTCCCAGCCCCTTAATCTAGCTCTTTTGCCTGTACAAACTCATGTACTTAAAAAAAAAAAATGGGCCATGAGTTTGGCCTAGTGGTAGAATGCTTGCCTCACATTCATGAAGACCCAGGTTCGATTCCTTGGTACCACATACACAGAAAAAAGCCAGAAGTGGTGCTGAGTTCAAGTGGTAGAGCTCTAGCCTTGAGAAAGTCCAAGGACAGTGCTCAGGCCCTGAGCTCAAGCCTAGGACTGGAGAAAAAAAAAGATCCTAGGCTGTGATGAGCCTCCCTTCCACCAACCCCCAGATCCAATATGTGACTCTATCCAAGGACCATAGCACAAGTGGTTAAAACAGCAACAGCAGCCACGGTAATAATTATTAGATGTATCTTATGAACTCTGAATCTCACAACATAGGAGGTGGGTCAGTCCAGCTGACCAGACAGGGCAGGTATCCACTCCAGGTCATGTCAGTTGGCAAGTGGAAGGGCTAGGATTTGATCTCAATCCAACCAGAGTAGGATCCAACACAACAGGACCCTATAGGAGAGGTGACCACAGTCTATCTTAGGGAATCTGCTGACAGGTACTATGCAGATATTAGAGCCCAGCATAGCTTTGCCTCCTGCTTTTCCATGACAAGGTGGAAATGTAAGCTTCCTACATAACACTTTTTTGACCTTGTCAACATCACTATTTCAGACCCAAGACACAACGGAAAGAGGCCTGGACCAAAAGATGCAAGCCACGTCTGCTTTAAACAACGCAGCATGCACCTGGAGAGCACAGTCAGGTGGGTCCCCCTTCCATGACCTGCATTTACAATTTAAATGTTTATGTAACAGACAAGCCCTTCTTGCCTAAAATACAAGCTAAGTGGGGACATGTCTGGTGAAACCCTACTCAGCCTCTTGCTCCTCCCAGGAAGAATGGAAAGAGACATCTTTATGGAGACCTTGCTACAAGCCAGCACCATGCAAAGACAATTCCTCATTTAATCCTCTCACTGACCTATTGACCTAGTTTCATTTTAAACAAAGCGGAGCATCAAGTTAAATCTCCTACTTAAGACTACAGACTTTGGTGCTACACACCTTTTAGTTCATGGAACGGATATAAATCTAAATATCTACTTCATCTCAACATCTCCAGATAGGGAAATCAATGCCTAAATTAATCAGTAGTGCATGAAAACTCTCAGAATATGCTTATTTCTTGGACAACAATCAAGCACCTGTTTCCCTGGACACCATAATTCATAGAGCTTCCAGCAATGTAGTTTACCTTGAACATGAACCACTGCCCTAGAGATGGAGGTTTCTTCAATGGGGTTTCCTGAATAATCCCAAAAGGCCTGGTTCAGAAGTGCAAAACTGGAGATGTGTATGGGGAAGAAAGCCACCAGGCCTGTGGCAAGGGGCATGGCACAGTGCTGCTTGTACAGAGTCCAGGGCTCTACTCACTCAAAGCTATGTGAGTTTCCCTCCCTGTAATGGGGAAAACAAGGTGATATGGAGAGCACTCAATCTCACAGGGCTGCTATGGCAGCTGTACTCCTAGGTGATGTTCACTTGACATCCTCCATGGAAGAGAAGATTATAGCAGACAAGGATAACGGGCTGGGAACAACCTGGATAAACTACTCACCGTCATGTGACCTTCCTTCTATGGCATTGTGAAAACTTTCTCCTCTTGGCTATGTCTCATTGTTTATGATGGGTGTTCACTAGACAATCACTTCGCTTATTCTTTTATAATCTTTATTGTCTTGGCTACTGTGCCAATGCAAACCTTAGTCTCCTTTCCTAGCCTGTGCACTTGATTGCTAAAAGTCCTGTCTATCTGACAATGACCCTAAGGCACCCCTGGAGAGCCTGTCATGGCTGCCTCTATGTTGGGCAGGAATGGCTAGAATAGGATGGGGATGCTCTGGTGAGTGTGTATGTGTGTGTTGGGGGGGGGGGGAATAGGCAAGAAAAGGGGCTTCTGAGAGGAAATAAGGGGAGAGAGAGATCTAGGCCACTACAGGAAACCAGTAATAGGCATGTGGCTGCCAATGTGTAGGCCTGAAGAGTTACCATTCATAATTCTGACCTGTGACAATTATGCCTGGTTCCCAGTATAAGGCCGTTCTGGATCCCCTATCCCCTTCCAGGACTTTAAATAGATGGAGATCTAATTGTCTTAAATTTAATAACAGATGCTCATGTAACAAATGGAAACCCTTGCCCCAAAAAACCATAAGTGGTTTCCTATTTCATTAGGATTCTAACTGATTTCCTTATCTGGAACCACCCTACACTTGCTATGCTAGATTCCTCAGAAATGGTGCTATCAGATAAGCCTCTGGAGGGAAAAATCATCTCCTAATATAAGGATGCAGTAGTCGCAGCAGTGGATTTGGTGTAGAGCATGGCTTCCATTGCCAGGGTATGGTCTCGGGTCAGCTCTGGAACTCTGACTTTTAGTCTCAAAGCCATACCTCAGTTCTCTGGAACAGCCTAGAATCTGCATTACAACAAGCATCTGTGAGGAGTCTGTATCCAGGGTCTGCCTCACTACTGCCCTGGCATTTCAGCAAGTTTGAAGCCCCAGAGCATCCTCTCTGTACTTCCTACTGTCTCTGGTGTCCCAAGAGACTCTTCAGGACATTCAGGGTTCGAGCAAAATGCTTCTTAGGAGATAAGTAATGGGCACAGCCTGGAAAAAGCAGCAGCTTTCCAGCAAACCCTCAGATCACCCATCATGAGAAGGGTTGTAGGCTACAGAAATGCCAGTTAAGCCTTTCTGCCTCACCCATGTACCTAAACAGAATCCTCGAGCATGATTGTGCTCACGGCTTTAGGCAGAGAAGGTGGAGGTGTCACTCGGCCTCCAGAGTTCTTTTGGTCCCTGGATTGTAAGACTATTTAATAATCTTCATGTTGGGGCCAAAGCCTTCTTCATTCAGGCTCTCCAATGATTGACAGGACAGCTGGTTCTGAGAGCTGTTGTCTTGGGGACGAGACTCGCCTGCTACCTGACTGGGTACACAGCCTTGATCTGTCCCACTTGAAACAAACTCAGAACCAAAGCACTTTGTTTTTAATATGGAACTATGATGAAAGAGGGAGGAGAGAGAATGATCAAAAGGTATTCATAAACATTAAAATAAAACCCCTGCATAATTAACTTACATTACTTAAAAAGAGAGAGAAATGGGAGACTTATCCGATGCTTTCTGTAAATTTCTTCAGCAGATGGGGATGGAAAGAAAAATCAGAGCCACCCAAATGGGGCCAACCTGCCAAGTCCAGAATATTTTGAAAAGCAATCTTGTTCTTTTATTAAATTTCACATTGACTCTCAGGGGAGAAGGGAAGGGGGGGAAATCACATTTTTTGACTCATCACTTCAAGATAATAAAAAATGGTCTGAAGATATAAAAAATAAACATCTTCTTCCCCTTGACATGTGTCCTGTTAGCCACAAGGCAGTTGGATTATTGTGAAGGTTCTCTAGCCACTTAACTTTGTGTATTCAGTTTTTGTGGCAAACTATAACTGCTTTGTGTGAGAACATCAACATACAACTAGAAATCACTCTGAAAACATGGAATGGTAAGAATGTAGCTTTTCTGCCACTAATGGGGCTATGATTCATTCCCATACTTCCTTTCAGGCCTCCAATCAAATATCCCCATCTCCTTGAAGCCATCTCAACCCTCAGAAGATCCCCACCAGCATCCAAGCTTCTGCTCTGGGCCTGTCTTACCCTGCTTTGTTTCCTTCTTGGCACTCCCTGCCTCCTGATATTGTGCACAGGTGCCCACAGCCTTGCTCCCACCCTAAGGTACTGCAACCTGCAAACTCTGTTAGCAGGCCAGCACTGAAAAGTGCTCAACACATCACAGGACTCAAATCTTTGTTCTGTGAAAGCCCCGTTGCATCTGTTCATCTGTCCATCCATTCCTCCAGTCCCCTAGCCACTCATTCATCCACTCAATGCTAACCATAAGCAAGATACCACTAAGAACATTTTGTGAATGGGGTAGAGAACAGGATTTGCTCTGTGGGTGGGAAAAAAAGAAAAGCTCTTAAGTCTCAGGATAGTTCATCCAAGAAAGCAGCTTGCTGTATATTTCTACAGCAGATGGGGGAGTATGAGTATATATACGTATATGTATATGTGGCTTGAAAGGAAGAGGAGTCAGAACACACCTGGCAAGAATCACTGTGCTGCTCATGCAATGAGCTGGCAGGTGGTGGCTTAGAACTGAAAACATCAGTGACAACCATCAATTTTATTTACAAGATTTCTAGAAGCAAGACATAGATAAATTTCACATGATCCTCTAGCCATTATAAAATACTACAATAAGCTGGGTGTGGTGGCTCAAGCCTGTAATCTTTGCTACTCAGGAAGCTGAGATCTGAGGATCATGGTTCAAAGCCAGCTTGGGCACTAAAATCTGCGAGAGTCTTATTTCTTATTAACCACTAGAAAAGCAGAAGTGGTTCTGTGGCTCCAGGGATAGGGTGGTAGCCTTGAGCTGAAGAGCTTAGGGACAGTGCCCTGGCGCAGAGTTCAAGTCCTATGACCAACAAACAACAACAACAAAAACTACAACCCAATACTACAATAAGTTATTGAAATGTGCATTAACAAAGTGACCCTGTAAAGCCAAGTGCGGTGGCTCATGCCTGTAATCCTAGCTACTCAGGAGGCTGAGATCTGAGGATCAAAACTAGCCCAGGAACAAAAGGACCAGAGACTCTTATCTCCAATAAACCTCTAGAAAACGGGAAGTGGGGCTTGGAAGGGTAGGGCAATAGCCTTTAGGTGAAGAGCTCAGGGACAGTGCCCAGGCCCAGGGATAGGGTGGTAGTCTTGAGCTAAAGAGCTCAGAGAACAGTGCCCAAGCCTAGTTCAAACCCCATGAAAGAGCTAAGGGACAGAGCTCAGGCACTGAGTTCAAGCTCTACAACTGCCCCCCCCAAAAAAAAAAGTGGATTGAAATTTTTCTTTTTGTTTTTCTTTCCTGGATCAATGAGCTGCTTCCTATGTTTGAGACAACCCTGGGAATGAGTAAATACAACCAGAATGTTTATGGTGATATTCTATCACACAGTCCCTCGTTATCGTTGTTCAGAATGACATTTCTGATCTAGAGAGAGTCAACAGTCATATTCAGGAGACCAGAGTTAATGTGTAATTGCATGAAAAACAAATCCTTAAGCTGGGAGCTAGTAGTTTATGCCTGGAACCCTAGCTGCTTAAGGGGCTGAGATCTATAGTTTAGAGCCAGCCCCAGCAGAAAGTCCACCAGACTCGTCTCCAATTAACCATCAAAAAGCCAGAAGTGGAACTATAGCTCAAGTTGTAGAGCACTAGTCTTGAGCAGAAAAGCTAAGGAATAATGCCCAGGCCAAGTTCAAGCCCCAGGACTGACTGGCACCAATAAACAACAATACAAATAAAAATAACCCAATTCTACCTCCAAATCCTTAGACTAAACTGTTTTTTTTGTTGTTGTTGTTGTTTGTTTGTTTTGCCAGTCCTGGGCTTGAGCTCAGAGCCTGAGCACTGTCCTTGGACTTTCTCAAGGCTAGAGCTCTACCACTAGAGCCACAGCACCACTTGCAGCTTTTTTCTGTGTATGTGATACTAAGGAATCGAACCTGGGTCTTTGTGCATGCTAGGGCAAGCACTCTACCACTAGGCCAAACTCCCGGCCCCTACATTGTCTCTTTTTTTTACTTTAAAGAATTTAATAACATTGATTTTTACATCATATTTCAAATAATGTGTTTAACAAACAAGTATTCAAGGAGGGAATCTCTATATACAATCACTGGTACTTAGATTTTAGAACATAATTAAAATTAGGTTGAGGGTTTGTATCTCATGGATACATATTAATCTATATAATAAAACATTATGTCTATAGAGTCATAAATTTTTATGTTTATGTAGTTGTGTTTAAATTTCTAATACTATGTCCATAGCATTTGGTACGTAAATATTGAGTCATCATTCCTAAATTGTCTTTTTTAAGTATACATCCCTTTCCTGGTATTAATTTTGTTCTTCTAAAATTATAGTCTATGCAAGAATTTTAGTTAAATGAGTTACTTTGTTGAACTATCAAGTCTGAGCGGGAAGTATCATCTTTGCATTCCTGGCACCAAGAACAGTGCCCAATCCATAAGAAAGCTTTAAAATTTGTTGAGGGGCTGGGAATGAATGTAGCTTAGTGGTAGAGTGCTTGCCCAGTATGCATGAAGCCTGGGTTCAATTTCTCAATACCACATAAACAGAAAAGTCTAGAAGTGGTGCTGTGGCTCAAGTGATAGAGTGCTAGCTTTGAACACAGAGAGGCTTAGGGACAGTGTTGAATTCAAGCCCCAAGAGTGGCAAGTAATCAATCAATCAATCAATCAATCAATATTGTTAAATAGGATCAAACGGCATCCATTAGTCAAGATTTGGCTGAGTGTAGATTGCCACAAACCCCACCCTCAAATGCAACGTTAGCCACATTCCAGTTGTATAATTTTTACAAGCTCTAAAATCCACTTTTACGAAAACTAAAGTAAAAGAAACATTTACAAAATACCTGTGGGTAGGCGAACAACTAGTATCAAACAACTACTGAAAGAATGGCTGGGTATCCCCTAAAATGCAAGCAGAACCACGACTACTGGTAGACTTCAGCATGCTTGCCTTAACTGCCTTCAACCAGAAGCAAAAACCCACTAATGCATTAACACAAAGTTCCATGGACAAGTAAGTATAGCATCAATCTAGTCAAGAACCAAACCCAAATAAATAAATAGATAATCTTGGTGATGAAGCAGTCACCAACAAGGCAAGGGTAGTGATATATGAATAGAAGAGTTTCCACAAACTTTCCACAACAATCCTAATGGGCAAGTCATAGGCATTGCCTGGCCACGTGCCTTCAATCCCCAGTATGGCCACTGCCCCAGGCCTCTAAGAGCAGGGACAGGTACCACACAAGAGGGAGATAATGGCTCCTAGCTAATGAGGCCATGACTTGGAACTGTCCTTTCTGTCAGGAATAAAGGTTGGCCATGATACAATGAAATGGACTGCTGGAATTCTGAAGGAAGCATCCAAAGTGATAGAAGTTCTTATCAAGGCTTATTAATCCCTAGGACCCAGCTAAAATGGTAACTTAATTCTCACACAAATCCATTGTTCTTTTTTAAAAAAGTATAGTCATGAAGAAAAATAGTGGTTAAAAGTATAGTTGTAAAGAAAAATACTGGTTAATAAGAACAAAGCACTCCTAACTCCTGTCTTCAAAGTATTCTAGAGATAGACAACAATCCACCTATACACAGAGCCGTCAACCACCACATGAGGTGGGAAACAGTCCACTATGAGTAGGCTCTATAAAGGTGTAGTGTCTCTGCTGGGGCTTTTAACATATCACTTGCCTGCTATCCTCAGCTCTAAGCTTTACTCTGCAATGAAAAGTAGTAACAGTAAACTACCACGCAGAACATTCTCCAATGATTTTTGTTTTGATTTGTTTATGGTGTCTGTCCTGGGGCTTGAACTCAGGGTCTGGGTACTGTCCTTTAACTTTTATGCTCAAGGCTAGTTTTCTACTACATGAGCTATAGCTGCACACTGAATGAGTTTTTTTTTTGTTTTGTTTTGGTTTTTTTGCCAGTCCTGGGTCCTGAACTCAGGGCCTGAGCACTGTCCTTGGGCTTTCTCAAGGCCAAAGCTCTACCACTTGAGCCACAGCACCATTTCTGGCTTTTTTCTATGTATATGGTACCGAGGGATAGAACCTGGGTCTTCGTGCATGCTAGGCAAGCACTCTAGCACTAGGCCAAACTCCTGGCCCCATGATTTCTTTTTTAAACAAATCTTTAGCCAGGCTTTAATGGCACCGACGCATAATTCTAGCTGCTAGGAAACAGGAGAGAAGGAGGACTGTATTGAGGCCAGCCTGACCCAAACTTCATAAAGCCCCATTTCAACCCTTAACTGGGCAGTGTCCTAACTAGCATTAGCATGCATTCCTCTATTAATAATAGTATAGACAGTATGACGATAATAAAACTTTAATCCAGTTGGTACACGAGGGACCCAATTCCCACTTCCAAACGATATAGGTAATAGATATGAACATATTCCTCTCACCTATTCTACACCAATCCAAATTCTTATGGTATTATGGGGTGCTTTGCCGTCTTTCTCAAAACTTTTGTGACATTTCCCCCATCATAGTACAGAGGTGTAAACTTACGGCCTCATGATTGCCAAGCAGGTGCTCTACCACTTGAGTCACATCTCAGTTATTATTTTCTAGTTTTTTGGCTTTTTCGAAATCCATTTGGAATTTGTTTTCTCTCAATGCATACATTTCCCATTTAGTTTTGAGTCTAGTATATCCAAAATCTGAACTTGGATTTCAACTACTCTGGCTAGCTCTCAACACAAAAATTAATACGTTTAAAATTATGACAAGCTCACATCTGTAATCTTTAGCTACAGAGAAGAATGGCAATCTGAGGATTGCCATTCAAAGCCAGCCCAGGCAGGAAATTTTGTGAGAAACTCTTACCACCAATAAACTTTCAAAAAACTTGGAAGTAGAGCTGTGTGTGGCTCAAGTGGTAGAGTCCTAGGCTTGAGCACAAAAACTGAGGGATAGTGCCCAAACCCTGAGTTAAAGCCGGAGGACCAGCAAAACCAAACCAAAACAAACACATAAACACCCTGATTAAAGACACACTAATGGCCAACCATCAGGGCATTGCCTAGCACTGACACACCACTGCATATTCACCAAGACAGATGGAACCACAGAATACACAGCAACAAATGGGGGACGATACAGAGAAACTGAAACCCTCTTCTGTTGCTGGTTGCAAAGTAAAATAAGGCATCCAATTTGAAGGGTGACAAGTCCCTGAACTGGTTGTGTAGTTCCTGTGACACAGCAATCCCACTTTTGGGTACATACCCAAGAAAACTGAAATCATATGCCCATACAAATAATTGTACATGAATGTACAGAAGAGCCAAAGAGTATAACTAAATGAAACATCTGTCGAGTTGTTTATGGGTAAACAAAGGCCTGTGGCATTTGAACAATGGAATATTATCCAGCCATAAAAAGGAATGTGTAATGATTCACACTCTAGTATGAATAAACCTTGAAAAGCACTATGCAAAATGAAAGAAGTCAGTCAGAAAGGCCACATGTTGCATGATTCCATTTATGCAAAATATACAGGCAACTCCATAGAGACAGACACTAGCTTAGTGGTTGCCAAGGATTAGAAGGAGGAGATAAAGAAGAGTGACTGCTTTTGAGTATGGGTTTCTTTTCAGGATAATGAAAATGTTCTGGAATCAGACAATGGTAATGGCTGCACAACTCTGTGAATATACTAAACCCACTGAATGGTACACTTTAATAAAAGAGTGAATTTTATAGTATGTGCATTATATCTAAATAAATAAGATACATATTTTAAGCCATTAAGGACATAAAAGAAAATAATTATTTATATAGTACTTCTGAAATAAGTCTGAATCTTCCTATCCAATTGGTATACCCCACACAATGGTTCCCACCCTAGCTGCCCACTGGAATTACTCAGTAAGCTTTATAAACACACAGATGCCTGGCCTTCCCTTCCTAGAGACTATGATGACTTAATTGTACTGGGTGCTGATGGTTTTCAGACACTCCTCATACACAGTTGGAGCTGAGGAACTGCTGCCTTCAAATTTGAGCGCTTCAAGGAGTCCCTCGTGTTGGTTTAGATAGCGGTTATTTTAGCCTTTCTCATAAACATGTGACGAGCGACATTTTAAATGGCTCTCGGTCTCTGGCTGTTAGAATTCAGGAGACCTGGGATTGTATTTTCCTGTCTCTTGGACATTTTTTTAAGAATCAGCAAATTACCATTTTACCAACAAAGCAGGGGAGAAAATGAATGTGCACACTGAGATCACCATCCCCAGGTGGGGTAGGGTTAAATCAACTTCATCCTTGAAAACCTCACTTAGCTCTTTTTCTGCCTAGTCCATAGAGAGCCATCACACACACTGGAGAGGCCCTTTAAGTACAGGTGGTAGGCGGGGCGGCACCCTGCACTGGCAAAAGAGACAGAAAATCTGGGTGAAACCTCAGAGTCTGGAAAATTGCAAATTCTCAAGTCCACATCCTGTCTTAGTAAAATACAAACTACCCCTTCATTATCCTCTCCCCCAGTCAAAAAAAAAAATGCAACCTGCTTTCTTTGCAGGGTTGGTAAGATGAGGTTTCTATCACCTCCTCATTTCTAATAAACCACCCCAAAGTGCATGCACTGTGTTGTCTCATTTTCCTTGTTTCCCCCTTCATTCTGAAGTCCCAAAGGTGTTTCTCATCGGCCAAGCCATGCTCAGGGTGAGTTATTCATTGCTATGTATGTGAGAGGCTCTGGATATTGTTCCTCAATCAGAGGATCAGGAAGGACACAGCACCTCCTCTATTCTGCACTCCTTGCCCTGTTCTCTGGCTCAGGAACACACGGCCAATGGTATCTGGGTTCTAACTGTGTTGAGTAATCGCTCTGTGATTTTCTAGGCAGTTCCCTGGCTCCTGCATCCCACTTTCTCACTTACTCAGCTGTTTCATAACTTGAATTCTAATCTGAGTTTCTCCACAATGTCTCCTTTCACTAAAAGCTAATAAAACCCCAAACAGGAAATTCAGGAGTAGTGGAGATGCCACGTGACTGTAACCAAAGGTTGTTGGTCAACTTGATTTGGATTTCAAGCCTGTCTCCTCCCATCTGGGGGCTTCAGTCCCCCACACACCTCTATAGCAATAAAGAAGGTCTTTGTCTCTCCTGGCTGGGAACTTGGGTCCTGACCAGTTCTGAGGGCTCCTTCAGGCAGCTCTAACAGAGCTCAGGACCAATACTTCGCTCTGAATCTGCCTTTCTGCTCCTTCCTTGCTCTGGCCATTGGGAAGGGCTCCCAATTCTGCTCAGAGTAGCAGCCTCTACAATAGCCAGGCCCTTTGCATTGGCCTATCTGTATACCCAGGAGGCTGCTCAGACACTCAGATGTGCAGAGAATGTTTTGTTAGACGCAAAATCCTCACAAAAGACAAGAGGTATGGCTCAGCAGTAGAGTGCCTGCTTAGTAAGTTCAAACCTCAGTACTATCAAAAATAAAATTTTAAAGAATACCCCCGCATAAAAATCAGATAAATCAACAACAACTACAAAGGTGTTTTCCTACATCCAGAAAGCCCTGTAATGGCTGGCTTGTACTATATCAGGCACACCACTTTCTTTTTTTTCTGGTGGGTCACGGGCTTGAACTCTGGGCCTGGGCATCGTCATTGAGCTCTTCAGCTCAAGGCTGTATCACCCTACCCCTTGAGCCACAGCCTTATTTCTCGTTTTCTAGTGATTAATTAGAGATAGGAGTCTCAAAGTCTTATTGTGCCTGGGCCAGCTTTGAACCTTGACCCTCAGATCTCAGCCTCCGGAGTAGGTAGAAATACAGGTGTGAGCCACCACACCCAGCTTAGAATGTTTTTTGATCTTAAGACAGTTTTTAATTAAATCAGTGTTTGCTAGGGTTTCTTTCATTATTGTTGGAGAATCTTTTGTAGACATTTTGCCTATTTGTGCTTCTCTATCCCTTCTAATAGCTTATTACCAATGACAGACTGCATCTCTTTATGTACAGTAATCCTCTGGAGGCCATGCACCATGTCAGAGGAAGGGCCCAGTCCCTATAAAAATGCACTGGTTTAATTGATACAAGGCTTGAAAGAGTGGTAGAAACATTATGTTCTAAGGTAGGACCCTTAGAACTATAATGTCAATAATAATAGTGGATCCAGACACTGGTAGCTCATGCCTGTAATCCTTGCTTCTCAGGAGGCTGTGATCTGAGGATTGCAATTCAAAGCCAGCCTGGGCAGGAAAAGTCCACAAGACTCTGATTTCCAAGAAAGCCAGCAGCGGAGCTGTCTCTGGCTTAAGTGGTAGAGCACCTTCAGGGAGGAAGATGGGAAGCTCAGGGATAGTGCCCAGGCCCCATGTTTCAGGACCAACACACACACACACACACACACACACACACACACACACACACACACACACACATACACACACACACCCCTCACAAAAAATAGTGGAAAATTCTCACATCGAAATTATGTACCAGAAGCACCATCATTTATTCTAAGCACTTTGCCTATAACTACTATAAGTCTTTCAATTCCATGGTCATCTTATTGCCTTTTCCCTCATATGTGTGTGGGAGGGGGAGGGGAGGTCAGACAGCAGTGCTGTGCCGTTGCTCTTACTGCCAAAAGACAGGGCTGCATGCAAACTGCCACTGACAGTCCCCATCCCGATCATCCTCATTTAGTAAATGAGGAATGATGAAAATGAGGAATGAGGCACACAGAGGTTAGATGATTTACACAAGGCCACTTAGAAAGTAGATGGCCAAGCTAGGTGGGAGTCAAGCCAAGCTCCACCCAGATTCCCCAGGCAGCTCTGCCTGCCCACACTACTGCACAATTGCCTTTGTCTCAATATCACCAGTTTCAACAGCTGGTGGGCAGCACCTAAAGTTGTAATAAGCACAGGATGTGCCATGATGACACTGAAGCTGAGACCACCAAGAGAAGTGTGAGCATGTGGAGAATGGAAGAGAAGAGAACATGCATGCCTGAATATTTAACATTAACTGGTGCTCAGCTACAAGCTGCCTAAGCAATGCCACATTTATATGACATTCCAATAGAGACAGAGAGTGGGGGGTACTACACACAACAATGTCAGCCACCCTGGGTGTGGCAGGTCATGCACCGGTGGTCTCTAGTATGTTGACATGGAATGTTTAATTGGTCCTGTCCCCAGCCCCCAATACCATTTTGAAATGTCAAGAATAGGGTTTTTACAACATAATCAAATTCCAACAGTTGGGGGGAGGGGTGGAAAGTACTGGATCCACAGTAGAGAATCTGAATTGCCAATGACACCAGGGACCCTGGGACAGTGCCAGTTCCTACAGGGGTCTCCCACCTGCTCCCTCTTACTCCCATCACCATTCTTCCCTCCTCCAAGCTTTTGGTACCTATTCCTTTCTATCTCCATTGGACCCCGGTGATCCCAGCCCTGGCAGCTCTAGCTTTGAACCCCCTAACTGACGGTGTACAGTGGGAGGCAGAACTACAGCTCTAATCTGAATTTCCAGTTTACAATTCCAGCAGCCAGAGTCCAAGCTTCCTGTCCTGCCCCCTAGAAGCAGGTCACTTCTGCCTGGTCTCCTGTCCACCGCTCAGACATAGGAGTTCTCTTGCCTTTGTACCTGCATATGTCCATGCCTGTGCTCTTACCATCCATCCATCTCTTATTTACTGACTACCTACTATATGTAACAACTGGGGTGGGAAAGACAGAGAGAGAGAGAGAGAGAGAGAGAGAGAGAGAGGGAGGGAGGGAGGGAGGGAGGGAAGGAGGGAAAGAAGGAAGGAAGGAAGGAAGGAAGGAAGGAAGGAAGGAAGGAAGGAAGGAAGGGAGGGAGGGAGGGAGGGAGGGAGGGAGGGAGAAAAGAAGGAGAGAGAGAGAAAGAGAAAAAAGAGAGGGCCCAGGAGCTTAACCTAGTGACAGAGCACTCACCTCACATGCATGAAGTCCTGGGTTGATTCCTTGGTACCACGTATACAGAAAGAGTCAGAAATGGTGCTATGGCTCAAGTGGCACACCACTAGCCTTGAGCAAGAAGTGTCCAAGGACAGTGCCCAAACTCTTATCTCCAATTAACTACTAGAAAAACGGAAGTGGTGCTGTGGTTCAAGCCTTGAGCTGAAGGGTTCAGGGACAGCGCCCAGGCCCAGAGTCCAATACCACGAACAAAAAAAAGGGCAATGGTACCTTGACCTTGATTACACACGGGACTCACCTGGAGTCTTACACAGTCCTGATGCCCATCAGCTATCAGTAGGCTTGGTGTGGCCAACTCAAATCATCAAAGCTTCCAAGGGACTCTGTTGTGCATATGGAGTAAGAATCATGGCATTGACAGCATGCTCACAAGCATCCCAGCTGCCACTATTAGCTGCACCTTCATCCTCTCTCTCTCTCTCTCTCTCTCTCTCTCTCTCTCTCTCTCCTTTTTTAATTTCATTTTTAAACTTTATTGTCAAGGTAATTTATAGAGTCCCATTTGCCAGGCAGTAGGTGCATTAGTTCTCACACATTGATACCCCTTCTCATGTTTTTGTCCCCATTTCCCTCCCTCACCCCTCCCCATCATCTTGTTCACTCCCTTCCCTTTCCTATTTCATATAAACAAATAAATGTATATACAATATACCAGGTAACAAAATCAGATACAGTAACAGTATGAGATTGACCAAAGGGCAACAAAGGAGAAGAGAATATAGTACATTAAGAACAACAATCACTCAAGATGAAGCTCTTGTTTCCATATCCTAGAGATCCTTTCATTTAGTCTCATCCTATATGACCTAATGTATCTAGGTTTTGTCTCCTATCTTTAAAAGCAATGTCCACATTCCCCATCAAAAAGAATCTTTCAGCATGTCAACCATCATTCTTGTGCAGATGACAATTGATAGAAATGGTTAAAAACTGCTTAACAGTCAAAGCAAAGAGGCAGGAGGAAGGTGGCTGTAGGGGAGGGGGACAGTAGTTTAACGAGTAGGTGAAAGGGGATTGTGGTGATGATGGTATTTAATACCACTGCTAAGCTAAAAATGACAAGAAGTCATTTGTGTGTTCCATATTTTACCACAATTTAAAAATACACTGCTGACAATCTAATTTACTTATATTAAAATGTCTCTAAATGTCACCAGAACAGTTTTATAAGTTAATTTAAGAATTAAATGAAAACAAGCTGTTGGTGACTTGCTATTCAGGAGGCTGAGATCTGAGGATTGCAGTTCAAAGCCAGCAAGGGAAGGTAAGTCCATGATACTCTTAAAAACTGGAAGTGGTTCATGGGAGAGTACAGTGTTATGAGCACAAAAGCTTAGGGAAAGTGCCCAAGCCCTGAGTTCAAGCCCCACAACCAACAAATGCACGCATGCATGCATGCATGCATGCATACATGCATGCATGCATGCATACATACATACATACATGCATTCCTAAGAATCTACTCAATGGAAGAATGCCACATTTATAGCCAGACAAGGGAGCTCAAGCCTGGAATCCTAGCATGGAGGCTGAGATTTGAGAATCAAAGTTTGAAGCCAGCCCAGGAAGAAAAGTTTTATCTCCAATTAACCAACAAAAAACTGGAAATGGAGCTGTGACTCAAATGGCAGAGTGCCAGCCTTAACTGAAAAAGCTAAGACCAGTACTCAGGCTTTGAGTTCAAGTCCTAGTAAAAGCACAAAAGAGAGACAGCGAAAGGGAGAGACAGAAACACACACACACACACACACAGAGAGAGAGAGAGAGAGAGAGAGAGAGAGAGAGAGAGAGAGAGAGAGAGAGAGAGAGAGAGAGAGAGAGAAATCACATTTGCATAGGATTTATATATACAAGTATCTTCAGTGGGATGTTATGAGACGGCAAAGAGCATAAGCACCTAAAACTTACCAGCAGGAAAAATCAATGACTAAGCCAGGGTTCAATACTACGGAATCTTTAAGAAGAATCAGGGTTCATCTATGTGGTAATAGGGTTCAAGTAAATACCTTACTTGGAGAGGCACTTGGCCCTGCATCTGAACCACTGTCTCATGTTTAGGAATTTCTGAATCCATAATGAGTCTCGGTGGATCACAAGATTCATGTGCCACTCCACAAACTGAAAAGGCCAGCACACCATGTCTTTGCCACTTCAGTTTCATGACAATTGTGACCATGGCTGCTGCTTGGTTTCACAGATTAAGTTCACAGCTTTCCCAAGTAAGTCTGAGAGACACTTCATTCTCCAACACAATTCTCTCTCTCTCTCTCTCTCTCTCTCTCTCTCTCTCTCTCTCTCTCTCTCTCTCTCTCTCTCTCTTGCTATATGAGACCTTGACCTCAGGGCCTGGATGCCCCCTTAGCATTTTTGCTCAAAGCTGTTCTTTTCAGCCATGACTCTTGGCTTTGCCTACCCAGGCTGGCTTTGAATTACAGTTGCCAGGCCTTTGCTTCCTGAGAAGATAGGATAATAGGCATGGATCATCAGTGCCTAGCTCTATTTTAAGTTTTTAAAAAGGAATCCAGCTGGGTGCCGTTAGCTCACGCCTGTAAACCTAGCTACTCAGGATGCTGAGATCTGAGGATCTCAGTTCAAAGCCAGCCCAGAAACTGAAGACCATGAGACTCTTATCTCCAACTAACCTCTAGAAAACAGGAAGTGGGGCTGTGGCTCAAGGGATAGGGTGGTAGTCTTGAGCTGAAGAGCTCAGGGACAGTGTCCAATCCCAGAGTTCAAGACCCATGACCCACCAAAAAAAAAAAAAAAAGCCAAGAAATGGTACTGTGGCTCAAGGAGGTGAGCACTAGCCTTGAGCTGAAGAGCTCAGGGACAGCACCCATGCCCAGAGTTCAAGACCATGACTGAAAATAATGAAAAAAAGAAATGAAAATAGAGCTATATAGCTGAAGGGGTAGAGTGCAAACAAGACTGAGTTCAAACCCTAGCACAATTCCTGCCCCCAATCCCCTTGAAAAAAAAATCCACAAATATAAAGATTGTGGCACATGTCAGTAATTCCAGCACTAGGGAGGCAGAGGTGGGAGGGTCAGGAGCCTGCAAAGCAGCCTGAACTACAGAATAAGGCTTTGCTAAACGAAGGAAGGCTCACTCCTGTAATCCTACTCAGGAGGCTAGATCTGAGGAACATGGTTCAAAACAATCCTGAGCAGGAAAATCTGTGCGATCCTTACCTCCAATTAACCACCAAAAAAAATCTAGAAATGGAGCTGTGGCTCAAAGTGGTAAAAACACTCTATAGCCTTGAACACCAAAGTTCAGTGACAGTGCCCAGGTCCTGAGTGTAAGCCCCAGGTCAGACAGGCAGGGACTGGCACAGGCGCGCACACGCACATGCACACAGAAGAAGGAATGAAGGAAATAAATGGGACCGTATGCCAATAGACAATGGTAGTTATAGTTCTCTATTTTCTTTTATATTTTCTTCACAAGAACCATATCAAGTCTGTTATGATCCTAATTTTACAGATGAGAAAACAGAGACATAGGAAAGAACACTCAAAATTACAAAGCTGAGATTTAATACGCACGTTGATGAACCAGGGGGTCTGATTCTAGTGCTCTGGTCTCCAGTATAAGTGCTTCCAAAAGAAAACCTTGTCCAAACTGTTACCATGTAGCTGGATATGGAGGCTGAAGGAAGCCTCTGGTGTGCTGCTCTCTTTGGATCTTTTCAGTAAGAACCATTAGTATGTTACTTTCAGGCAAAATAGCACTCTTTTTGTTACTAAACTTGAACCAGCCTACTCACAATCTAAAAGCCCTTGCAATGGTCACTGCACAGCATTTTGAGGTCGTTTGCTGCTGCCACTACCCAAGAACTGCAAGGGGAAATCAGCTCAAAATCTCATGCCAGGGTTTTCCTCCCAGTCTTCTAGAATCATCTACTCCCACAAGCCTGTGCTGCAGCTGAGCCCTTCACCCTGAGCTCCAGGGCACCTGAGAGCTTCGTCAAGTCTGGCTGGGCTGAATCACAGGATCCCCATGGGTCCCACAGGGGTCTTAGCCTATCCTTTAAGTTGTTCTACCTTTCCACTTTAATGTTTTTGGTTTTTTTGGAGGGGGCTGGCTTTTATCGTTCTTCTTTTGTTTTTGTTTCCTTTTGAGATAAGGTTTTGAGACTCCATTCCATGCTGAGCTTACACTCAAAATCCTCCTGTCTCAACCACCTGACACTAATATTACAGGTGTGCATATCACATCCGGCTCCTGCTTAAATTTTTCATTCTCCAAGGTATGAATTAAGATATTTATTTCCCTAGACAGCCTTGCTTTTCCCCATTTTCTTCTTGCCTTGGCTTCCCGAATTTCCACTTGACAAGACTATTCACAGCTACCCACATTCAAGGGATTTTTTTCCCTCAACTAGTTCATCCTTTCCTTTCTTCCCCCATACATCTACACACACACACACACACACACACACACACGCACACACACGCACACTCCAGCATCCTGATGGAATCCTCTCACTCTTGACCCATAACTACGAGCAACCTCTTCCCACACAGAGGCCCTGGACACATGAGGGATTTAGAAAACAACCTCTCCTCCCTTTTTTGGTGACATGAGCCTAAAAAAATTAACTTGAAATACTTGCATACTTGTAGAAAAGTTACAAATAATAAAATTCACTGCCATATACACTTCACAAAAATACTCCCAATGTTTGCATTTTAATTATCTTTGCTTATTCTCCCTTTCCTGCTCCCTCCCCCTTCTTCTTTTTGGGGTCCACTGGGGAGCAATTTGAACACAGGATACTCCTATACTTCTAGATACTTCAGTGTACATTTCCTTTTAAAAAAAAAAAGGAAAGAAAAGAAAAGGCATTCTTTTATATCACTAGATTAATTACCTAATCAGGAAATTAACATGGACACAATACTATCATTCAATCTACAGACTTCATTCAAATGTCTCCAGTTGTCCTCAGTATTTATGGTCCAGGGTGCCATCCTGCCTAGCCTGAAACTGCCAGCTTCGGCACGTGAGACCTTAGCTCCTTCTCTGTGCAGAGTCCTGAATGGTGACTTGTCACTGTCTGCCTATACTGAACAAGGGACTGTCCTTTAGGGCTCCACCTTCCATAGCTTCCCAAGAGGATCTACAGGTGTTTTAGTCTTAATGCTTTACCTATATATCAGGGTGTCAGCCAGTGAGGTCACCAGCATCAATAGCAATCTTTGCTCCTAAGTAGAGATACAATTTCCTCAACAGAAGAAAAAGAAGCTCATTTTACTGAAGAGGTTAATTAGCTGAGTCAGAACAATACATGTTTCATACCAACCATCTCATTCAACCCCCACCCACTAGTTCTGTTTGCAGAAGCTGGGATGGGGTCAAAGCTTTCCAACTCAGGATGAGGATTAGGATAAGAAGAGTAAGGAAATGGGTCCTGCCATTTGCAAAAATTAAGGAAACTTCTCTAGGCTAAAGAAATGAGACTCCCAGGTTAGGAGGCGGAAATGAAGCTCCAGAGACCACCGATTCCCTAGCTAGCCACGGCTACAGCTGAAATCAGATACAGAGCCGCTAGATCCCTGTGCAGCACAGAAGAAATGGACTCTGGACCTGTAGTGAAAACAACACCACACCAAGTTTCATCTGCAAAATTACTTC
Source organism: Megascapheus bottae (assembly GCF_031878675.1). Taxonomy (NCBI): domain Eukaryota; kingdom Metazoa; phylum Chordata; class Mammalia; order Rodentia; family Geomyidae; genus Megascapheus; species Megascapheus bottae. Next base: position 23,758,802 of record NC_143515.1, read on the forward strand.
TCTTGATGTCCTAGGGTTGAATTTTTGTCTCTTCTCTGTGAAGGACTTTTCCCCTCTTAGGCCTGAATATCAAATCTTTTCCCTTGGCAGGAACTCGCCACCTCCAACAGAGAAGTCAATTCCTATCTGCCCTGAACAGAAGACTACAAGGCACACATTATGCACCCAACACCAGCTAACTAGACAAGGCATGTTGTCCATCCCACAGCTGAGGGTGCCAAGGCCAGGCAGAGCTCAGATACCCAGCCTTGGCACTGCTGGCACAGCTCACAAACCTGGATCTGTGAGACCTGATGGCCGAAGCTATTGGGACCAGGAGGTTTAAAACCAGTGTCTTGTTAAGGAGATCACGTCTTGCTCTTAACAGTGAAGCAGGTTAACTGCTTCCAGGCTACATGACAGGTAGAGAGATGATATGCAGGAGTTTCCTGCATATCAGATACTGCACACAGATATTGTCCCCACTCCAGTGGCTGCCACTTTGGGAAATGTTTCTATGTTGTGCATTGTGTTTCCTCCAACAAAACTGTCTCTAAGGACTACTGTCATAATCCTAATAAAGACATGCTTGCCTCTACCTCTTCTTCCCTTCCTATCCCCACCTCTTTTTGTGCCAGTTCTAGGGCTTGAACTCAGGTCCTAAGAATTGCCCCTTAGCTTTTTTTGCTCAAGGCTGGTACTTTACCACTTGAGCTTGAACTCCACTTCTGGCTTTCTGTTGATCTCAGACTTGCCTATCCAGGCTGGCTTCAATTTGCAGTCCTCAGATCCTAGCCTCTTGAGTGGTTAAGATTACAGGTTGTGAGCCACTAGTGCCCAGCTCCTTTTCTTTTAATTTTAAATGCAAAATTTATGAAGAAAATTTAGTCAAGTGCACTGGAATGATTATGCATATAGCCATCCCTGCCTCCATTGCTATAAGCTCAAACATTGCTTTGGCAGAAACTCTGTCATTCTCCTTGAAAAGCAACTGTATGTGCCTGAAGCTTAGGTGTTAGGGAATAATATTCTATCCTGCCTTACAGTGCTATGGCAGTGAGTGTATGTGTGTGTGTGTGTGTGTGTGCATGTGTGTGCACACACATATGCATTAGTTAAATGAAATATTATGCACCTATCACTAAATCTGATAAATTTCTAATAAAAAGACATTGCTAAGTCTTCTTCCATCGCGACCCATATTGGGAATACTACATTATTTTGTAAAACTAGGGAATGCAACTTGCCATCTAGGCCTGTGCTTTTCATTCCCTCCTGTTCCCAGCACAATCCTAGGGTTCCTGACCCACTGTGGGGACATAAACCAGATCAAGGGCCAGAGGTTTCAAAAGTGTTGCCTGCTAATTGGTACAAACCACAAGGAGTGAGTTGAGTCTCTGCCTCTAAAGCCACATCTGCCACCAGTTGATCTGAAGCCCTCCCAGGGTACTGCTTGGTGCTACAGTGACCTCTCATAACGGTGCTCTCTGACATATCCCTGACTACAAAAAGTCCCTTCTCTGCAGCAACTTCCCACCTTGAAAACATCCTGATGGGAAACATCAGTGGTTCATGCCTGTAATCCTAGCTACTCAGGAAGCTGAGAGCTAGGGATCTTGGGTCAAAGCTAGGTGGGGCAAAAGTCACTGAAACTCTTATTTCCAATTAAGTATCAAAAAAGCCACAAGTGGAGCTGTGGATGAAGGAGTAGGGTTCTAGCCTTGAGCAAATAAAAAGCTCAAGGACAGTGCTCAGGCCCTGAGTTCAAGCCCCAGGATAGAGAAGGAAGGAAGGAAGGAAGGAAGGAAGGAAGGAAGGAAGGAAGGAAGGAAGGAAGGAAGGAAGGAAGGAAAAAAGGAAGGAAGGAAGGAAGGAAAAAAGGAAGGAAGGAAGGAAAGAAGGCAGGAAGGAAGGCAGGAAGGAAGGCAGGCAGGCAGGCAAGCACAGTCTTGACTTCCTAGTATGACAAATTTTTACTGTTTTTGACACATGAGGCGAACCCCTACTGTTTAGTGTCCTGACCTAGCTCTCCAAGTACACTGGGGCATCTTCCAAAAGATATTAGTATATTTTCGGATATACTAGGAGCTGCAATAACTTGGTTCACTCCTTCAATAAGCACTTTTTAAGTGATTCAGGTATGTAGGCCTATAAAGATAAAACTAAGTCTCTACTGGGGATCAGCCCCCAGTATACTAAGAAAAAGCTGAAGGTCAGAGCCAAAGATAAGCTCCAGTCAGCCTGAGCTTGCTCATTCCTCTCCTGCTGCAAGGTATTCCCACCCCTCCCTTCCTCAGCCCGGTATCCAGCGTTCACCCCTCTGGGTCTACTCTTGGGCCTTGGACTCCTCCAAACAATCAGGGGCTCCTGGAGGCAAGCCGAGCAGGCTCATTCTCATGTGCGGGGCCCACAACGCCCTCACAGCTGATTGTGTCCCAGCAGCCAGGGTCTCCGAGGCGCATGAATACCCCTGAATGGCTCCATTCAGCCTGATGGACAGGAGCTGAAAGCTGCATATACACAAAAGCCACTGGGCAGCCGGGAGGGCTCCAGCCTGGGTTTGCCCACGGAAAGGGAGGCCAGTCTACCACAAAGAGCAGTGTGAAGACGTCTCTAAGTTTTCAATGACATTCCCTGGCTGCCAACTCCAGAGCGCTGCCCCACACCCCTCAGAGTGTCCATGGTGGAAGATGGCACTCCATAGAGAAGCTGCCAAGCTAAAGGCAAAAATTCACATCCAACAGATAGCACCTTTCTCTTGATTGGCAAGATGTGCAATCTGAGCCAAAGGGCGCCTCCGTGTGCCCATCTTGTTCATTTGTCAGCTGCATTCCTGACACCCACCATGACCTTTAAGGACTGTGGCTGACCTGAGATTGTTTAACATGTCACCAAGAAAAATGATCTCCAAAGGACACTGCCAATATTTAAATGAGGACTGGAGAGACAGGGTCCTATTCTTGTGTCACTCAAGTGGTTTATTCCAGGGTATGGGGGCAATCCTGAAATGACATTTGTATTTTTAAATAGGACCAGGAAGAGGAGAACCACCCACCTGAAATTCTTTCAACTGCCCTCCCCCAGGGCGGGGGGAGAGCAGGCTGCAAGGAGAGAAACCGGGGAGTCTACTGAGCTGTGGAGACACAGTTCACAGTCACGCTGCTACCTTGGAAAGGATGGCTCAACCTCTGAGATCCTATTGCTTTAGAAACAATCCCCCCAAAATAATTAAAGATAGCTCCTCCTCAAAATGCAACACTATAATGAGCAATTAACATTAAATTAGCTTGTCATAATAAAAAAAGATGGATCATGCTCACAACCCAGAGTTAGCAACTTGCAGGGAGAAAACCTTCCTAAGTAAGTAGTAAGTATTGAATGTTGATTTTGTGAATAAAGATGCAGACCCTAACTTAATTATTTTCTTCCTTCCTCTTTCCTTTTGTGGTGTGTGGTGGGGGAGGGGTTGAACTCAGGGTCTCACTCAGCTTTCTTACTCACTGGTGTTTTATCCCTTGAGTCATGCCTGTAGACAAGCATTTTGCTAGCTAATTAGGGATGTCTTGCAGACATTTCTAGCTGGGCTGGCTTTGAATTGAAATCCTCCGAAGTAGCTGGGATTATAGGTGTGGGCCACAGATGCCTAGCTTCCACAGTGGAATTTTAGAAATAAAATGTTATAGAACCAGATGAAGCCACCTACTCTTCTCCTGCAGAAACAAACACACATCTGTGTTTTTAAAAGGTCTCTCACTGTTGATGGGAAATAAACAGAATGTAATTTTGTGCTGTGTTTTCTTTACCTTTCACCATGGAATTGTTACAGGTTCACAGGTAAGTGAACAGAACCATAGCAAGAGTTTTCATATACCCTTTACCCAGCCTCCCCCAAGATTCACATCTTATGTAACCAATTGTATCTCAATTATATTTTCATTGAGATACTAAACAGGACCATTGTCATAAGATCGATACCCTTATATCTTCCCCTTTAATAGTGTCTCCTTTCCCCTCTACCCCAAGAAAAAAAATCCTGTCTTCACTCCTGAGAGTGAAGTTTAATTTACCTGATACTAGATAGTTGGATTAGAGGATATAAGCCTCAAGTTTGATGAGGCAGCAGAGTATACAAAATCAGACTAGGGTAGGCTACATGTACAATTGAGGGCCCTCCCATTGTCCTCTATCAGCTGGCCATAGTCACAAAACCCACAAGCTATGAGCCTGCTTTGGAAGATGCTCTAATCTAGGGCTGGGTGCTGCCACAAACTGAGTGCTGTGAGCAGGCGGAGACCCAGTCATCCTGTCACTCAACTGCAGCTTCTGGAACATCCACAGAACAGCTGAGACAACTTTCTCTGGAGCTGGAGGACACTCTGGACGCAGAAAGCTTCTGCCAGGTGATCAAGCTACTCCATGGCCAAGTGGAAACCTGCTCCTAAAATTCATGCCTTAGGTGTTTCCTAGCCCATGTTTCTGTCATTCCTAAGAGAGTGGAATTCATCATCAAGTCTGTATAAGTTTCTGGGCAGTGGAAGAGAATGCACCCAACATGTGTAGAGTCAGGTACCAAGACACCAGCAGAGCCTGTCCCTGAACTTTGCCGTAACATCTTGAGGCAGGTCTATGACCTCTCTGAGCTCATTTCCTCATTTCTGAAATACCAGATTGGAAATTAGGAGTCTTTGCCTTGCAGGAGTTCTAGAAGGACAAGAATGGAGAACTTCTGGGAGAGCCCAGGACACCTGGCTCTTATGAGCAGGTTCTAAGTCAAATCAAATAGCATAGTCTTCCTCCTGACACAGGTAGGCTTGAGTACAACAGCAAAAGGCCAGGTCCTTAAAAGGAGGAAGGCATAATAATCACTGGAAACTGCCCATGCTCTGACCCACCTTAGCACACAGCCACCTTCTGAGCAGAAGCTAAACAGCATCCATAGAAGATTTAGTAACTATCACCTCAGGCAGAAGGATGGACCATGAGTTTGTCTTCTACCCATCCTCTCCCTATGAGGAAAGGCCGCCAGCATTCACACTCAGGGTCAGAGATGCATGGAGATTATTCATAATCATCACCACACATATATCTGAGCCATGTTGGAAGAGCTAGCTCCTAACTTTGCCTCTGAATCTCCTACATGTGCAACTGGAATCCTAGCCATTGTACTGCTTTTTGGGAGAGAGAGGGAGGGATGTGATACCATGACATGAACTCAGGGTTTTGAACTCCTGATTAGCTTTTCAGTCACAGGTGATGCTCTCCCACACAAGCTACACCTCCAGACCATCTACCACATTTATTTATTTATTTATTTATTTTGTGGGTCATAGGGCTTGAACTCAGCCTGGGCGCTGTCCCTGAGCTCATCAGCTCAAGGCTACTGCCCTACCCCTGGAGCCACAGAGCCACTTCTAGTTTTCTAGTGGTTAATTAGAGATAAAAGTCTCACCATCTTCAGTACCCAGGCTAGCTTTGAACCTCGATCAGGATTACAGGCCGAATAACCCAACTCCTTTTATCTTACCTTCAGTGAGCATCTGCAGACTTCAAGGCGCTATTCTCACTTTTCTGTACTCAAATCCTGTCTGACAATCATAGCTTGACTGCTCCACAGTCAAAGCCCTCCCACATTTCTTGGTTCTTCCAGTTTAATTTCTCTCCCCAAAACATTCCCTTAACACAGAATCTGCCTGACTCCATGTGGTGTCTATATACCCAGATCCCAAACTGACTTCATTTTATCTGATTCGCATATAGGCCTTCTCTTCCTGGAATTATACATGTCCTCAACTCTATTCCAACAACCACAACCTAAGTTTACAGAGATCTCAATGGTCTACATGCCACCTCCTTCCCTCTCCTCCAAGTCAGGTCCTTCTCCAAGACCCTCAACTCTCATCTGATTGCATAGGTCCTGCTAACACTGTAGCTTCTAGATCCAGGGTGAGCAGTACAGTGACAGAAACCATTCTCCACAATGAGCTGGGTTCTATAATTCAACCCAGCAATATGCCTACAGTTGACATTGAATTTCATTCAATTCAACTCTATATACAACTAGATAAGCTCTGAAAAGCATTTCTAGCTACTGGAGGATCACAGTTCAAGGTTAGCCCAGGCAGAAAAGTCTGCAAGATTCCATCCCTACTTAACTATCAAAAGGCTAGGCTTGGGCTAGGAATGTGGCTTAGTGGTGGAGTGCTTGCCAACATGCATGAAGCCCCGGGGTTCAATTCCTCAGTGCCACATAAAAAGAAAAAGCTGGAAGTGGCCCTGTGGCTCAAATGGTAGAGTGTTAGCCTTGAGCAAAAGCAGCTCAAAGACAGTACCTGAGTTCAAGTCCCAGGACTGACAAAAAAAGCTAGGCTGGGTAGAGCACCAGCTGTGCCAAGTGAGAGTGTGAGTAATTAAGTTTAAACCCTAGTATGGCTAAAAAAATAAAGAGGGGTGTGTGTGTGTGTGTGTGTGTGTAATAATGTTCTCTTCAACCCTCCAGTGCTATGCTCAAACAGAAACAACTATTTGTTTATTCACGAATGATTTTTCCCCTCAAATCAGAACTGAGCCATATATCCCCATGATTATGACTGAAGAAAAGTACCCACCACCCTATTTAAACAAATGGGTCATAGATTCTGTCATAAGACCACAGTAAGAAAGAACTGGGGTGGCCGAAGCAAAGTCTATCACATCCAACTTTTTTTTTTTACTCTTTTCAGCAGACTTTCCTAGACATAAGGGATAATAGCTAGACTAAATAAAGGGCACATGGATCATCCATCCTAGGAATCTTTTTCAGTGCCCAAACCATACAGCCAAACTGGACACTCAATAGGGACCTCCACGTACCATCTGACTTCCTGAAAGTCATCCTTGCTAGTAGTAAATGAAACTCTTGGTTTATTTTCTTATCTATTGGAAATGCATTTTGGGAAATCTATCATCGTTAGAGACCAGGCTGAAGCAGGCTCGGTGCCCTGCTAGTTTCCTCCTGGGTTCAGAAGAAGACTGTATCTCTCAGGGTCCTTTGGAGTTAACTGGTACCTATTTCTGTTCTTTTTCCTCCTCTTATTTTCTGGAGGGAAGCAGAAGCTCTAAGATGGTACTAGGATGTCTTAACACAGCCACTGTCAAAGTGTGTTCCCTGGACCAGCAGCATCTGAGAAAGGTGAATTCTCACTCAGTGGAGATGGGGCCTTTGGATGACTCACACACAAGTGAGAGGCACTACTCTTGGAGATAGCTTCTATTGTTGTAAACCTGAGTCCGAATGAATGGGGAAGCACTGCAGCACACCTGCATTGATGGTGACACGAATGAGAAATAAACCTGCATTGTGCTAAGCCATTTGTAACTCCCCAGTAATCACTGGTTCAATCCTGTCTACTTAGCAGGGCTCTTTTTCACTTGGGGTTTCCCAGCATCAAAGTCCAGCAGAACAAGTCCTTGGAGTGCAGTGAACCAGGGTCATTCTATCCCGTTAGTTGGGGGCTGCCGAAGAACACTGACTACCCATTTCATTCATTCATTCACAGCCTGGCTGGTATGTTAACAATGGGTGAAGCGGAAGTCACAGACAGCCAGGATCAGATAGCAGCCAGCTGCTGGTGTTAACACATTCCTACTGCACTCAGTCTTCTGGCGCCAGCTTAGGGTGTCCGTCTGCTTCTCAGTTGAATGTACAGGGCCTGCATCTGGACCTACAGAGTATCAGAGCCCCTAGGCCTGTAGGTCCCCGTACAGTCAACAGCTACAGCTGCTGAAAGTCTTGTCATCTATCCACATGACAGTAAAGTTGAGCTGGAAGGGCCTCATCTCACCTGCCATCTTTCCCTTTTCTCTCCCTCAAACTCCCACTTAACAGTTCTAGGTCCCACACATTCTGCCTCCTTCCCCTCTAGCCTTCAGCGGTACATCTGAGCCTCCTGGAATAGCCTGACATCCTGGAACTTATCCCTTGAGGTTAACCTGTTTTACAGTTTGTGTCTCCATTCACACATAGTTGCTAAAGCCAGGGGCTGCATTTGGCATACTCCTGAAACTGGTACCCACCAAATGCTTGCTTCATGATGGACGAGGTGCTGAAAGAGTGCAAAGTGCATGAGCATTCTGGGAAATGTACCCCAATGATACTGCACTGATCTCTAGGACTAAGTTGTACACAGTGCTCAGTCAGATGCTGGGGCCCATTTGTCCCAAGTCTTCTCTAAGTAGAATTCCCTTCTCTTTGCTCTGCCCAGCCTCCTATATCCACTGTGATTATTCAGTCCCCCAAAGAATGCTTCCTCTTAGTTCTAGAAGGCACATGGGGGCCCCCTTACTGTTGTGGTTATACCCTTGCCATTCCAATGCAGATTCTCCTTCTCCCTTTTGTTAGAGTTCCAAGCAAACAGGATCCAGGTACAACACAAAGACCTAAAGACCCTCTTCTATTTCCAAAGCAGGGCCTTTCCCTGGGGGTAATTTTGGCTTACTCCCTTCCCCCCGTTTGCTTTCTAAGACAGGATCTTGGTAAGTAGCCAAGCTGGCCCCAAATGTATGATCCTCCTATATCAGCCTGTAATGCTAGAATTACAGGTAAGTGCCATCATCACACAGGGCCCTCCCTGGGGTGGGTGAGGTAGTTCTAGCTTATTTACTTACATTTAGTTTTTGGTCACACACCCAAACTAGACAAGGAATGTATCCCCTTCCTGCACACTCCTCCCCCCTATCCATGTGCCAGGCTAGCCACTGCAGTTAGGTTGGTGTACCCCACTAATTCTCTTCCTCAATCCCCCAAATGTCCCCATCCAGAGATGGGCCACAGAGCAACTAAAACCTGAAACCACTAGGCTCCCTTGCTCTCCTTCCCTCACTGACTGCAGAGAAGTGAGTTAGCAGAGTTGTTCAGGGGACTTTCTCAGGCTGGTGGTGGGACTCATTTGCTTCAGATTTTCCAGCAAGGAAGCCGTCTAGCTGCTCACTATTGGTGGCTAGGCAAATCATGCAACCTCATTGGCATTTCAGGTTACCTCATTGTAAAAATGGGGATAGTAATAGGTATTATTAACCTACCTCCCAGGGCTGCTAGAGATTGCAGGAGGGGATATGGACACTTGGAACAATGCCCAGAGAGTAGGAGACACTCTACAGGGGTCAACTGTTGTTACTCTTGTAGTGGTTATTATTTCCTCAATCCTCACTTTTAGAGGTCAAGAGCCTGGGAAGAATGTGAAAGGAGAGACCATTGTGAGTGAGGCAGTGTGGAAGATTCCACTGTGGTTTGCAGAGTGGACAAAAAGATTGGACAGTGTGAGGACTCTAAGAAATCTATCCAGGGATTCCAAGCCTCATAATGGGTTGGGACTGGCCTTAATGAGGTAGAGATAACTGGGAATTAGGCAAATGGACACACAGGCAGTTGGCATCGTGGCTAATACACTGTTGTTCCTAAGTTAACATAAAGAACACATTGTAGGTCCAGTGCTGGTGGCTCATACCAGCTACTAAAAAGGCTAAGATCTGAGGATCACAGTTTGAAGTGAGGCAGGGCAAAAATAAACTGTGGCTCAAGTGGTAGACTGTCAGCCTACTACTCGGTGAAAAAGCTAAGAGACAAGTGGCAGGCACTGGGTTCAAGCGCCAGTATGGGGAGAAGCACTTTGTAGGTCAGAAGCCTTGGGACTTAAGGCTGATTTCTCTAGCATCCATCCCCATTCCCTTCTCTTCAAAAGGAGTCTCCTTGATACTCTCACTAGTTGTTGCCTCTACCTCTTCTGCCCACTCAGCCTTGGACCTGAATCTAGGACCTCAGTGAGCTACTGTCCTGGGCAGTAACATCCACACAGAACAAAGCTACTCACCCCACACAGGAAGTCATTAACAATTAACTCAAGAGATCTTGTGGAGTTAAGAGTCACTCAGGGGAAAATGTTTCAAAGGACAAAATGTTTATGATAGTATTTTCTTTTCTTTCACCATCTAAGGATAGTTGTGACTGAAGAGAGATGATGTAAGCCAGGCGCTGGTAGCTCACCCCTGTAATCCTAGCTACTCAGGAGGCTGAGATCTAAGGATTGTGGTTCAAAGCCAGCCTGGGCATGAAAATCCATGAGACTCTTATCTCCAATTAACCAAAACTGGAGCTGTGGCTCAAATGGTAGAGTGCTAGCCTTGAGCTGAAGAGCTCAGGGACAGAGCCCAGGCCCAGAGTTCAAGCCATACTACTGGAGGGGGTTGGGGGGAGAGATAGGGATATATTTTCTTCTTTCGAAAAAGGATGAGAAATCCTTTTTTTTTTTTTTTTAAGTGCACTTACCATGGAAAATGCTTAGTTCATCAAATTCCATGTGCGAAAAGGAGGGAAGCCAACACTCCAGCAGGATCTTCATCCTAGCAGCCCACTGCCCCCTAAATCGAGTTACTAGGATGTCAGGTCATAGAGGATTTCAGCCTTGAGGGCCTGGGGTGTGAGAAGAGCAAGCATGAGGCAGTTTGAGTTTTGGGACTCAGCCAAAAATCTCTCAACTGTTCTATGCTGACAAGGAAAGTCTCTTTGAACCCATAACTCTCTGCCACACTTAACACAGTCCTGTGGGATTTTGAGGGAGAACAAAGGGACAAGTGCTGAAATCTAAGAGATGCCCCAGTAGAGAGATTCTCCAGGTACAGTCTTGAATAAGCAGAATCAGCAGCAGAACTGAGAAGCATAAATTCTCAGGGAACCACCTGAGACTTTCCATTTAACACTGTGGGAATGGAGGCTAGCAGAATGTTAGCAAGATCACCAGGTGATTCAGCTGTATTTGAGAGCCACCACTTCATCATTTAAGTTGTTTCTTGTGGAGAAAACAAGAACCTGTTCTGTGCCCAATGGGTAGGAAACAACAGGTGCTTTCAATTGCATTCACTAGGTCAACAAACTGCACTTTAGGTTCAGGGTGAGCGGTTCTATTGACTCCGACATGTCAGTGATAGCAAATCTTTTTGCTATTAAGAGGCAAAAGACAATGCCTGCCTAGCGGGGGGGGGGGGGGGGGGGGGGGAGGAGAGTGGGAGGAATCTGCAGAGGGAGTGGAGATCCCTGTGTGTGTGAATTAATACCAGCTCAGCCTTATAGGGCCCTCCCTTCTCCACCCAGGGCTCTGAAAAGACCACAGTAGCTAGTGGCTCCTTTCTCTGGCTCACCTCAGCATTTTTTTCTTTCTATCCTGTCCTTTACTGTCTGCCCACTCAAATGCCACTCTCCCATAATCAGCAGAACGCAGGGAAATCAGTCACAGTGGAGGCTAGCTGACAGAGGCTACCAAGTGACCCCACCTTGAAGGCCTAAGACAACAAACTCTATCCTCCTCAAAATTTAGAAAGCTAAGAAAAGCCACAGCCAAGCCAGAGCTTCAGCTATGGTTGTACCAATGTCAGATAATTGAAGCACAACTAGGCCTTGGAAGAGACAGGCCTAGATTATGCTAGCAATAAAATATCTGAACTACAGTTTGGCACTGGTGGTTCATACCTGTAATTCTAGTTACTCAGGAGGCTGAGATCTGAGGATCAAAGCCAGCCTGGGCAGGAAGTATCCATGACTTTTTTTTTTTAATTTTATTAACAGGATAATGTATAGAGGGGTTACTTATATTCATCAGGTAGATGCATTACTTCTCGCACATTGATACCACTTCTCATGTTTTTGTCCCTGTTTATGTATGTGGTACCGAAGAATCGAACTCAGGTCTTCGTGCATACTAGGCAAGCACTCTGTTGCTAGGCCAAACTCCCTTCCATGAGACTCTTATCTCCAATTAACCACCAGAAAACCAGAAGTGGTATTATAGCTCAAAGTGGTAGAGTATGAGCCTTGAGCAAAAAAAGCTCAGAGACAGTGCCCCATACCCCAAGTTCAAACTCCATGAGTGACAAAAAGAAAAAAGAAAAAAATTACTACCTATAAGTGCTAGTCTGGAAGTCCACTAGAAGGGAGGATAGAAATTCCTAGAAGCTAGCATTCTGCCCCACTGTCTCCCGTAGAGATGTCCCTTCTTCCCCAGTCCCTTAGGGAACAGGAGAAGCTCAACAGTGAATTCAAAGGACAAAGGTAGAAGGAGAGAGAGATGCTTGTCTGTCTTGGGCAAGGGAAGAACTGATCGTGATGCTATCTGGGGAGGAAAGGCTAAGCAAAATAAACATGGAAGGAAGCCGAAACATAATCAGCAAATGATGGATTAAAAACACAGTTAATTCTGCGAAGAAGGAATTCTCATTTTTCCTTCTAAAGTATTAAATCAGCTCAAAGGCTACTCCTTTCCTTTAGAAACCATTCACTGTCCAACACAGAAATGTTCCTAGGCCACAAAACTGGCCCTACCACACTGCACCCTCCCAAAGATCCCTTTCTCCAAGAGGTTTATGTTTTCTCTTCATTGTTCTTCTCTCTGGTGGCGTCTCTAGTTGGTTTCTCTAGCCATTCTAGCGAATGAGGCTTGGTGGAGCTACAAGATGTCTATGTTGTATTGTCTTTGCTTTACAATGCCCCCAAACTGTAAAGGTTACTTTGCCAGTCATGGGTAACTCATGCCTGTAATCCTATCTATTCAGGAGGCTGAGATCTGAGGTTCAGGAGGTCAAAGCCAGGTGAAATAGGAAAGACCATGGGATTCTTTTTCTTTTTTTTTTTTTTTCTTTTTTTGCCATGGCCTGGGCACTAACCTTGGGCTTTCTCAAGGCTAGACCTCTACCACTTGAGCCATAGCGCCATTTCTGGCTTTTTTCTATGTATATGGTACCAGGGAATCAAACCTGAAGACCATGAGATTCTTATCTCCAGAAAGGAAGGGAATGAGAAGGGGAGGGGAAAATGCTATGACTTCGACTCACATGTAGAGCACTAGCCTTAAGCAAAAACAACTCAAGGATAGTGCGCAGGCCTGGAATTCAAGCCTCAGGACCAGCACCAAAAAGAAAGAAAATTATCATTTGTCAAGTTGGAGAGGATGAATGAGAAGGTCACAGCCTATGTAAGAACCAGTTAGTTCCCTTACTGGATGCTGGTGGCTCATACCTGTAATCCGAGCTACTCAGGACACAGATTAGGATCTCAATTTAAGGCCACTTGTGGCAACAAAGTCTGTGAAACTCTTATCTCCAATAAACTCAGAACAAGCCAGAAGTGGTGCTGTGGCTCAAGTGGTAGAGCTCTAGCTCTGAGAAAAAGAATCTCAGGGATAGCACCTAGGCCCCAAGTTCAAGCCCCATGACTCCCCCAAAAAATAAGCCATTTCCCTTGAGATACCAAAACTACCAAAGTGGGTACAGACATACCCTGCAGGGGCTAGAGAGAGGCCTCCACATGATTTAAAAAAGAAGTTAACAGCTAAGAACGTGGAAGAATTCTCAACAGTGAAGTTGTGAAGATCTAAGCTCCTGATCAAGGTATCTGGGGAATCGAGTCCTGAACAGTATCTACCTGCAGGAACTGAGTCCAGGTGCTTCCAGGTCGCACTTCCGACACCAACAGGCATCAGGACAAAGACAGTCATGGGAGGATGCTCACTTCCCACCCAGAACACACACCACAGCCACCCAAAGACTTTCAATGGTATTTCTTTGCCACAGAGGAAGTCAAGGATGTCCGAGGCCTTCTGGAGACAGCTAGTATGCTCCACAAATCCCATGACTTCCCGCTTTTGCCGTCAGCAGGAAGACTAGGTATGCTCCCCCGCCCCGCACCACAGCAAACAGAGGAGATGGCGGCCCCGAAAAGCATGCAATTACTTCATCAGAACTAAGACTGTCTTCAAGGGAACCGTCCTGGACAATCTATTTCACACATACACGCACACACATACTTTTTTCAGAGTTGGGGTTTGTACTCAGGTCCTAACCTGACCTGAAATCATCTTTTCTTTTCTTTTCTTTTTCCCCCTCCAGGGATAATAGCCAAAAAAAAAAAAAAAAAGACCGACATGATTAAATTTGGTGGTATCAGAAGACATCCAGCTCCAAAGAAACCACAGTGGGCTTGCCCTGGACATTCAGAAACCCTAAATCACACTTCACTTCCATGTCCTGGCTCATGTTACAGTCCACTTTTTTTTTTTTAATCGAATCAGGCTTACAGATTCATGCTTCCTGTCTTTCCCTGCTTCCTATTTTAATTTTCTCTCTCTTTTTTTTTTTAGTCAGGTCACTACTATCTCTGCAGACAATGAACACTGACAACAGAGTGGCAGTGAAAAAAAAAAAAATCTCAACTAAGTTACCTGCTAATGGCTATCTTCTTGTCCATGGGGAAATCAGAAGTTGACAAGTGGACAAAGAGTCGGGTGGAGCTCATTGGTATCGATTCAGTTATCTCAACCCACAGCCCACCCTCCATTCCTAACTGCCAAAGCCTAAGTCTGTATGCAGCAGGCAGGAAGCCTTTGTCGCAGTAACTCCTCGTGCTTCTTATGGTATGAGTTCCAAAGGTCCTGCTGACGGGCAGATAGCACTTGCTTTACACTGTGGAATGTACGCAGGTGGGCATGGTCAAAAAGGAAACCCACGATTTACACTTGGATCAAACCTCAGGCTATTTTTTCAGCTAGGTCAACCATGTGCTTTCAGGAAATAACAATGGAAGTAAAGCAGCCTTCAAAATGATTTAAACCTGATCCCAACCCCCCTCCAAAGACCATTGCACAACTGAGCAGGTGCTTCCATTCATCTCCCTTCTTCTCCCGTTACATGGCAAAGGGCTTGAAACTCCCAGACACCCAACCAGCCAGCATTCAGAGAATACTGTGTGTTGAGCTGAACAGCACTGGGGATAAGACACTATCAGTGCCAAACCGCAGTGATAGTTTGAAGCCATAAGAGAACACATTACCAAAGACACAAAATTACATATATAAGCAAGAAAATATACACTTAAATAGTATAAGATGGTAAAGTAAAAAAAAGGCCTGACCTAACATGAGATCATGAGAAAGGCTGGGACTAGTATTTTATTAATCAAAGAAAAGGATACCTGGGCCAGGAGTTTGGCATAGTGGTAGAGTGCTTGCCTTTCATGCATGAAGACCAGGGTTTGATTCTCAGTACCACAGACAGAGAAAAAAAAGCCAGAAGTGGTGCTGTGGCTCCAGTGGTAGAGCTCTAGCCTTGAGGAAGCCCAAGGACAGTGCTCAGGCCAGAAATTCAAGCCCCTGGCAAAAAGAAAAAGAGAAAGGAAAGAAAGAAAGAACGGAAGGAAGGAAGGAAGGAAGGAAGGAAGGAAGGAAGGAAGGAAGGAAGGAAGGAAGGAAGGAAGATGCCTCAGCAGCAGGGAGTGAAAGAAAGCCAGATGCCCAAATCGACTGCAAAGGAACCGACTGGGTAAGTTTCATTTATTTTAGACTTGACCCATAGGCCCAAGTACAGAAGAAGTGCGTGCTCTCCCGGCCCCCTCTCTCTCAGACTATAGTGGGGTTTGAAGTCAGGGCCCCTTGGGCTCTTGCTCAGCTTTTGCACTCAAAGCTGGTGCTCTACCACTGGCACCAAAAGTCCTGGCTTCTTTGCTGATTAATTGGAAATAACATCTCTCCAGATTTGTCTGCCCAGGCTGGCTTTGAACTTCAATCCTAAAACATCAATTTTCTATGCAGATAGGATTATAGCTGTGAGCCAACAGTACCCAGCTAAACTTCACATTTGAAGTGGACAATGATCAATTATATATATATATATATATATATATATTTTATACACACACACACACACACACACACACACACCCCACTCTGTCACATCAAGCCTCCCAGGTAGGCCATTGCCTAGAAATCTCATTAACTGTTGGGTGCAATGGCTCACATCTGTAATCCTATTTGGGAAGAGAGATAGGGACAAAAGCAGGGGACTCAAGTTCTAGTCAGGCAAAAAGTTAGCAACCAATGACTGGGTGAGATCACATATGCCTGACATCCCAGCAGTTCAGGGTAACAGGAACAGGAGGATCACAGTCCAGGCTGGACATGCTCAGATGAGCATACCACTGAGTATGATACGGGGTAGGAGGTATGTGATGGCTAATCTTCAAGGCCAACTTGACTGGACTGAGAGATTCTAAGAAGATTAGCAAAGCACACCTCTGCGTTTGTCTACCAGACACATTTCCAAAGATAAGACAAATGAACGAACAACTGAGGGTAGAAGATGTAAGGTTAGGCCGCAGCATCCGGGGGGGCTGGGCGCCTGGATAGAATAAAAATGGGAGCAGAAGTAGCATGTGCAAGCTCTATTCTTCCTGAACACATATATCTACTGCTGCTGACATCATCTGTGTGCATCAGACTCCAACATCTTCAATCTTTTAACATCCACTCACACCAGTGACTCTTCATGGGGTCCCAGGCCTTCAGCTGCAGATTGGGGCTGAATCATCAGCCTCCATTGTTGTGAGGTTTCCAGCATCTTGGTCTGAACAAGCTATCAGGTCATCTAGCTTTCCCGTTTTTACAGAGCTATTGAGACTATCCACTCTTCCACTGTAAATCCAGCTAACAAATCCCCTTTTAAAATTATATTGTTTATTGCTGTTTTGGAGAATCTTGTCTGAGACAAGGTATCATGTAGGCCTTCTAGTGGACACAGTTAACTGAGTCTCGAGGTAAGGGCTCTGTCCAGCACAGAGGATGGTCCAGGAGGATAGGTGGGAGCAGTAAAGACCAAAAACTGGTCTCCTATAGTGACACCAGGACTCAAGAAACAATAAAGGATGTGGTTAGGGCACTGTGAGCTACAAGCAGCAGTCATTGAAATGCAGTAAGGCCAGATATATGTCATCCCTACACTAGATAAAAAGTTAGTAACAGAGATATCACAATCACCACCTTAGAGATGACAGGACTGAGCTTTGGAGAATGCTTGGCCAGTGCTGCAAAGTTAGCAGTCAGAGAGCTGTTCAACTCTAAGCCCAGATCAGCCTCATTTCCTGGGTCCTTCTATCACTTGAATCATATGGTACCTGCTAGTCACCAACTATTTTTTCCAAACTGCTCTTCCCTATGGCTCTTAGAGAGGCCTGGCATTCCTAATATTTACCCACACAGACCCTGGGAAAGCCCCCTACACGGAGCAGACACTGTCTGCTACTGGTGAGTAGCCCTGCAAGGATTCAAGCCTGGCTGTCATCAGAACCATTCTAGGAATTCTGGCTCAGGTCAGTCCTGGCTCCCCTATCTGGATCTAAATATCTAGAGATGAAGCCCATCTATCTGCATTTGGACTGGGGACAGTATTGAGGGTGCAATTCAGACACCCATGCTTGTTAAACAGACACTCTATGGCTTGAACAATGCCTCCATTCTCTTTTACAATCTTTTTAAAATTTTTTCAAGGTCAAGTCTCGCTTGATGCCCTGAGCAGAAAAGCTTAGTGCCCAGGACAGTGCCCAGTCCCTAAGTTCCTGCTCCATGGCCAATAACTACGCAAGTCTCTTGGCTTTGTCTACCTGGGCTGGCTTGCAACCTCCATCTTCTGATCCCAGCTTCCTGAGTAGCTCAGATTCTTAGAGTAAGCCACTTGTACCTGGCTCTAATTTTATTTTGATTAATATGTATGACCTTTTTCCTTCCAAAATTAATGTTATAGTCCAAGACTGCTTATTTTATTTAAAATTCTAGACTCAACAGCTTCTAAAAATGAAATCTACTTATAGGAGATGGTATCAAAGACAACTCAGAATAGTGAAGATGGCTTCCTTCCTGATGCTGAGAGACAGCAACTGTTGAATCAGCTGCTGGGGTCTCATGTTCCTCTGAAATACTTACCTTTCAAGTCTACCTTGTCATGTTAGAACCCCATCTGAAGAAAGCAAACTTGTAGTAAATAATAATAGCGTTCATTTGACTTTTCACAGTTATCTCCAAGTAATTTTAGCTTACTATCACACCCAAGTAAAACCTAAACAGTGAACTAAAATATTCTGATGGCTCACCCCTGCATTCCACACTGATGATTGTTGCAATTATGAATTCTGGTCTGCCTTGGAAAAACCTCAGCTCAAAGACCCAGACAAGAACTGCTTGACACACTAAAGAGGAAGCTGGCTGTGTGCATCCCTCAGCAAGCACTGATGCCCTGACATCCTCGTGCCCAGGGAGACAAAAAACCTAGCCCTCGGCTGGCTAGGGATACAAGACCTGTGTGTGGGAACACATACTATACTCTGTCGTGTTCACGTGAGTAAGTAAGAGATAAGTTATGTGGCAGTATGATTACATAACAAACCAATTATGTCAACTGTGAGGTCTATATGAGAACAGAGGGCATGGGTTGGAGGCATGGCTCAAGGCCAAATCCCAGGACCCTGAGAGCAGGTAGGCTAATCTGGCACTTGGATCATGAAAGCTAGTATGGTTTAAAAATGGACAGAATATAGTAAAGCGAGGTGTGAAGGAAAGGTGTGGGCACTCGATGTGGGAAGTGGGTAGTTTGGGAGACTACTGAATGGAAGGACTTCCTGGAAGTGAGGCTGATCTGATGTGAGGTCAGATGTCAAATGTCTTCAGCGTTTGGAAGGTTTAGACTTGGGGTGTGTGTGTAAAGGAGCAACTTTCCTAAAAGCCAAGTGACACAGTGATGATGCTTTTGGAAGGAACTTACCCTTAATGGCAAGGTAAGTTGAGTGGGAGAACAGGCAAGATTTCTGTCCTGGGACTGTGGCAATCCTGGTCTCCTGCCCCACTTGAGTTTCAAGCACTATTTTCGTAAATGACTTGATGGTCTTCTCTGATAACCTGCTCAGAGTTGTAAGACCTGCAGGTTGTCTAAACCCAGTTTTGCCAATCAGTGGATGGTGGTCACTACCTACCAATTCCCTGACACGGTGCTGCCCTTACTTTGCCCCACACCTACTGGGTCTACTAAGTGCCTGCAGGGGCTATGTTGAGCCAGCATCTCAATACATCCTCCCCTCTCTTCTTATTTTCAACCTGATGTTGAAACAGAACTTCTGCTGTTTTTCTTAGTCTACTAGTTTCACAGTTTCACTGATATACCCCCGATCTATTTGTATTTAATAGACTAATCTGATGAGTGTGGGTGTGTCAAACACATACATGATACCATTACCATAATCAGGATAAAATGAATGCATCCAACACTTTCAAAAGTTTGTTTTGTGTCCCTTTGCTTCTTCATGCTATTGTGATGTTGGTAAGATAACTTTAACAATAAATCTACAGTTTTTGATCAGTACTAGGGCTTAAATAGGACCTTGCACTATCACTTGGCTCTTTCACTGGTGCTATATCACTTGACACATCTCCATTTTTTGCTGGCTAAAAGTAGAGATAAAAGTCCCTTAGATGGGGCCGGGAGTTTGGCCTAGTGGTAGAGTGCTTGCCTAGCATGCATGAAGAACTGGGTTCGATTCCTCGGTACCCCACATACATATCAAAAAGCCAGAAGTGGTGCTGAGGCTCAAGTGGTAGAGTGCTAGCCTTGAGAAAGTCCAAGGACAGTGCTCAGGCCCTGAGCTCAAGCCCAGGACTGGCAAAAAAAAAAAAAAAAAAAAAAGTCCCTTAGATTTGTCTGCCCTGACTGGCTTCAAACCATGCTCCTCAGATCTCGGCTTCCTGAGAAGCTAGGATTATAGGCTAAGATTACACATAAACACCCAGCTCTAAATCTACTGTGTGTGTGTGTGTGTGTGTGTGCGCGTGTGCGTGCATGCAAGCCATGTTCCTCCTAGGGCTTGAATTCAGGATCTGGACACTGTCCCTGACCTTTTTTGCCCGAGGCAAGATTATCCACCTCTTTGAGACTCTGCTTTCAATTTTTTATATATACACATGGTAGTGGGATTGCTGGGTCATATGGCAATTTAAATGTTTAGTTTTCTGAGAAACCTCCACACTGTTCTCTATGATAGTTTGACTTCAACCCTTGTCCTCACAAGCTGCTCTTGTACCACAACATCTTAGCTCTTACCTACCCAGGAAGGCTCATGTTCTTGGAATCAGCCAAGAGAAAAGAAGGAAGGTTTTAAATATGGACCAAAACACTGTCTCACTATAAAGGTAAGTACCTACCTGGAAACATCAATCAAAGAAACTTAAAAAAAAAAAAAAGAGCAACAATTAAGAAAAATAGAAACACATGCATTACTATTGCCAAAAACTGCAGTGATAAAACCCCCAAAACACTTTAAATACTGCTCCTTTGTGGGTGAGCAATGGACTATTCCACTTACTCAGTGCTCCTGGTTTAGTAATAGGTGCCAAAGAGACAATAAACATAGGACTGGCTTTAGGAAAACGTCACCACCATCTTAGTCTTGAGTGTTATCTTCCTGGATACTATCGTATTTGGCTTTCCCAATATGATAGGCAGCAGAGCAACTATTGTTTCCACCACTTGGCTTCTAGAACCCACGCTCAGCCAGAGGAATGTGAACTGACGATATTCAGCACAGTCTGATGTACATGGTACACAATCTGGTGTACATGGTAAGGATGGAGCACAGTCCGGATGCCCACCAAGCTGCCACCCTTCCGCATGACTGTCCCATCTTCTCAGGCTCTGTCAGGTCATCTCTCCCTACTCCCTATCTCCCCCTCTCATCTCTAGGTGGTCTGGAGCCCTTTTCTAAATTTCAGAGTACTTGGCTGGTTGTCTCATTCCCTGTCTTCCACTTGTTTTATTTCTCCTCCCAAGCTCACAGAATCAAACTCTACTGCCCAAGTCTGCACTCACAGTCTTCCTGCCTGTGTTACCTGAGCACCATCACCACCTCAGGCAGATGCTCCAGGTCCAGGGATCTGGAGTCCAGCCCTGCAACGAAATCGCTGCCTCTAGTCCTGAAGCCCGATGGGCAGGTGACTCAGGAGGCAGATGTTACAATCACTACTGTGCCTTTAGGCTGGAAGACAGTTTAATGGAACCAAAAAGAATTCTCTGTAGTACTTGCCTCACAAGCAACTTTCTAAAATGTTTCAGTTCTGTACTATGATTTTGCTGGTTGCGCAAATGTACACATAGGATAAAACTACACATACTCTCTTGTACATACAGCTTACTTAGCCCTAAGGAGCCACAAAGAAAAGTTGTAAATAAGCTGGGCATTGGTGGTTCACGCTTGTAATCCTGGCTACTCAGAAGGCTATCTTTTTTTTTTTTTTTTTTTTTTTTTTGCCAGTCCTGGGCTTGAGCTCAGGGCCTGAGCACTGTCCTTGGACTTTCTCAAGGCTAGAGCTCTACCACTTGAGCCTCAGCACCACTTCCAGCTTTTTTTCTATGTATGTGGTACCAAAGAATCGAACCCGGGTCCTCATGCATGCTAGGCAAGCACTTTAACCACTAGGCCAAACTTCCGGCCCCTCAGAAGGCTATCTTAAGAAGCCAGTCTAGGTAGGAAAGTCCATGAGACTCATCTCCGATTAACCACCAGAAAACTGGAAGTGGAGCTGTGGTTCAAAGTGGTAAAATACTAGTCTTGAGTGAAAAATCTCAGGGACAGCACTTGGGCCCTGAGTTCAAGCTTCATCACCAACCAGAGAGAGGGGGAGTGGGAAGAGAGGGAGGGAGGGGAAGAGGAAAAAAATTTATACAATGGGTGGGAGCCAGAAAGCACTTAGCTATTCTATTACAAACATAAACCCAGAGATGCCAACCTCCTCAGTGCCACAGACCTTTTCTAGCAACCTCAAGAAGCCCTTGGACCTTTCTGAAAATGTTATTAACTACATATCATCATTAAGCCAGATGTAAATAGTTATGTAGCTATAAAAATATTTTAAGCTCTTCTTGAAGTGAGGCTAAAAATAATCTGTGAAAATCGGGCCTGGATGAACCGTCAATAACCATAGTGATAAAACAGTGCTGGCTAGGATAAAAAAAAATAGTGCTGAATTTTTGCTATACAAGCTTTAAATACAGAATAGTGCTAAACTGGAAGGCTTGAGATACAGATTCTGTGGTCACTAAACATGTCCAGATAAACAAAGCACACCCAATAGGCTTCATGGATACATGGACCAGCCAATTCAGAAAGAACCCATGCCACACCGAATGAGCCTGATGTTTCTAAGCCAAGAGAGGTTACACAGAAGAAACGGAAGAAACAAAACCTCAGGGCACAGGAATACATTTGTCATGAAATAAATGCAACTGAAGGTAACAGAAATTATTCATTTATTTATTTATTTATTTATTTACTTTGATAGTACTGGAATTTGAACTCTGGCACTGTGGTTGCTAGATGTTCTGCCATTTCAGTCATACATCTGGTCCCAGTAAAATAAAAATCGTTAAAATTGTTACTATGGTAACACTTAATAGTAAGTAAAACATTAAATATGAGCTAGCAGTAAAGTCTCAAAATTACCTTAATTTTGAAATACTGACGAGGATATTTCAAGATACCTATCATGGCTCACAGATGTAAAATATTAACTCTATATCTGGGCATGATGATGCCCACTGATAAACCAGCATTTTGGATGCTAAGACAGGAAAATTCTAAGTTCCAGGCCAGCCTAGGGTACATTAAAAAAAAGTTTTCAATTTAATTTTTTTAAGTTTTTTAATTAAAATATAGTCAACAGCTGGGCACCAGTGTCTCACACCTGTAATCCTACCTACTCAGGAGGCTGAGATCTGAGCATCACAACTCAAAGCCAGCCCGGGCAGAAAAGGCCAAAAGTGGTGCTATGGCTCAAAGTGGTAGAGTGCTGGCTTTGAGCACAAAGAGGCTCTGAGACAATGCCCAGACCCTGGGTTCAAGCCCTGGGCCCAGCAAAAAAATAAAATAAAAAGATGAAATATATTCAACTTTATTTCTCATGATGACAGTCACAAATACTGCTTGTGAGTCTGCTGTGGTCTATTGCTTACAATCATAATTGAAAGAAATGTAAATTTCCAGTTAGGGAAAATAAGAAGGAATTCTTTTCTGTCCAAGATTTTGGAACCTTGGCCCCTGAGCTAGAAAATCTATCCATGACTATATTCACAATAGATTGAGCAGCTAATAGATACATAACTGCCATGGGTGACAAACTGCTTCCTTTCAAGCCCTGTCACCCTCTACCTGTTCACTAACAAGGACACCTTCATATTCCAAAGAAATAACATGGCTTTCCCATTACTATATCACATTCTTCTTATCCCAAGAGCTGTCATATCACTCCGACTGATGTTTAACACTGGCATCTAACTCCAGCTTTTACTTGGGGCAGAAGAGGTCCATTTCCCCCCCCCCCCGTCTCTATTTCACCACTCTATCATTCCTGCTTCTATGAGGAAATGTGAGCAATCTTATCCATCCCTGGAGGAAGCTGGACAAGAACCATGGTCCTCTAAATCTCCAAGCCCAGAGACAAATGGCATCAGTGGGCATATTCTTGTTGAACACTGAAAGTACCTAGCTCTGGGCTTTGTTCTTTGAGCAATTTAAGAGCAAGAGTGAGTACAAAGAGGAAAAACAAATTATACATGGCTCCACATAATAAAAGCTGCAGTCAAGAAGACAAGTTTAGCTATTAGGGACTGAAGTATATCTTCCACTAAAAAAGATGTAGATACTTTACCAGTGGTAGAATTCCATCCCAATAAACCCATCATAGGACTGGGAATGTGGCTTAGGGGTAGAGTGCTTGCCTAGCATGCATGAAGCCCTGGGTCTGATTCTTTAGCACCACATTAACAGAGAAAGCCAGAAGTGGCACTTTGGCTCCCATGGTAGAACATTAGCCTTGAGCAAAAAGTGTTCAAGGACAGTGCCCAGGCCCTGAGTTCAAACCCAAGACTGGTTAAGTAAATAAATAATGAAATAAATCCATCATAAGCAGAAAATTTTGCAAGTTGTAAATGCATCTCACCTACTGCACATACTAGCTTAGTAACACACCATACTAGCATAGGCTGTCTCCTCTCTTGACTGTGTAGGGCTGATATGGAGCTGCAGCTTGCTGCATTGGTCAGCATTGTAAGAGATTTTTTACATAGCAGCATTAGCTCAGGAAAAGCTCAAAATTCAAAGTATGATTGTGATTGGATGCATCATTTACATCCCACTATGAAGCTGGAAAAACATAAGTCACCCCCCATCTTAAATTGGCTCTCTGCTTGGTGGAATCCAAACCTTCAGGATTTCAGACTCTGACTTGATTTGAAAGTTAGGGCTAAGTGCTGGTGGCTCTTGCGTGTAATCCTAGCTACTCTGGTGGCTGAGATATGAGTCACAATTCAAAGCCAGCCTGGGCAAAAAACAGTTCCTGTGAGACTCGTCTCCAAGTAACCACTCAAAAACCAGAAGTGGGATTGTGGCTTCAAGTGAAAGAGTATTAACCTTGAGCAAAAGAGCTTGGTGACAGTACCCAATATTCAAGCCGTATAATTGACCATAAAGAAAAACAAATGTTAGGGGGGCCGGGAGTTTGGCCTAGTGATAGAGTGCTTGCCTAGCATGCACAAAGACCCAGGTTCCATTCCTCGGTACCACATACATAGAAAAGGCCGGAAGTGGTGTTATGGCTCAAGTGGCAGAGCTCTAGCCTTGAGACAACCAAAGGATAGTACTCAAGCCCTGAGTTCAAGCCCCAGGACTGCTCCCCCTCCCCCCCCAAAAAAACAGGGTCTTTACACAGAGGAATTTGAGTTAAATGAGGTCATTAAGATGAGTCTAACCCCATCAGGTGTCATCGTTATTTTAAAAATGGGAAATCTTGGCTGGAGTATGTGACTCAGTGGTAGAGCACTTGCCTAGCATGCTCAAGGCTTGGTTCCATTTAGTTTATCACAGACAGACAGGGGGAAGAACATGTGAATACAGAAGACACCATCACAAGCCAAGGAGAGGGACTTGGGTTCCTTCCTACACAGCCCTCAGAAGAAAATGGACACCGCATCTCAGTCTCCAGAGCTGCTAGAAAGCCACCCACGTCACTATGTAGAATTGGTTATAATAGTCCCTGAAAATTAATACAATAATCTAATAGATTTGACCTGGGAGCAGTAGTGTGAACCTGTAGTACCAGTTACTCAGGAAGCCAAGGCAGGAAGATCACTAGAACCCACGAGTTCTAGCCCAGCCTGAGCAACACAGTCAAACAAAAACTCAACACAAAAAATACAAAAACAAGATAAAACAAATGAAGCCAGGAGCCGGTGGCTCTTGCATGTAATCCTAGCTATTCGGGAGGATGAGATCTGAGGATTTCAGTTCAAAGCCAATCAAGGTAAGAAAGTCTGTGGGACTTTCATTTTTTTCTGCTCGTTCTGGGGCTTGAACTCAGGGCCTGAGCACTGTCCTTTGGCTTTCTCAAGACTAGCGCTCTACCACTCAAGCCACGGCACTACTTCTGCCTTTTTCTATGTATGTGGTACTGAGGAACCAAATCTGGATCTTTGTGCATGCTAGGTAAGCACTCTATCACTACGCCAAGCTCCCAAGTCTATGAGTCTCTTACTTCCAATTAAGCCCCCAGAAAAACTGGAGGTGGAGCTGTGGCTCAAAGTGGCAGAGTGCTAGCCCTGAATAAAAAAGCTCATGGAAAAAAAAAAAAAAAAAAGCTCATGGACAGCGCCAGGCCCCACAACTGACAAAAAACATTGACAACTCTACCAGCAGCTACAATCTGATGGGGCCATCACCTCAGTAGAAAGGGATCTTTTCAATCCCCTTCATTCAAGTGTCAAGCAAGGAGTTTTAGGCAGGAGCAGCACTTCACAAACTTGGCTGTTCATCAGAAGCCCCTGGGGAGCTTTTAGAAAATTCCACCAGAGCTTGGGCCACACCCCAAACCAGCTGAATCACAATCTCTGGGGCTGGGGGTTGGGCATGAACATTTTTTAAAAACTCCCCAGATGATTCTAATGTGCGGCCAGGGTTGAGAGCCACTGGACCCTATGACCTCTGAGGGCTTTTCCTTCTCAGAATTCAGCGAGAGTGCATTTTGTGTTTATCTTAGTGGTTCTTCGAGCGTGCTCCAGGGCTGCTTGGAGTCTGGATTCATACAGGTTCAGGCTAGGGTACCCTTCATGCAAAATGAGTGGATGAATAATTCTGAGGAACAGGATTCAGTGGCCAAAAATAAACAAATAAGTTTTGTTTGTTTCTTTTGTTTTTGTTTTGTTTTGTTTTAACAAAAAACTTTTTGTTAACTACACAGGAAGCTGAGACCTGAGGATCACAGTTCAAAGCCAGCTCAGGGAGGAGAGGCTGAGGATCTCTTATGTTCAACTTCCAAAAAAGCCAGAAGCAGAGTTGTGGCCTTGAGCAGAGCCAGCCTTGAACAAAAAAGCTAAGGAACAAGAGGATGAGAGTAAATGAAAGGAGCTCCAGGATAGGGAAACAAGAGCTCTATCCTGTGTGACTATTTGCTCTCAATGTACTATGTTATTTCTCTTCTCCCTTTTTTGCCTTTATGGTTAATCTCATATTGTTACTGTATCTGACTTTGTTACCTGGTATATTGTATATACATTTATTTGTTTATTTGAAATAGGAAAGAGAAGGCAGGGAACAAGAGGATTGGGAAGAGCTGGGAGGAGGGAAATGGGGACAAAAACATGAGTAGGGGTATCAATGTGTGAGAAGCAATGTACTACATGACGAATGTAACTATAACTCCTCTATATATTATCCCGACAATAAAAATAAGAAATTTTTTTTAAAAGCTAAGGAACAGCTTCAGGGCTCTGAGTTCTACTCCAGTACAAGAACGAACATACAAACATACAAAATATATACATAGCTTTTTTGCTCATTAAAGCAACTCAAAAAGCTCTGATTGCATATGTGTCAGGAGCTCCAAGCTAACCAGTATCAGATATTCAGAATTCTGGAGACTGACAGTGACATTCCAGAAACCAGCTGGCAACTGCTAAAGAAAGTGAGGAATACTAATAGTGACCTACACATAGGTGTCCAAGCATCAGGTGTTGCTCCAAAGCTACTTTAAAGGAGAAAGCAGAATATTCCATGAAGATAAAAGGGGAAGGGAATGCTTGACTGAGATGGATTTGTTCAGCTAGAAATAGAGAAGATGCATCTCCAAAGACAAAGAAGATCTGAGAAGCACTGATGTAGCAAATGTTATAATTGGGGTTAGGCAGTGCCCAATTTCCAGCAGGGAATAGCTTCTGCCAGCCTCAGAGGAACAGTCTCTAGTACTACAGGTAAGTATTTCTGCCACCACTGATCACCAACTTTAAAAGGAGTCTTCCAGAAATACATATATAGGACTCTACAGCCCAGAGATTCTGAATACAGAGGTCAGTCACCTATACTTTCAACTGGGCACTGGTGACTCGTGTCTACAATCGTAGCTACGCTAGAGGCTGAAATATGAGGATCACGTTCAAAGCCAGCCTAGGCAGAAAAGTCCCCATAAGACCCTTATCTCCAATTCACCACTCAAAACCCAAAGAGGAGCTATGGCTCAAAGTAGTAGTGTACTAGCCTTGAGCAAAAGAGCTCAGGGACAGCACCCATGCCCTGAGTTCAAACCCCATGACCTACAAAAAAAAAAAAAAAAAAAGCAGGCCCCAAGGAATGTGGAAGGACCTAAGAGCTTCAGCCTTCAAACCTCTTTTCTAAGGGCAGGCCTTGGTGCCAACTCAGCTAGGGGATGCCCTTCAATACAGACCCTACAAGGAACTCGCTATAAACCCCCAGTCCACTCACACTATACTCAAAGGTACAAATGGGGTTCTATGCTCTATGTGTTTCAAAGGGAAGACCACCAGCACCTTGGGGAATTTTTCCTTTCCTCTGGGCAACCTCCCCATCCCAGGAGGCAAGAGAAGTCAGGGCTGTGCCAACAACGAGCTCCAAGCTTAGGGAAATTTCCTCAGTCTACCTGTCTTGTCCACAGCTCAGCCTACTTGTCCCCACCTTAAAGAAAAATGAAGCCTGCAGGCTGACTTCTGTTCTCCTCCAGGAAGGGCTAATCATTTCAAGTTCTGGTGCTAAAAGACAAACACCCAAATGACATTTTAGAGACTTTACCTTAAAAAGTATTCTGAGTTCATTCAGGCCTTCCAAGCTACCAGAGAATCTGAAAATATATCAGGAAACTGGGCAACTGCACAGTTATCCTGGCGGTTCAAGTCAACATTTAATTAAATAAGAACCATCCCGTTCACGAGCTGAAGCTGGCGCAGTAATCAGGAGGACGTGGGCAGGGGAAGTAGATTTTTCCGAGGGTAAGGCGGATGTTAAGCCCTTAGCTATGGGATACTGGCATTGTCCCAACAGTCAGCCCACTACAGACATTTTATGTCCATGAACTAATGGGCTGCAGTCCTAATACTTCTATGCAGGCAAGCGGTGCCCAGATGGACCCCAATAAGCTACGCTTCTTAAACTTATTAAATAGAAATGACGTATGAGTCTTCGCTGAAGTTTACCAATAATCTATGGTGCAAAATTAACCCACCTCCCCCCACTCCAAAAAAGAGGTATATCAGACTTGAAAAATAAAGGCAAGACCTAAGCCATAGTCAAGAATTGCCAGAACATTTTTTTCAAACTCCTCTTTTACACCTTGAGCACTCTCTAACCTACAGTGATTACTACAGATGATATTTGTTTAAACTTGGAGTTCTGTATCTTTTAACACATCATCTTGAGCCTCTGAGCTAAGATTAGAAGCTTTTTGGGTTTTTGTTAGTGTCAGCACTGAAGTTTTAAACTTAGGGCCTCCAGCTCTTAGTTGGCTTTTTCTGCTCAAGGCTGGCACTCTACCACACCTCTACGTCTTGCTTTATGCTGCTTAACTGGAGATAAAAGTCTTGAATTTGACTGCCCCAGGTGGTTTCAAACCACGATTCTCAGTTTCCACCCTCCTGAATAGCTATGATTATAGGCATGAGCCACCAGTGTGCAGCTAAAAAGCATTTTTAATGTGAGCACACACACACAAAAAGGGCCGGGAGTTTGGCCTACTGGTAGGTAGAGTGCTTGCATAGAAAAAACTGGAAGTGGTGCTGTGGCTCAAGTGTAGTCTTGAGAAAGCCCAAGGACAGTGCTCAGGCCTTGAGTTCAAACCCCAGGACCGGTTTAAAAAAAAAAAAAAGATAACTAGGTACAATGGCTTATGCTTATAATCTTACCTACTGAGGAGGCTGAGATCTAAGGATTGTGGTTCAAGCCAGCCCGGGCAGGAAAGTTCATGAGACTCTTATCTCCAATTAACCACCAAAAAAAAAAAAAAAGCTGGGCTGGGATTGCGGTTCAAAGCCAGCCTAGGCACTACAAAGCTGTGAGACTCTTATCTCCAATTAATCAGTAAAAAACAGGAAGTGGGGCTGTGGCTCAAGGAGTAGGGCAGTAGCTTTGAGCTGAAGAGCACCTGACCTACCAAAAAAAGAAAAAGAAAAAAGCTGGAACTGGCCAGGCATTTGTACTACTAATGGTAGAGTGCTTGCCTAGCATGCACAAAGACCCAGATTCAATTCCTGGGTACCACATACATAGAAAAAAGCCGATGTGGTACTGTGGTAGAGTTCTAGCTTTGAGAAAGCCCAAGGACAGGGTTCAGGCATTGAGTTCAAGCCCAGAACTGGCACACACACACACACACACACAAAAAAGCTGAAAGTGGAGTTGTGGTTCAAGTAGAATACCAGCCTTGAGTGAAAAAGCCATGAGCAAAGGGCTTTGTTCAATCCTCAGTACTGGGAAAGAGAAAGGGAAGGAACAGAAGGAGAGAGGAAGGGAGGGAAGAAGGAAGAGGTGTTTAGATAGAATAAAGAATTGACTGATCCTGAGACTCTGTGAGCCCAAATGCCAACACTACTCTCCCTAATCAGGCACATGGGCTCTGAACCCAAGGAACTGAGTGGCCAGTGGTTAGAGTGCTGGAGGTAAACAGGAGCAAGGACCTCGGAACAGCAATGGAGATTCACAGCGAGGCCCCTTCACAGCCACTGGACAAAGGAGGAAAGGGAAGTAGAGTGGACTAGGGCAGGTGTTGCCCTTCCCCCACGCCTCTTCTTGGTCAGGGTCAGGACTTCCCAAGGGCCTTGGGCCAGGGGAGCCTGATAATATGACCTCAAATATCTTCAGGGCTTCTCTCTTTCCTGATAGGTCAAAGGTCAGATACCCCCAAACAGGGCTGGCATTGATATGGACAGCAGTAAGTAAAACCATTTCCCCTATACTTCATTCAGAGCTGTTAGAAAGTTCTAACAGCCAGTTGTCATCCTTGGGTCTCCAGAGATCTGTCTGGAGAAGTCATCATAGCATGCAGAGAGCCACAATGTAGGTAAGGACTGAGAAGAGCCAATGGAAGGACAGATGTCTGTATCACGGATCCCTGAGTAACCCAGAGCAGACAAAAAGCTAAACTTGTGGAGGCTGCAGCCTAAGCAAGAGCACCTGAACCACATAGGATGGACTGGTTGCTAGGGTGAAGGTCTGTCTTAGAGCCAGGGCAGAGGTGAAGAAAATGTGGACCCAAGGCCTGCCTGTGACCCCAGTAAGAGAGAATGAGGCCAGAGGAAGCCCAGAAAGCCACAAAAACACCAGGAAGAGCTTCCTGTCTGGAGCCTCATCTCGGTCCTTCCAGGAATCCCCTATTCCTGAAGCCCACTGTTATTTATTTAGACAAGGCTGGCCCTACCTTCCAGGGCCCTGCAAAGCCCTCTCCACCACAAAGCCCAATTGTGCTTCAGCGGGCCTCCCCGCCAACTCTGAGACAGAAACTTGCCCCAGGGAAGACAATTTGTACCAGAGATGGAGAACACAGTCAGATTTTTAGACAGAGAAGATCTTCATTAGGGTAGAGCACAACCTTCTAAGGGAGAACAGAAAAGGGCCTGGGTGGTGCCAGGAGGCTCTGCAGCAGGTGAGCTGTGCTTTTGGGTTACTGGATCATCTCCAGAGACCAGGCCATGCCAGAGGCCTGGAACCAAACTGGCAGGCTGCTGCTCTGTTCTACCTACTGCAAGGCATAGTGACATTTTCTTAAAGGGAGACATGTGAGTGAAAAGTACATCAATAGTAGAACACAGAATTTTTTTTCTAAAAGGAGATAAGAAAGTTTATCATGGAGGGGGGGGTGGAGAATCTAGCTTAAGCTACAGTGATTTTGGCGATTCAGTGACTACATTAAGGTTGGATGTGGGATTTCTTCCTGCTCACAAACTTTTCTCAGCAAGAGATATGGTTAGAAATTACTTCTGATAGGCTACTTTCCCTCCCCCTCCTTCCCTCGTCATCAACACAACAAAATACACCTTTTGAAAGCCTGTAAGATGGTGGGCCCTGGTAGCTCATATTGATTATCCTGGGTTCCCAGGAGGCTGAGATTAGAAGATGGAGATCTGAAGCCTGCCTGAGCAGAAAAGTCCATGAGACTCCATCTTCAAAATAACAAGCAAAAAACCGGAACCGGAGACATGGCTCAAGTGACAGAGCTCCAGCTATGTATGAGTAAGCAAGTCAAGTGAGAGCTTCAGGCACGAAGTTCAAGCTTTCCCAAAATAGGCCAAAAAAAAAAAAAAAGCCCACAGGAGCTTGGACCCTGAAGCCTTTCAGAGTCACATGCATGGTCATGGTCTCCTGGGGCCATGGGACACTGGACAGAGGACAGCGTAGCTCCTATGTGTTAAAGCCCCAACCAGCAGGGACAAAGAGGCAAAATGAAGTTAGCACTAGGCTGCAGGAGTCTCTCGGAAGATATGGAGGGATATGGAGGGCCACTGACCCTACTTCCCAACAGTTCTCCCACTCTCTACCCCCCTTTCTACTCACACAGCCCAGCTTACATCACTTCACTCCCAGCACTTCACTCCCAGCACTTCACTCCCAGGAAGTCTCATAGGAGCAGAGCCGCCAAGGAATCAGCCAACGCCTGCCCTTTCCTGTGGCACTCTTGCTTTCTCTCCCCTCCACCCCAGAAGGCACTTCTAATATCCATACCCCCAGTCTGCACAGATGGATGAGTAATTATACTAATTTGCCCCTTACCTCCCACTAACTCCAAGACCTCCCCTGAGCAGGGAGAGAGGGAGGAAGGAGGCTGGAGGAGAAGACAGGAAAGCTAGCAGGGTCTCTCCATCCTGTCCCATCCCACCTCACTCCCTCTGGCCCACACAAGCTTTACTACCACCAGCATAACTCCTCTTCACTCACAGACCCAACCAACCCCATCCACTCTGGGCTGTACAGCTCAAGACCTCATAGAGACAAAGCTCAGGCACTAGTGATCATTTCCAAAGAAGACACAATGAATGTATCTACTTGCTGGAAGGAGCACGCTAGGTCCTCCTCCAGTTCAGCATCTTTACTGTGTAGGCCTCATCCGCCAAGGCTCACACAAGCCATCAGTAGGGCCCTTAGGGAGGTGACGCCACAAGAGAAGGGCTTAGGGGAATCCCGGTTCTAAGCCTGCCCCTACCCCTGGATTGCTGAATGCCCTCAGGTAAAGATAATGACCTCGCTGTGCCTCGGTTTCCTCTTGAGTAAAGCAAGGATAACCTCAGTCCCCACCAATATCGTCATTCTGAGGACGGAAGTAAGGAATGCAATACTCCTCAGGGACATAGAAAACACAGGAACAATGAAATTGTTACCAATGCAAACACTGATCAGGGAGAGAAGCAGCCCAGGTTCTGGTCCTGTGTGCCTTCTCTCTAACTCCAAGAAGTTTGGAACTCTCTTCCCTGCTCTGGGCCTTGGAGTCATCAATCATATAACTAAACTTCCAACAGTATCTCAGAGTCTCATCTGACAAATAGATGCCTTCATTCACGCATATTCACGTATATGTGTGCCGGGTTTCCTCAGTCTAGGCTATGGATACTGGGATATCTTTGTTGTCAAGACTGACCTGTGTATGGAAGATGGCTCAGCAGCATCACTGGCTTCTACCCAGTAGATGCTAGGAGTGCATCCCCACTTCTGCACACTGAAAATGGAGGAGGGAGTGTGCTTGTGTTAGTTTCCCTGAGATGCGAACATGGACATACACATAGTCTCTCAGACAGTGGACAGTGCATACGCTGTGAGCCAGAACTGAATTTCCATGATCAGAGCCCATGAAATGTGCCCATGTAAACTCTATAGGGATCAACACGACATGTGCATGTGTAAACATGTACGTATACACACACACACAACTGATCAGAGTTCTTTACATCTGTGGCGCAGTGGCTGTGCTCGTAAAGATGCCTGCAGACTTCATTTGGCCTATACATACAGAGTCCCATTGAGTGCTGTTAGCTTGCTAGGCCCCCAAGCTCCACACCTCTCCTCAAGAATGTGCTGGGGGAACACAGCCTTGGGTGGGGGGAGAGAAGAACACAGGGGGATTCTGTGTGCTCCCACCCGAAATCTCGCCTTGAGCATGCTGGAGGAGAGGAAGCAGAGCTGGGGAAGCAGGCTGTGGCGGTCATTCCTGAGGCATGAGAAGGGGGAGTGGCGTGCCCTTTGCCAAATGTGCACCTCCCTTTGACTCAATGAGTTTGGCCAAGCTTCTCAATGTGCTACTATTTTCTTCGTTCAGAGGAGCTGGTAGCTTGGCGAACCAGGTTGTACACACCAACTGGAGACCTACCTCGCTGGGTTTAAGAAAAATCAATGTTAATGATTGAAGACATTTCAAAAAGGAGGGCTGGCCAAGTGGAGGAGGGAGAAGGGAATGTCTGCTTCACAGAGAGGTCTGTTTATCCAGAGGGTTTAAAAACAAAAGAATCCTGAACTCCCCTTCTACCTCATTATGACTTCTTTAACATTTGTTTTTAATTTATCCGAGATCATAATCGTCACCAAGGACCATACATGAGTCAAACTTGAACTTGAAAAAGGCAGGGCCTTTTGTTCTGCCTGTGTTAATTAGTGTACAAAGGAGCATCTGATTTCTTCCCTCCCTACAGTAGGAAACACTGGTTGCCATTGAAATAACTAACAAGGTTAGAAGAGGTGCAGACAGGCCAGGTGGGTAACGGGCCCTGGGACAGGTATCAGGAAACGAAGCTTCTAATCTTGGCTGAAGTATGGTATGCCTCTGAGCCAAGTTATTTCAAACACTTTTAAATAAAATTGACCGTTTCCTGCCAGCTGGATACATTGAGCAAATTAATGAGCATTATGAAGATCTACATAATCTCCTTTTTTGTGTTTGAAAATGAGGTACAAGCCATTGGACAATGACTCACATCTATAATCCTGGCTACTTAGAAGGCTGGGATCTGAGAATGGAGATTCAAAGCTAACCCAGGCAGACAAATCTCAGACTCTTATCTCCTATTAACCAGCAAAATGCCAAAAGTAGAGGTATGACTCAAGTGGTAGAAGACTAGCCTTGAATAAAAAAAGCCAGGCAAGAGTGAGAGGCCCTGGGTTTAGTATGGGCACCAGGGGGGTGGAGGGTGGGAGGGACAGGACTATTGCAATTTATTTTTTTTTATTTTATTTTTTTTATTGCCAGTCCTGGGCTTGAGCTCACGGCCTGAGCACTGTCCTTGGACTTTCTCAAGGCTAGAGCTCTACCACTTGAGCCTCAGCACCACTTCCGGCTTTTTTCTATGTATGTGGTACCGAGGAATAGAACCTGGGTCTTCATGCATGCTAGGCAAACACTTTAACCACTAGACCAAACTCCCGGCCCGACTATTGCAATTTAAATGATTCTGTGTTCGGTGGAGCATTAGCCCTTTGAGACGGACTTAGATAATAAGGTTCCTGTTTCTGCCATGCATTCAAATATTGGCAGAGCAGGGCACTGGTGGCTCACACCTGTCATCCTAACTACTCAGAAGGCTGAGATCGGAGGATCATAATTTGAAGCCAGCCCAGGCAGGAAGGTCCATGAGACTCTAATCTCCAATAAAACCATTCAGGAAGAGCTGGAAGTGCTACTGTGGTAGAACGAGTAAAAAGAAATTCAGGGAGAGAGCTCAGGCTCTGAGTTCAAGCCCCAGGGTCAGCACTAAAGCCTTATATATGTCTGGTGCTGAGAATGCCAACAGTTAGTGTACAAAACAGACTCATTTCCTGTCTTCTTCAGTGAGTTTAGAAGACAAATATGTAATGGATAATGAGGCCAAATATCTGCCAACATTGAAACATTCTCAAGTACAGGGAGCTGAGAATTTACAACAGGGATCCATGAGTCAGGCTGGCAGGCAGGGAAGTATGAGGTGAGACCTAGGCGTGGGGTGAGGGGCTGTGGGTAGAGGGGAGTACTCCAAACACAAGGAAAGCCTTGGTCAAGTGAGCCCCAGGAATCTGCATAATACACTCGGCTCTGAGGGGTTATTATGGCGCTGTTAAAGAGCTGAGAAGTCCTACAGAAATGAGGCTCAGTGTATTCTACCTAATAATATCCCAAAGATGTTGGTCTGGGAGGTAGTGATAGAGGCACTATTGTTCCAGCCTATAAGAAACTGCAGCAGAATACAAAAGCCCTTGTTCCTATAACTGGAAAACTATCATGTGTCCTTTCAGAACAGCCAAAATACCTTGGAGTTGCTAATGTAATTCTAAAGTATTTTCCTTGGCACAGGCCTATGAAAACATATGTTCTCCACAACTGTGCTCAGACTCCCAGGATCACAGATGAAGTTCACAGGCACGAACAAAGGTCTACCTCTAACACGGACCTCTGCTTCGTTTATTTTCAAAAGGATACACAGCCCCAATTCTGAGATCAACTGAAAACAACTTTCATAATAAGCAAAATGAAAATGATCAGCTACCAATATCAACTTATCAAAAATGACACACTGAAAGATACCAGAACTGAACAATGATTCCCCTTGTTAGCCTAAAACTGTCCAGAAAGAAGACAGGCTTTTACTATTTATTTTATTACATGCTGTGCATAAAAAGGAGGGAAATAGTAATAAATAATATCAGGCTTTCACACATGTACAGAAAGAAGGCAGACTTTGTGTACAAGGCACTGTACCAGGCTGAGCAGAAAGAGAATGTGACCGCAAGAGTCCTTAGGAACACAAATTCTTGAAAAGTAGCCACCCAAAATTCAGTAGAAAGCGCTTAAACAAATACACGGGTAGCTCCACGGAAGAATGTTCATCCAGCCATGAATGAGGACTGGGTTCAATTCCCATCACACAATCAATCAATTAATCATCAATCAATGCTATGTAAAAACTGAAGTTTATAGTGAAACCCTGAAACACCATTTGGAGCAGTGAGTTCATGTTAACGAAGCACTTACTATGTGTCAGGCGTTGTTCTACATGTGTCTGTACTACTTTATTTGCAACTGCGAAGTAGATCCCAGGGATACATGGTCTCATCACACAAAAGCATGGCTCAGAGGTATCACACCAGTCTAGCAAGGGTGAGGACCCGAGTTCAAACCTTAGTACCACCTAAAATATAAGTAAATAAAAAACTTAAAACACTGTGTGTGTGTGTGTGTGTGTGTGTGTGTGTGTGTGGTCTTAGACTCAGTATTGAATGAGAATCTGTAATTCAGTAATTCTGTTTTCACTTCAATCTTCATAAGACTTCAACTGCCTGATGAATGATCAGATGTTCTTAAGGTGACAAACACCTAATAAGTAAAACAATATGAGCACTAAGGAAATGAAGCATCTTGTTTGGATTACCATCATCTTCTGAATATGCTCTTTTACAAATAAGTATGCATTCTATAGGGAATTCCCCTCGTGAAAATCTTTGACCTATATAAAAAGTATGAATGACTTGAACTTTATATAGAGAACAATTTTCATGTACAACTGTAATGATCAAATTAATAGAATCAAGGTATTACTAAGGTTAAGGTTAAGGTTAAGGAAACACACAAAAAATATTGTGTTAAAGCATGTAAGTACTTACATGTTTTTAAATTACCATCAAATTATTATATTCTACTTCTGTACAGAATTGCTTGGTTTCCTCAGAAAATTAACTGGAGCAAATTGGCTATACGTGCATAACAATTTAGATAGTGGTCCTCTTGCCTAGTAAAAGGAGGCAGAGTTCCTTCTGGTAGCTGGCTTTAGGTCTGAGACAGGAAATATTCAAGTTGGGCCTGGAATATCCTGTTGTACCAGTATCGTGTCCAAGGAACTCAGGAACCAACTTGCAGAGACTCCAATTAGCTAAAGATGAGACACTTGGAGAATCAGCAAGGATAATAACTGTAATAGATCAAAAAGCATTAAATAGGCTTAAATCTGTAAGTTTACTAAATACCTTTAAGTTCACTGGTCATCATTCTAGGGTGATTCAAGCTAAAAGCAAAGAGTCAAGCACTTGAATTGCTTTTGCCATGTTTTGGAGCAGAATTTTGTAAACTTTTTCTGTAAATCTTTCCATTTCTGTGGTCCATGTATGGCCCCAATCACAACTACAAAACTGGGCACCTAGTAATGTAAAGCATTCCTGAATAAAATACAAATAAATATGCATGTATTCTAATAAGACTTCTGTGTTCTGTACATCTATCTGTAATCTTCATTTACAAAAACAAGAGGCACACTGGATTGGTCCATGGGCCCTAGTTGCCTAACCTCTGATATAATGTAACTAAATAGCTGATAATAGGTCATTTCATTGTTTAAAAATACTACAACAGATGAGTGAAACAGAAATGATACATATTATTACTATTTTGAAACTAGAAATGAAGGATGAGGTAGTGGGTGCCTCTGACTGTTCACATCAGAGGAACAATCAGAACTTAAATATGGCTCCACAGACTATCTAAATAGAAGTCTTACAAAACTATAAAAGAGAGAAATGGCTGAGGATTTAGCTTAGTGGCTGAGTGCTTATCTAGTATGACAAGACTCTGGGTCCCATCCCCAGCCTGGAGCAGGGATGGAAAGGTAGCCAGGTGAAGGAGAGAAACACTGATGCTACTGATGACTAAATGGAATCTCAGCACTCAAGAGGAAGCAAGAGAATTCCAGGCAAGACCAAGCTACATAGTGAATCTAAATCTAACAATTCTTCAGAATGGCAGGGAACTAAGAAACAGGTCAAAAGGCATTTGGGGATTGCAGTTAACAAAATCCAGACTTCCAGAAACTTCTTAGTCATCCAGATAAAAACCTATAGGAACTTCTTTACATCCTTTGAAGAATACAGAGCAGAATCTCCACTCTGATAACATTTCACAAGGAAAATGTCCTCCAAAATCATGTACTCTAATTTCTTGATAAATCACCTTTGATCCAGACATAATAAAGACTATAGAGTAAAAAGAAGCTGTTTTTCATTTTGTGGTGTTAGGGCCATTCAGTGTCTGGCATATGCTGGCCAAAGGCTATATCTATTTTTTTAAACAAGGAATCAAAAATGTAAAAAAAAAAAAATCCTATTTAGTATTCACAAATCTGATAGCAACTTGAAAACTATTATTCCTGTACTATAATGTTAATGTAATAATTGTTTCTGGCAAAAAAAATCATTTGAAGATTACTAAAACCAGTAGGTAAAAGTTTGGGTTATTTATATTGTCTCAAAGTTATCTCCCACAAGATACTAATTAAGAAAAAAATAAAATGCTAACTTTCTTGGAGAAACTTGGCAGGAGACAGGGATTAAGGCAAGATACTCCCAAGTAGCTTAGCATAGCCTCTGGTTTTTTTCTTCCTTGTCCTCCCTATGTTCTAAGATTACAGGTGTTCACCAGCATAACAGATTCCTGGTTAATATGATATTAACCGGGATCAAAATTAACAGCTATAACAAGGGTGTTTCCAATTCCCCTTGAGAAAACCACACTTCCTGTCCAAAAGGCACAATCAAATCTACTTATGAGGGAAAAGGCCATGAACATGAGAGACAGGCTGAAAACTAGATTATTCTAAGCTAGAAGAGATGCCAGGTGTAGGTGGCTGATGCCAGTAATACTAGCTACTCAGGAGGTTGAGATCTGAAGATCACAGTTTGAAGCCAGCCCAGGCAGTTAAGTCCATGAGACTCTTATCTCCAATTAACCACTAGAAAACTGAAAATGGTCCTATGGTTCAAGTGGTAGAGTGCTAGCCTTGAGCAAAGAGCTCAGGGATAGCATCCAGACCTCAAGGTCAAGCCCCACAACTGACAAAATAAAAAATAAACCAAAAGAGACTAATGGAGTAAGATAACTAAATGTGACATGATCTTGAGCTCATTTGAACAAAAAAAGAATTTTTATACTTTTTCCTGGTTTGTTGTTTTGTTTTTGGTTTTTGGTGCTGAAGATTGAACCAGGCAGCTTACAAGCATTCTAAACAAGCACTGTCACTGAGTTACACCCCCAGCCTCCAATTTAAAATTTCAGATATATATATATATATATATATATCTCCATCCTACTACTACAAAATTAATCATTAAAGTCTTAAATTTGTAGGCGAGGCAACAGCTATATCTCTGTTAACTTCTGATTTTGGTAACTATATGCTAGTGAATGTTCTTTTATTTGTTTTGTTGTGACCAATACGAGGCTTGGAACTCAGGGCCTCACACATGCTAGGCTTTGCTTGCTCAGATGGTGCTTTACCACTTGAGCCATACCTTCAGCTCTGCTTTTTTGCTGGTTATTTTGGAGATGGAGTCTGGAGTTTTCCGCTCAGATTGGCTTCAAATCTCAGACCTCCAGAATTCAGCTTATACCTCCATCTTATTTAACACTCATATTTATCTATTCAGTGACACAAAAATAATCCAAGTACTTGAGAAGTTCTGAGCACTGTGAGTAACTTACGAAAATTCATTTAAATGTATATGCATACATATATATAATTTATGTACATTATACTTAGTATTGCATAGATTTTTCCACTTATATATAAGATATATAAAAGCACAGACATACCATCCCGATGATAGCTATGTGATTAAAATCCCACATAAACTCATGATTAGATGGAAGTGATATGCAAGCTCTTGCAAAGGAAACTGCCAAATTCAAAATCTACAGAATTCTGATGCTGTCATACCAATTACTTTTAAGCATCTCTGGCTTCTCCCCTGATTATACAATTTAGCCATTTTCTAAATAAAGACGTTTTAAAATACTCTAAGAATATATCTACTTATTAAACTGTTGGTAACAGTGGGTGCACTGAAGCACACATGAAATCCCAGCACCAGAGGTAGAAGGATCAAAAGTTCCAGGCCAGTCAGGTGCCAGTGACTCAGGCTCCTGGTAATCCTTGCCACTCTGGAAGCTAAAATCTGAGGATCATGGTTCAAATCTAACCTGTGCAGGACATTCCAAAACACTCTTATCTCCAATAAACTACAAAGAAAAAGCTACAATTAGAGTTGTGAGTGCTAGCCTTAAGTAAAAGAAGCTCAGAGACCCTGCCCAGACCCTGAGTTCAAACCCCAGAACTGATGCACACGTGTGCATACGTGTGCACGTGCACACACGCACACACACACACACACACACACACACACAGAGTTTCATGCCAAACTAGGCTACATAAGAATAAATCTCTGCTCACTAGACATCCTAATGGTATTACTGCAATCTTGTAACAAAAAAATTATTTTGAATGGAAGTGGTGGTGCAGCCAAAGATGACAAAGTGCTAGCTTTGAGCAAAAAAACTCAGGGGTAGTGCAGGCCCCAAGTTCAATCCCCATGACCAACAAGATAAAATTATTTTAATAACATCTCTCATTTTTTTAAAAAAATATTTCTGACATAAGCATTTCATTTTAGCCTTGGTCAGTTAAATCCTGATTTAAAATTCAATGCAGTAAAACGAAAATATTAATTCAGTGAATTTCCAAGTGCTACAATTATTTTACCAGAGCCACGCCTAAGGCACACACACACAAAACCATCATGGAAGCAGGTCCTCTTGCCACACAGCCCCTCTAAGAGAAGGGGATTGATCTGTCAGTGGCTCAGTTAGTTCCACCATCAGTTAGGCCTGGAGCTACTCCACACATTCCTCTTTTGGTGCAGGGTCAAAGGCATTGCTAGTCTTGGAGCTTGCTTCACAATCATACCCCTCGTCTTCCTATTCCAACTCCTTCCCACATTAGCTCTCCTCAGGAAAGTCTGGGAACACGTTGTAAAATGACCCTCAGCTCCAGGACCAGTGTCTCTCTGTCCATGACAAAAATTCTTATGTTAGAAAGTTGACATATAAAGTAGTATTTTCATTTTGAATACTCTTAATATTCCCACCATACCTTTCCTCTGTGCCTCCCACCTAGAAAACAATTTTAGCAGATAGAATAATTAGTAATGACTAACTAGACACCTCTGACTCTCACCGATAACCCTAACTCCTCTGGAGCTGAAGGATCAAGGTTCAAGGCCAGACTAAACAGAAAAGTTTGCTAGATTCCATCACCGACATAATCAGTAAAAAATCAGGGCTAGGGGCCGGGAGTTTGGCCTAGTGGTAGAGTGCTTGCCTAGCATGCACGAAGACCAGGGTTTGATTTCTTGGTACCACATGCATAGAAAAAAGCTGGAAGTGGTGCTGAGGCTCAAGTGGTAGAGCTCTAACCTTGAGAAAGTCCAAGGACAGTGCACAGGCCCTGAGCTAAAGCCCAAGACTGGCAAAAAAAAAAAAAAAAATCAGGGCTAGAAATGTAGCTTAGTCTAGCTAGTGCAAGACTCTAAGTTCAAACTCCAGGACTTTCAAGAAAGGAGAAGGAGAACATGGAGAAGATGAAATGGAGAAGGAGGAAGAGGAAGAGGAAGGAGGAGAAGGAGGGGAAGAGGAAGAGGAAGAGGAAGAAGAGGAAAAGGAAGAAGAAGAAGAAGAAGAAGAAGAAGAAGAAGAAGAAGAGAAGAAGAAGAAGAAGAAGAAGAAGAAGAAGAAGAAGAAGAAGAAGAAATGACCACATCAAAATTATGCACAAAAATGGGGGTTAGGGGCTGAGAGTGTAGCCTAGTGGTCGAGTGCTTGCCTAGCATGCACGAAGACTTGGGTTCAATTCCTTGGTACCACATATATAGAAAAAAGTCAGAAATGGTGTTGTGGCTCCAGTGGTAGAGGGTCAGGATTAGGAAGTAATAAGCAAAACACTAGGTCAACATATGCACATAATGATCACATACCATGTTTTCTGTTTGTTTGGTTTTTGGGGTTTTTGGGGATTTTTTTGTTTTTTTTTTTTTTTGCCAGTCCTGGGCTTGAGCTCAGGGCCTGAGCACTGTCCTTGGACTTTCTCAAGGCTAGAGCTCTACCACTTGAGCCTCAGCACCACTTCCGGCTTTTTTCTATGTATGTGGTACCGAGGAATCGAACCCGGGTCTTCATGCATGCTAGGCAAGCACTTTAACCACTAGGCCAAACTCCCGGCCCCTGTTTGTTTGTTTTTTTTTAAATTCTGCTCCCACCAGGTGCCCAATGGCTCATACCTATTATCCTAGCTACTCAGAAGGCTGAGATCTGAGAATCCCAGTTCAAAGTGAATCTGGACAAAAAAAAACTTCATTAAATTCTTATCTCCCATTACCAGAGAATGGAGTTCTCTCTGAGGCCCAGAGTTCAAGCTCCAGTACTGGCATGCACACACGCATACGCACACACACACACACACACAATCTGCTCCAGAAAGCATTTTCACATTAATTTGTGTATGTTTGTGTATGCATGCACACACACATGCACACACATAGGCCCAAGGCTGCAAAGCTGGCTTTCTCACCTGCGGAGGTGACTCTGAGCCACTTGCTTCATCTCAGTCTCTGCCTCCTCAAACCGGAGGTTATAATATCACATCACAAAAGTTCAGAGTGGGAAGTTATAACAGTATGGTAAAATGCCTACAGCGTTGCTTTCTAATGTTGATGCTTAAATATTCATGCTGTCAACATTCAACAAATGAATCACGTATCATGCATCAGATAAAGAAGTATTTTAAGGTTCACTGTCTCTAGGACAGGGTTCTCTGTGGAACTTCCCAAATGGCAGGAAAGTTCCACTCAGGGCACCTGAGCTCTAGGTCCCTCGTCCCTCATACATAACTGTTTGATCTTGCTTACCTGAGCTTGTGTTCATCACCTGTGGAGTGAACTGAATGTAAGGATTCTTGATAAAAATCTCAGGACAAATTCACCCCTAGAAGGCGTATCTTATAAAAGTCAACTGAATTAATGGAGAAATATAGTGTCAAACATCACAAATTACTACAACGGGCTTGAACTAACTCAGGGCCTCACACTGTCATTTGGTTTTGACTTATGCTTGGTGCTCTACTACTTGAGCAACATTTTCAGTTCCAGTTTTTTTGTTGTTGCTGGTCACAGGGCTTGAACTCAAGGCCTCAGCACTTTCTCTGAGCTCTTTTGTTCTACCACTTTGAGCCACAGCTCCACTGCTGGTTTTTGAATGGCTAATTGGACAGAAGAGTCTCCTGGGGACTTTTCTGCCAATGCTGGCTTTGAATGATGATCCTCAGACCTCAGCTTCCTGAGTAGCTAGGATTACTGGTGAGCCACAGGCATCCGGTTCTGTTCCAGCTTTTTGTTGATTAATTGGAGATAAAGAGTCTCAAGAATTTGTCTGAGCCATCTTGGGCACAAAAGAACCTGAGATTC
Organism: Megascapheus bottae; assembly: GCF_031878675.1. Lineage (NCBI taxonomy): Eukaryota > Metazoa > Chordata > Mammalia > Rodentia > Geomyidae > Megascapheus > Megascapheus bottae. Next base: position 23,802,222 of record NC_143515.1, read on the forward strand.
TTATCTCCAATTAACCCCCAGAAAATGGGAAATGGGGCTTGGCTCAAGGGTAGGGCAGTGCCCAGGCCAAGTTCAAGCCCCACCAAAAAAAAAAAAAAAAAAGAATTTGTCTGAACTTGAATCTTGTCCTCACATCTCAGCCTACCAAAGTAGCTAGGATTATAGGTATAGCCACTGTCACCTGGCTCCAGTATTTCTTTCATGGTCCGTTTATGCCATACTAATCTTTTACAAATGATCTGGACTGATTTTTTTTTTTGTAGATAGCTTAAAGATTCTTAAAATATCAAATAGTTTACGAAAACAAACCATAAGGAAGTAATATTTGCATGCTTGGTTTACCAGAGCTTGGTTTGTTAACTATGTTGCAATCCAAATCACAGGGATAAGGGGCAAATTTACTCCTTGGGCTTCTTCTACTCCTGTGCTCTTCCAACCTTCACTGATTGCAACAAAACCAGTCCCCAGCTTCCAAACAAGTCAAAAGTTAGCAGATAACCACTTTTTCCTCTGGTGCTAAAGTTCCTGCGGCAGCAGACTAAAGGTAATTTCCTCCACTCTGCAGCACAGCCAGGCAGGTCAACTTCACCCTTGGCCCCTCCCTCACTCAGACCACTTCTGACTAAGGAAGGGACATGTCCAGTTCCAGTTTACAAAACTATAATGAGTATACCCTTCCTCTAGTTCCGAGCAACAACTCTCCCCAGAACTTCTGGGCTGCGAAGCAAAGGTCAGTGCCCTCTCCAGAGAGGAAGCCAATGATATCAGGTTTGTGTGCAAAGTGACAAGGGTAGAATGGGAAGAGCTAGACTTTGGACCCACAACCAAGTTCACATGGTGACACTTACAATGACCAGCAGCACAACTTGATGGGAGAAACTTGACCTCCACAACTCTGTTTGCATAGAAGGCAAAATGGGGATAACAAGTTTTTCCCTTCCTAGAAGCTCGGGAATAATGAAAAGTACAAAGATGTTAGTAGCCACTGACAAATGCTTCCGGAATGGGGTGAAGCCCTATTCTGTGAATAGTATATTTGGGTTTGTTTTCTAGAATCAAGGTGACACTTGGGGCCTTGTTCCTGCTTGTGAAAACTGATTTCCAAAAATGCTGTAACAGTCTGAGAGCATGAGTGTGAATTCATTTCCTGTCCCAGCAACTCCAAGTAATTAATTAGAGTTACCACCTCTTAGGGGTTCTCAAAAACTCCTTTAAAAGGCCATGGTTAAGAAAACATTTCTATGATTTTTCTTTTCAGACACTGACGTATACTTCTATACTAAGAGCTCAGTTTCTACAAAAGTCAATATTATGCACACAATAAAGATTTAAGATTCTGAAGTTTGTTTCAGAATATTAAAAGTACTCAGAAAAATGATATTAAGTGCTGAGAGCCGGTAGCTCCTGCCTATAAATCCTAGCCATTCGGGAGGACTCAGGTCTGAGGATTGCACCCAGGCAGGAAAGTCCATGAGACTCTTATCTCCAGTTAACCACTAAGAAGCCGGAAGTAGAACTGTTGCTTAAGCCTTGAGTGCAAGAGCTCAGGACCAACACCTAGGCCCTGAGTTCTAGCCCCAAGACCAGTACAAAACAAACAAACCATAACTAGGATCACATACATATTTATACATAAACAAACTGAAATATGGTGTATCCAAGAGATACATCTCACAGTGCAACTCCTCTGGACAATTAACATACAGTTGAACCAAATGAATACCAGGAAGCTGAAACATGTAAAGGGGAAGGGACACAAAAGGAGACAGAAATAGTGGGTAGATATAGTCATTATATTCAATGTACACATGTGAAAATGGAGCCAGGAAACTTGAGAGGATGGGCGGAGTTGGAAGAGATGAGGAATTACAATGGAAGGAGTGATATTGACCAAGACGCATTGCACTTATTAACTGATATATTCAATTAAAAACTCTTTTTACAATGACTAATAATTTTTAAAAAGGATCCACTCATGGGCTGGGATTTAGTTCAGTGGCAAAGCACTTGCCTAGCAAGTACAACTTCCTAGGTTCTATCCCCAGTATCAGAAAAGAAAAAAAGAAAAACAAAGTATCCACTCATTCACCTGATAAATGACAGAAATGAATCACTTCTTGAGTGTTCCTGGGACAGCAAGTCCAACCCAGAGGAAAAGGCTAAGTCCCCTTTGCATCCCTCCAGATCCCTACAGTTGCAAGTGCCAAGGGTTTGGAAACTTTGTGTATTTCATTCCTCCCTAAATCTGGTCCCATTTGGAAAAAAGTAATTAATATAAAATATAGGATGGGTAAAAGAGTTGAAACAGAACAAAAACCACAAAACAGATTAGATTTTCCAAATTGGGCTAGCTCTCTATAATCCTTCCCTGTACCTAACCAATCTCGTACTCATATCAGCCCCCAAATGCAAACAAGTTTGTGTTTTGATTCCCATCTTTATCACCCTTCAAAACCAGCCAGCTCCAGACAAGAGGCAAGAATGTCCCAAGTGCCTCATATCTTTATATCAACACACAAACATTTCGCTATTTAACAGGTAGCTAAGAAGCCACAACATTTTCAGCTCTATAAGAAGTAGAAAAGAAAAGCCTGAGCCAGGCACTGGTGACTCACACCTGTAACCCTAGCTACTCAGGAGGCTGAGATCTGAGGACTGCAGTTTGAAGTCAGCCTAGGAAGAAAAGTCCTTGAGACGCTAATCTCCAATGGTAGCTCATTGGAGATCACTGTAACTAGCTACTCTGAAGGCAGAGGTCTAAGGAGCTAAGTTTGAAGACACCTGGGGCAGACAAATCAGAGTCTCTTATCTCCAATTAAGCAGCAAAAAGCTGGAAGTAAAGGTGTGGCTCAAGTAGTAGAACACCAGCCTTGAATGAAAAAGCCAGGCAAGAGTGTGGGACTCTGAAGAAGTTGGGAGAGGAGCTAAAGGGAGGGGAAAGGAGCCTGTAGTCTTTCCCAGGGTCAACAACACTCTTACAGCAGCCAACTAGCTGTAAAAGTGAGATAATACCCAACATGCTTACTCATCAGTAGAGTCTTCCTTTTCTTGTGGAAGCTCTACCTCATCTCTCCTTAGCTCTTTTCCATTCACCTTCAGCCCTGTCTGAGTGTCCCTCCAAACATCCTTCACACACTTTCTTTGGTAGAGCCTACAGCTCTTCCCTTCCTCCTTCTCCACCCAGTCTTTTCTTTTTTTTTTTTTTTCATTTTCATTTTTTTTCCCTTTTTATTTGCCTGAGACTGGAAGTTGAATTTGGTATAGCTGATGCTTTTGTTCACTGGCAGGCCTCCAGCCCCAAGGGGAGTTGTTTTTTTTGTTTTTAGCCAGATCACTTAGTTATCTAGAGCCTTGTTTTCCAACATCTCTCAGAAGGTGAAATGTGGCTTATGTCCTGGCCCCATGCTCCTTCAATGACTTCCTCCCTGCTGAGCACCTCCACTTCTGCTCCCAGCATCCTGCCCTAGAACCCATGGTGTCCCCACTAGCACTGAAAAGCTCCTAATGACAGCCTCTCAGAATGCCCAACTATTCCTCTGGGACCATCTGTCCCAGCGCTGAGGTGGCAGAGATGGAAGGCCAGGGTTCTACTGGCTGAAGCCATTCCTCAGGTCACCCAGGCTTAGACACCAGGAATAAACTGTGACATCAGCTATTTTCTGTTCAAGTCCCACCTCTCCTCAAAGAAATGAAAGCAACTCTGCCTCTCCAAATGTTTCCTTTCTACTGAAGGAAAAGAACTTTCACCTCTCCCTTGGCTCCTGTAAGTCTCCACACTATCCTAGCTGTAGCCCACAATTATCTCTCTAAGCAGTAGTGTGATGTGTGAGTCACATAACGTCTTGGCAAAACTTTTTTGTGTGCCTGCCAGTGCTGTGGCTTGACTCAGGGTCTCCCTCTTTTGCTTGGGTTTTTCATTCAAGCTGTAGCTCTCCTACTTGAGCCATACATCTACTTCTAGCTGGGGATAAAAGTCTGACTTGTTTGCCTGGACTGGCTTTGAACCCAGATGCTCGGATCTCAGCTTCCTTAGTAGATAAGATTATAAGTGTTAGCCATTGTGCCTAACTTCTTTGTCTCCTCTGCCCCCCACCCCTCAGGCATGCTAGGCTGATTCCTTTCCCAGTACTCAGGGCTCCTCATTCACTGATCCATCATCTTTCCAGGCAAGTGCAACAGATTAAGTTGTATTATTCCCAATAGTCCTGAACTTTCTTCTCTCTTTGACTTTGCTCCCCCTCTACTGGCTTCTACCTCAAAATTCTTCTAAAATCAACAAGAGGGGCTGGGAGTTTGGCCTAGTGGTAGATTGCCTGCCTAGCATGCACGAAGACCCGGGTTCAATTCCTCAGTACCACATACATAGAAAAAGCCAGAAATGGTGTGGTGGCTCAGGGTAGAACACTAGCCTTGAGGAAAGCCCAAGGACAGTGCTCAGGCCCTGAGCTCAAACCCAGGACTGGCCAAAAAAAAAATAAAAATAAAAATAAATAAAATAAAATAAAATCAACAAGAATTAGTTTGAATTTTAGAAGGAGTGAGCTAGTTGCTTAAGAGACTGAGATATGAAAGATAGTGGTTTGAGGTCCTAAGACCTCAATCAATAGCTATACAGGTTGTGCATATTTGTCATCCTAGCTTCATGGAAATAGGCAGCTGAACATCCAGGCACAAGCTAAAGCAAGAAATGAGAGCCTATCTCAAAATAACCAATGAAAAAAGGTTGGGGGCATGGCTAAGAAACAGAGTGCCCTCTTAGCAAGCATGAGACCCTGAGTTCAAACCCAAGCACTACAAAACAATAATGTTAATAAAAGCAAGTGCATTTCAAATACTACTTTAAAACCATTTCTTCTACTGGACTGTCATAATTGTCTCAGCTTAAAGAAGTTTTTCCAAATTTCTCCTTATTTTAAAAATGCTTCTCCAGACTTAACTGCCTCATAACAAAGTTCTTCTCTTACAATGCTAACAGTACTTTTCCTTGTTAAAGAAAAGACTAGGTCTAATATATCTTATCACTCAAAGTTCCTAGGCCATTGTCCATAATAAGTACTTAATAAATAAAAAGTCACATTCAGGGCCCTCACCTTTTTTCTTGCTTTAGTTCATTCATCTTTCAAACATGGTCTCTTGGTTTGGCTAGACAGGCTTATACAGAGATGCTCCCAACTCTTTCCCCTGATTATAAGAGGTTTCAGATGCACACCACCACACCCAGTTTGTTTCTTGAGATACAGTCTTAAGCTGGTTTCAAATGGAGCACTTCCTATCTCCTAAGTAGCTGGGATTACAGGCATGAGTCATCATGCCTGGTCCAATATAACAGCTGGAATAATCTTTGTTGAAGGGTGTGTGTGTGTGTACATGCAACACACCAGCCTACCCTCACAAGAAGTTCTAGAAATGAGATCAATGAGTGAGACCAAACCTCAGCTTCCTAAAATTTTAACAAGTCAAGCCAGCTATTTCCTGCCAGATCCACCCACCCAAAGAAAAAAGCTGGACTGGGTTTATGTCCTACCATGGATTTGAAACCAAATGTCAGCCTAGCAATCCAAGTGCCAAAACTTCAGCAACGCAGGCAGGGCCCTCCCAAAAGCTTACTCCATGTGAAAAGCACTCATTAAACTCAAGAGTTATATTTAGCAAAAAATGGAACACAAGTTATATTTAGATGAAATGACTTAAAAGAATTTTTTACCAAAAACAGCATGTTTGTACTGATCTTCCGAAAGAAAAGATCTTCCTTAGCTGTTACATACAATTCCCCAACACAATCTCTTTATACTTAAAAAGAGATTTCTGTGTCCAGGTGCTGTTGCGCAGACTTATAAATCTAGCTACCTCAGGAGGACCATAGTTCTAGAACAGCTGGGGCAAAGTTAACAAGACCTCATATCAAACAAATGTACCAGGCATGGTGGTATGAGTTTAATTTTAGCCGTGGGGAAAGTGTAGACAAGGAGACTGAGATCTGAAGGTAGCCCCAAGCAAAAGCAAAACCCTATCTAAAAAAATAACTGAAAGCAAAAAAAAAAAAAAAGTCTGGAGGCTTGTTCCAATGGTAGGCACTTGCCTAATAAGCAAGAGGCCCTGAATTTAACCACCATTACTACCCAAGAACAAACCAAACCAGAACCACTCCTGCTTGCCTACAAGAACAGGAATGCCAATGCCATCCCAAGGCTACTCAAGGAAAACTGAAATATAAAGAAATTTAAAAATAAGTCAACATTTTCAAAGACCAAAAAGATTTCACAAAATATCGGAGTTGTGAGTGCTTGACAAAGACATAAGCAACTTGTACTCGAGCTGCATAATAGTGACTTCTAAATTTATACACTGGACATACAAACTATAGTTGCATTAGGCAAGTCTTCCTAGACGTGCTACTTCCCAAAATGTCATTAGCACTCAAGTTACAGTCATAAACTACTCTCTCAATCACTCTGTAGCTAGCTTACCCAACCACAATGAACTGGTTTCTTTTGGTGTTCCTTCATCTTAAACAATTTTGCCTCTCCACTTACTAATGCTGCTGAAACAGGACCGGCCAGCCCCTTTGTACCAACAGCAACTATGCCAGTGAGTGAGGATACTGAAGCCTCCTGCCTGCTAGTCCCACGTCTGTGAACACCCTGAAAACACTCCAGCTAGGCCTCACTTTTCTGGTTTGGTAGTTCTACGTTAGCAGCAAGCTGGGCACCAGTGGCTCACACCTGTAATCCTAGCTACATAGGAAGCTAAGATCTGAGCATCCTGGTTCAAGGCCAGTCCAGGCAGGAACCTCTGTGAGACTCTTATCTTCAACCAACCACCAAAAGAGCTGGAAGTGGCGCTGTGGCTCACATGGTACAGTGCTAGCCACATAGAGGCTAGGGGCAGGGGAATAGGGCCCAGGCCCTTGAGTTCAAGCTCCAGGACCAGCAAATATAAATACATAAAAAAAAAAAAATGGTACCAAAAAAGTCAGGAATGAAACTGGCTCAAGTGGTAGAGCTCTAGCTTTGGGTAAAACAGCTCAGGAACAATGCCCAGGCCCTGAGTTCAATCCCGGGACTGGCCAAAAAACAAACAAACAAAAAAGCTTAGGGACAGCACCCAAGCTCTGAGTTCAAGCCCTAGAACTGGCTTACACTCTTGTGCTTGTACACACGTACACACACACACACACACACACACACACACACAATTTTACAGCTGAGAACCAAGATAAACCCATTTTTATTCCATGTATAGATAGGCCTTGGAGCAATGAAGCCAATCGTTGTGTGATTCACAAGTGAAACAACAACAAAAAAGACCAAAGAAAGCCAAAAAGAGACTGAAACACAGATATTCCAAGTTCCTCTTTACCCCCAAACTACCAGCTCTCTCCCTGACCTCACCTCACATCAACCTACATCAGAGGACCACTCTGATCTAGTCTGCCTCCAATGAAAACTCCACTCATACAAGGATATAATCCAGAGGAAAATCATCACCTCAGCCCTAGAGTCCAGATGAACACATCACTGGCTCCTCATTTGCATTCTGCACTGGCCACGGTGCCAAGTATACAGTCAAATTAGAAGAGAATTTCCCTAGCACATCCACGAGCTTTGTAACAAATCAGATAGCAGGCACAGCAGCACAGACTTGAGGGGAGAATGAACTCTATTAAATAGACAGTGCTCCCAGGAGACAAGTTGTAGGAATGGGAGCAGGATGGAATCTAAGTCCCCCAGGAAAGTATCTCAGGGTGCTGGAAGGGAAGTGGTGACAGTGGCTACTGTACAGGGGAATGCCTGCAAGGATGAGCAGGGATAGTCAGAGAAGCATGAGGAGAAGGAAACTGGCTTTCTCAACGAAAGATCCAAAATCCTACACAGGAATCTCTAGTATCAGCAAAAATTAGTGTCTCGAAGTCCTGATACAGAACACAGAAGATGGTAGAAGGACAGAGAAAGAGACAAACAAAATCTGTCTTACTTGGGATCTTAATGGCCAAACAGGAGACTGAGACAGTTGCCAGAGACATGGTGCAAACTTTTTAACCTGAGAGACTAGAAGAATAAAAAACTGTCCTAAAATGATTGGAAGAATTTCCAGCTTGACAGAGAAATCGTCTTATGCGAAACATTTCTGATGCCCTAGGACCTGGTTCAGAGCGGACATACAGATGTTAGTGGCTCCCAGGCCCCACTCTGCAGACATCCTGATGACAAATAGAAAACTGGGACTTTGGTGGTAGAGCATACAAAGTTATCGGAAGTGTCTGCTTCCATCCTCTGTAGCTATGAGAGGGAAAGTTCACCCAACTTTTACCCACATGATTTTTCTTGAAATGTGAATGAGAAAAGGCAATGGTCACAGGTCAATGTCCAGCTTTCACTGCAAAAGTGACACAACAGGACTTCCTGGGGTACTCCATTTCAGCAGATTCAAAGCTGCAGGCTCTACCCGCCAGGCCAAAGCCAGGAGGTCTGGATGGTTTCACAACCCTCCAGATCCATCAGAGCCTCTCCCACAGCCCCCACACTCCATCAAGTGATGTACATGCTCCCCACTCGATCTCCACACACAATCCCACAATGACAGCCGGGACACAGCCCACCGGTCCACACCTAACCCTTCTTTAGTTATGATCATTACTTCAGGGCAACTTGAGCACAAACTGAGTTTGCTGGCTGGGAAAAGCCATTCCCAAAAGGCCACCACTCCCAGCCCCCACTGGAAAGAAAGTTGGGCGGGAAGCAAAGAATAAACTGTGTCCAAATGGCAGCACGCATCAGGCCGGGCACACCGTAGGTGGGCGCTCATCTGAGATCTGCCAGCGGATCCAGCACCCGCCCCCCCGCCCCTCCTCAAACAACCCAAGGATGGACAGGCGGTTCCGGGGGTACACAAAGGCCTCTCCGCCCCTGACAGTACCCCCTGGCTACGCAGGGGAGGAGACAGGAGCTTAGGAGCCCTAGAAGGGGGTGAAGGAATCCGCCCTCATTTGCACTTCGTCTGGGGCCCAGTCAATTTGCTTAATCACCGCTGTAAATGCCAACCCCCAGCACACAATGCGCGCCCATTAACAGGTTTAAAGTGTCCTAGCGGTCGCTTTAAATGAGAAAGGCCGGCAACAAAAGGGGGAGGGGGGAAGCCAAGTTCCTTCACTTGAAGCAGGCCTAGGATCTCCCTCAAAATCATCTCAGGGGGGTTAAGATCCGGAGTAGAGCAGAGCTCGGAGAGCCCGGGAGGGGGGCCCCGCGGAGTGCGTGCGTGCGCGCGCGCGCGCGTGTGTGTGGAGGGGGGGGGGGGTCCGTGGATTAACACACCACGAATACAGGGTTCGTGAAGACCCAGCTCAATGTCGCCCAGGGAACCTGGAGAATCGGGCACGGCGTCGTCCAGCCGGCTCCTGCCGTGCCTGGCCTAACTGCCAAAGGGAAAGCTGAGCGACCTCTACGAAGGAAAGCGAGGGCACCCCCTTCTCCTTAAAACCGGCACACATCCAAGTTTTCCCTTTTGGCACAAGCTTCCTTTGAGGCCAAGGGAAGATCCCAGAGGTGGCTCCCTCAGACCTCGATCCGTGCAAGGGACCGAGTGAAGAGCAACTTTTCACCGCTGGTCCGCGCAGCCTCCCGCGCGGCCGCCACCAAGGAGTGGAACTCCGCAAACAAGTCCTGGGCAGGCTCGGCGCCGGAGGCCCCATCCCCCACTGCCCGGCCGAGCCCGGGGGCGCCTCCCGCCGCCCCGGCCCGGCGCCCACCCACCCCGGCGCAGCCCCAGCCGCTCGCTCTCACCGTGCGTGCGCCTCCGGGAGACAGGGGCCCGTTGGAGAGGTACGGGCTGCTCAGGTCCGGGATCATCAGGAAGGGGTACCCCGGGTACGCGGGTCCCTTAAAGAACGCGCCGTCCTGGGGCCTTCTCACTGCGGACAAAACCAAGACGGGGGTGAGGCCCGGGGCCCCCCGGGACAGCGCCGCAGCGGGGAACCCCCGGAAGGGATCGGGAGCCCGAGCGCCCCTCACGCGCGCCCCAGGGTGGCTGCAGCGGCGCGGCGGGGAGCGGCAGGGGCTCGGACGCCCGCACTCGGGGGGCACCGGGAGGCGCGGGACCCGACGGGGCAGGAGCGGCCGGGCGGACACGTACCTTCGGCGAAATAGTCCCGCGGCTTCTGGAAAGCGTCCCGAGCGGGCTGCGGGCGCCTCTCCGCCTGCGGAGGAGACACAAAGGCGAGGGCGGGTGAGCGGGAGCGGGGCCGGGGTTCCCCCCCCCCCGGGGCTCCCCACGGGAGCCGCCTCACCTCCGAGTCCGAGCTGCTGCTCTGATTCTCCGACTCGTTGACCAGAGACGACTTGACCTCGTCCAGATCGCGCTGCGCCGAGGCGCTGTCGCTGCTCGGCTCCTGCTCCTCGCCGCCCTCGTCCTGGAAGGGGATCAGCTCGTCGTTCGCCCCGAGGTCGTCCCCGCCGCTGGCCGCTCCGGCTCCCGAGCCGCCGCCGCCGCCGCCGCCACCGCCGCCGCCGCCGCCGCCGCCTCCTCCGCCGCCGCCGCCGCCGGCGCCGCCACCGCCACCGCCACCGAGCTGGGGCATGGTGGGGCCGCGGGCCGGGGCCGCCTAGCTCCGAACCCCGCGCCTCCCGCGCCCTGCCCGGCCCGGCGCCCCTTCCTCCCGCTGCTCGGCCCGCTCCGCTCGCCGCAGCCTCGGCCGCTGCCGCCGCAGCCACAAAGTTTGACAGGGCGTGGCCCCGCGGGAAGCGGGCCCGGCGCAGCCCGGCCGGGGCGGGGGAGGCTCGGCTCGGGGCCCCTCCGGCAGCGCGGAGCCCAAGGCTCCCCTGCTCGCAGCCGCCGCCTGCCTCCGCCGGGGCGTCCCGGAGCCTGGCCCGCCGGGGAGGGGCGAGCGGGGCCGGAGGGAGGGCCCGCCCGGGCTGGGCAGGGGGGCCGGAGGGAGGAGCCCCGGCTGCAAGCTGACACCCGCGCGCCTCGCGGAGCCCGGAGAGCTCCGGCGCGCGCGCACACACATTCGCACGCGCGCCCTTCTCCCTCGCACGGTCCGGGAGCTACGCCTCCCCGCAGTGTGCGGCACCCCTAAAACCTCCCAAACTCGCCCCGACGCCCTCCCCCTGCGCCCCCCCGATACCCCCCGGGCACCCTCTCCGCACCCTCCTGCCAACCCCGGACTCGTGCCCACAACCCCGCGGTACTCTCTAACTTTCTTCCAAACAACCCCCAGAACTTGTGCAGGTCCACACCCCCTGCCCGGGTGAGGGCGCGCTGGCGGGCGGCACTGCCCCCTGCGGGAGAGCCGGGGCCCCGCAGCCCACCGCGCGCCGCCTCCGCGCCGCGGTCGCGCGCTGCTCCCCGGGTCCGCTCAGAGGCTTGCAGGGCCCTGAACTGGAGCGGTCTGTCCCGCGACCTTCTTTCCTGTGGGGTCCCAACGTCCCTCGCTCCTGACTAGGTTTCAATCGTGACGCCCACCGCCCCCCAAAATAATTTGGAATAAGGTCCTAAATTGAATGCTCACTCTAGCAATCAGAACGGGTTTAAGTTGCATTCGTTACTCCCCCACACACACCCAAATAGCCCAGAACCTCCAAAGTCGTCGTCAATGAAGCAGAAGAAAAATGCTCAACCAGCTTTGTAAGTAAAGAAATTACATCAAGAAACCGTTGTGTCTCCGTTGTGGGGCATGTGCTTAATATGCATGAAGTCCTGGATTCACTTCCTTCTCCAGCGGGTTTGGGGAAATTCTGAGAGAGGAAGGATGCTGCTCTCTTGCACCTCCCATGGTGGGGAGCTGTTGGTGACAGCAACCAGTTTTGTTTGTTTTTTTTCCCCCTCCCTGGTCTTGGGGCTTGAACACAGAACCTAGGCGCTGTTCCTGATTTTTAGGTTAACACTCAACACTGAAGCTACAGCTCCACTTCAGCTTTTTGGTGATTATTTGGTGATAAAAGTCTAGCAGTCCTTCCTGCCTACACTGGCTTGGAACCATGATCCTCAGATCTCAGACTCCTGAGTAGCTACAATTGCAAGCTTGAGCCACCAGCACCCAGTTAAACTATTTTTTTTTTTTGCCAGTCCAGGGCCTTGAGATCAGGGCCTGGGCACTGTCCTTGGACTTTCCCAAGGCTAGAGCTCTACAACTTGAACCACAGCACTACTTCCAGCTTTTTCCTAAGTATGTGGTACCAAGGACTCGAACTCGGGTCTTCCTGCATGCTAGGCAAGCACTCAACTACTAGGCAAAACTCTTGGCCCCCAGTTAAACTATTTTAAGTACAAGTGCCAGAAGAGTTTTCTAAAGACATAGTACATATAGAAAAAGTCACAAATACCAGGAACTTTGGACAATTAGAGTAACTGATACAAACATTCTATCCTCCATCCTTACAAGTGGTTCCACAACAACCAGCTATGCTGAATGAGGCCCCTGCTCCTACGAACCTAGAATGATGTGGAATAAATACCCTTCCTTAGCAGAAAGATGACAGGTATGTGTATAAATAGATACAGATATATGAGTGTCTTTACTTTGCACAACTAATACATGAATATAGCATTTGGAAATGTTTTCAGAAAAACATTGTATCATGAAAAATATCTACTTTTGCTGAAACTCAGGGCCTGGGCCCTGTCCCTGAGCTCTTCAACTCAAGGCTACCACCTTACCCTTTGAGCCACAGCACCACTTCCAGCTTTTTCTGCATATGTGGTACCGAGGAATCGAACCCAGGGCTTCAGGCAAGCACTCTACCACTAGATTATGCTCCTGGCCCTCAGCTTTTTTTTTTTTTTTTTTGCTAGTCCTGGGCCTTGAGCTCAGGGCCCAGGCTTTCTCGAGGCTAGCACCCTACCACTTGAACCACAGCACGAGTTCTGGCTTTTTCTGTATATGTGGTACCGAACAATCAAGGGATCTGTTCATGCTAGGCAAGCACTCTACTTCTAGACTGCACTCCAGCACTCCAGGTCCCAGTTCGTTCGCTTTCTTTCTTTCTTTCTTTCTTTCTTTCTTTCTTTCTTTCTTTCTTTCTTTCTTTCTCTGTCTCCCCATATATCCTAGGATAGCCTTTAACTTGTGATCATCTTGCCTCAAAGTGCTGGGATTATCAGTGCACATTGCCATGGTGTGAGTAGAATTTTGAATGAAAAATAAAGTTCAACCTGATGCTGGTGGCTCACACCTTGCAATCCTAGGTATTTGGGAAGCTGAAACCTGAAAATCCAATCAGCTCTGGCAAGAAACTCTAAGACTCCTATCTCCAATTAACCACCAAAATAGAATTGTAGCTCAAGTAGTGGAGCACTAGCTTTGAGCACAAAAGTCCTTAGAGACAGAGTACCTAGGTCATGCGTTCAAGGGACAAGACTGTAGAGGAAAAAAAAAAGTCCAAAAGACTCAGTCTCCATGGAAGAAGCCGAGCATGATGAAGCATGCAATAGTACTGGGTGGGAAAAGGAGGACTGAGGTCCAGATACCAGCCTAGGCAGAAAGCAATAACTTAAGTCAAAAAACAACTCCAAGCAAAAAAAAACCTGTCTCAGTGAAAGTTCTTTTTCTTCCCACAGGACAGTACCATTGTAGTTACCTACTTTCAGCTAACTTCCCTCCAATTAACAATTGTTACTAATTTGATATGTATCATCCCAGACACATTTCCCCAGGCGGTAGAGAAACACTTATACCTGCATATAGATTCACATGAATAGAATTGCATAATAGGTTTTGTTTTGTTTTGTTTTTTGTTTTGCCAGTCCGGGGCTTGAGCTCAGGGCCTGAGCACTGTCCTTGGGCTTTCTCAAGGCTAGAGCTCTACCACTTGAGTCTCAGCACCACTTCCGGCTTTTTTCTATGTATGTAGTACCAAGGAATCGAACCCGGGTCTTCATGCATGCTAGGCAAGCACTTTAACCACTAGGCCAAACTCCCAGCCCTGCATAATAGGTTTTTAAACAGGTGGTTTTTCTCCCCCTCCCTCCCCTCTGGCCCCTTAGAGAGAGGGGAAGGAGTGGATGGGTGGGGTGGGGATTTTAGAGACTTGACAGTGAATAGAATTCCAAATGTTAGGGAACTCAGGCCGAGCCCTAACTTAGGTTGTGTTGGTCACTTCCTTTAACCTCATTTTCGGAGATTGGTGGGGGGAGCTGGGCCCCCCATTTTCAGTAATTCTAAGTTCCTGTTGCTCTGGATTTTCTCCACCCCATGCCACTGTAAAACATGCATATGATCACATCTGAGGTTCTCCTTTAATTAAGCATTTCTAAACCTAAAAACAAACAAACAAAAAATCATAAGCCGGGTTTTGGTGGCTTTAGCCTGTAATCCTAGCCTCTCTGGTGTCGGAGATCTGAGCATAATGGTTAGAAAGCCCAGAGACTCTTATCTCCAATTAACTACCAAAAACAAAAGACATTGGTGGAGGTCTATGCTCAAGTGATAGAGGTAGAGCTCAAGCTTTGACCAAAGAAACTCATGGGACAGTTCCCAGACCCTGAGTTCAAGTTTCAGGCATGGCATAAAGACAAAAAAACAAGCTGGGCATTGATGCTTATAGCTATAATCCTAAATATCAGCAGGCTGAGAGAGCTTCACAAAACTCATTAGAGCCTGGCACCAATGGCTCAAGCCAGTAAATCCAAGCTCCTCAGTGGGTTGATATCTAAGGACTGATCTTCAAAGCCAGTTCAGGAAGAAAAGTCTAGGAAACCTGTATCACCAATTAATCACCAAAAAGCTGGAAATGGAGCTATGCTCAAGTAGTAAAGCACAAGCCTTAAATACAAAAGCTCAAGAACTAGTCCAGGAGTTCATGCCATAGGCCAGACACAAAAGAAAGGGGGAGGGGAATGAGGGGGCTGGGAGTGAAGGAGTTACTGGGGCCAGGCCCTGTAGTCCTGGCTACTCAGGAGGCTGAAATCTGAGGATGCTGGCTCAAAGCCAGCCTGGGCAGGAAAATCCATGAGACTTTTTTTTTTTTTTGCCAGTCCTGGGGCTTGAACTCAGTACCTGGGCACTGTCCTTGGGCTTTGTCAAGGCTAGCACTCCAGCACTTGAGCCACAGCACCACTTCTGGCTATTTCTGTGTGTGTGGTACTGAGGAATTGAACCCATGGCTTCATGCATGCTAGGGAAGCACTCTACCACTAGGTCATACTCCCGGCCCCATGAGATTTTTATCTCCAATTAACCACCAGAAAACCAGAAGTGGCACTGTGGCTCAAAGTGGCAGAGTGCTAGCCTTAGAGCTGAAGAGCTCAGGGATAGTGCATAAGCCCAGAGTTCAAGCCCCATGATTAACCCCCCCCAAAAAAAAAAGTTTGCTATGGTCTCTGTCACCACAATTGGTGAATTGGTGGCTTAAATGATGTAGCCAGGCACCCGTAATCCTATCCTAGTTACTCAGGAGGCTGAGATCTAAGGATCGAGGTTCAAATCCAAACTAGGAAGGAAAGACTGTGAGACTGTTATCTCTAATAAGCTACTGAGAGAAAGCTCAGTGTGGCACTATGGCTAAAGTGGTAAAGTGCTAGTCTTGAACACAGGGAGGCTCAGGGACAGAGCCCAAGCCCTGAGTTCAAGCCCTAGGACTATTTTAAAAAAGAAAAAGAAGAAAGAAAGAGAGAGAGAGAGAGAGAGAGAGAGAGAGAGAGAGAAAGAGGAAGGAAGGAAGGAAGTTAGGAAGGAAGGAAGGAAGGAAGGAAGGAAGGAAGGAAGGAAGGAAGGAAGGAAGAAAGAAAGAGGGCCGGGAGTTTGGCCTAGTGGTAGATTGCTTGCCTAGCATGCACGAAGACCCGGGTTCGATTCCTCAGTACCACATGCGCAGCAAAAAGCCGGAAGTGGTGCTGGTGCTGAGGCTCAAGTGGTAGAGTGCTACCCTTGAGAAAGTCCAAGGACAGTGCTCAAGCCCTGAGCCCAAGCCCAGGACTGGCAAAAAAAAAAAAAGGAAAAGTACTGACGATGTTTCTTCTTTTTAGTTGTGAAAGACAAAAAAAACTGAATAACTGAATTCTGTAGAAACCACCCCAATGTCTACAGTCATTTTGTCTTCTTCCTCCTTCTAAGGAGGGATGCTTGTGAGTAGAGTCCACTCTACTAATGCTGGATAATCTGCTTATGTCAAAACTTTTGGCGAAATCATATCTGGAAAGATGTCTTCTCATTTTTTTTTTTTTTGCCAGTCCTAGGGCTTGAAATCAGGGCCTGGGCACTGTCCTTGAGCTTCTGTGTTCAGAAGCCACAGTACTGAGCCACAGTACTGCTTGAGTCACAGTACTTGAGCCACTTGAGCCACAGTACTGCTTCCAGCTTTTTTGTAGTTAATTGGAGATATGAGTCTTATAGAGTCTCCAGTTGAGACTGACTTTGAACCTGGACCTCGGTCCCAGATCTCAGTCTCCTGAGTAGTTACAGGTGTGAGCCTATCGAGGTGGCTCACTCCTATAATCCTAGCTACTCAGGAGGCTAAGATCTGAGGATGAAGGTTCAAAGCCAGCCCGGGCACAAAAGAACCGGAGACTCTTATCTCCAATTAACCTCTAGAAAACAGGAAATTGGGCTTGGCTCAAGGGTAGGGTCAGTCTTGAGCTGAAGAGTTCAGGGACAGCACTCAGGCTGAGTTCAAGCCCCATGACTCCTCCCCCCACACACACAAGTTACAGGTGTGGGCCACTGCCATCCTGCCCTTTTCTTATTAATAGATTCTTTTGATTTAGGTCATAGACTTATGGCATATAGACATAGACAAATCTTTGGAAGTAAGCCAGTATCAGTCTACCACACCTATCAACCTCGAAGAAATGCAAATTGGAGTAGCACAGATCTCATCTATCAATTTGGCACAGGAAGAAAAGAATGGTAACACTAGCATGGGCCCTTGTGCCTAGAAGTGTACCATTGTGTAACATTTCGGGAGGAGGTTGGGCAATCACTAGGAGAAAGCATACATGTAAAAATGCCTTCTAACTCATTCTTATACTTCTAGGATTTTTAAAAAATGACATTAAGGAATTAATCAGGTATGGGAGTAAACCTGGACGACTGCGCTCATGACAGTGCAAAGTTATCCCGCTGTTTCCAGCCAGGTCTGTGACATCAAATCCTGGCATGTTCGTCCATCAGACACTGTAACATAGGAGAAGTATGCTTGTCAATGTGGTCAGAGACTCATGCTTAGTGCCCTGAAAAGAGTAAGTTAAAATTAACTATTGGGCTTGGGATATAGCTTAGATCCATCTTCCAGCATCAAAATAAAATAAAATTAACATCCAAGAACTTATTCTTCCTTTCTAATGGATTATTAGTATCCATTTCATCCTTTATTTTATTTTGCCAGTCTTGAGGCTTGAACTCAGGGCCTGGACACTGTCCCTAAGCTTCTTTTTGGTCAATGCTAGCACTCTCCATTTAAGACAAATTCCCAGCCTCCATTTCATCCTTCTATCAAGATTAACTATAGAGCTGGATGCGATGGCTATATTCTCAGCACTAGAAAGGAAGAAACAGGAGGGAAAGTTTGAGGCCACCTATATTACTTACTAAAATTATGTCTCAAAAACAAAACAAACAAACAAATCCAAACCACACCAAGACATGCTAAATTATACAGGACTCTAGACATTCACATACAGTGAGATCAAAAGGAGATATTCTTAGGGGAAGAACGCAAAGGTGCAATGCCTCTGGGCCTCTGATCATATAAACTAATATTTATTTTATTAGGAAATGGAAACAAGATTTTTTCTTTTCTTTTTGTCTTCTTTGGTTTATCTGTCTTTAGATGGCAGAGAGACACAGAAATGGAGGGACAGAGGGTGAACAATTGCAACAGTGGTCTTCAGTAGAAACTATATTGAAAATGAACAATGCCACTTGTAGGTGGAAACAAATGGGAAACATTGGGGGAGAGCAAAAGGAATGATAGTGTCCAAACATAAATGTATGCATTACCTGACTTATGAAATGATAACCCCTCTGTACATCACCTTTATAGTACCAATTAAAAAACAAAAAACAACTGCTGGGAGCCGAGTACAGGGTCAGGCTGGCCCATGAATCTGCATCACTGAGTGGGATGACCACACAAAGAAATGAGCTGTCATGTATAAACGCATGCCTAACTTTGAGCTATATCATCGGTATTGTGAATCACTTTCTCTGAGACTTGATTACCATTGCGTACAGATGTGTTATTGCTTTATCACTCTCCACTGAGACCTATAATGAGAATAAACCAGTGGACCTCCCTGTCCTGCCCACCTTTGTGCTGATAGGCTCCGGCACCTGATATTAGCTGAATGGACCTCCTCAATAAATGAGTTCCTGCCTTGACAGGTCTCCCTGAGGGGTCTGATTGTCTTCCCATGAGGGAGGGCTGGGTGCGGGGGGGGGGGGGGGGGGGGGGGGGGGGGATCCGTGGGCCCTCTCCTTTCTCAGCTGGTCCTGGTCCGGGCGTGTTCTCTCTATCCCTCCTGCAGGTCGGGAGGGACTGAGGACTAAAACCCCTGACATTCTGGCGCCAACATGGGGCACTAAAAAGTACTCATCAGGGCCGGGAGTTTGGCCTAGTGGTAGAGTGCTTGCCTAGCATGCATGAAGACCTGGGTTGGATTCCTTGGTACCCCACATACATAGCAAAAAGCCGGAAGTGGTGCTGAGGCTCAAGTGGTAGAGATCTAGCCTTGAGAAAGTCCAAGGACAGTGCTCAGGCCCTGAGCTTAAGCCCAGGACTGGCAAAAAACAAAACAAAACAAAGAGTGTTCATCAGAAGCGAAACCGTCGGCGAGCCAAGCAAGGTATTTTGAGTGTGTGATCATTCCCAGTGAAGTGACGCGTCATTGCAGAAGGCAGCGACAAACAACCTACCAGGGTGCCAGTGGCTTATGCCTGTACTTTTTTTTTTTTATGTGTGTGTGTGAGTGTGTGTGTGTGTGATGGGTATTGAACTCAACCTGAGCTCTGTTCCTGAGCTCTTCAGCTCAAGACTACTGCCCTACCCTTGAGCCAAGCCCCACTTCCTGTTTTCTAGAAGTTAAGTGGAGATAAGTGTCTCAGGTCCTTTAGTGCCTGGGCTGGCTTTGAACCTTGATCCTCAGATCTCAGCCTCCTGAGTAGCTAGGATGACAAGCGTGAGCCACCACGCTTGGCTTATGCCTGTAATCTTAGGAAGCTGAGATGTGAGGATCTATATTCAAAGCTAGTCTGAGCAGGAAAGTCTGTGAGATTTTTATGTCCAATTAGACAATAGAAATCTGGAAGTGGAGCTGGAGATCTGGATACTGTCCTTGAGCTTTCTCAAGACTAGTGTTCTGGGGCCGGGAGTTTGGCCTAGTGGTAGAGTGCTTGCCTAGCATGCATGAAAACCCAGGTTCAATTCCTCGGTACCACATACATAGAAAAAAGCCAGAAGTGGTGCTGAGGCTCAAGTGGTAGAGCTCTAGCCTTGGGAAAGTCCAAGGACATGCTCAGGCCCTGAGCTCAAGCCCAGAACTGGCAAAAAAAAAAAAAAAAAAAAAAAAAAAAAAAAGACTAGTGTTCTATCACATGAGCCACAGCACCATTTCTGGCTTTTTCTGTGTATGTGGTACTGAAGAATTGAACCAGGGCTTCATACATGCTAGGCAAGCACTCTACCAGTAGACCACACTGCAGGCCCTAGAGCAGGATGGTTAGAAACCAATTATGAAATAAGCGTTGTATGTATGTATATGTCTATGTATGTATATGCTAGGGGATTGGGGAATTGTACCTAGGGCCTCCTGTACGTTAAGTATGTGCTCTACCATTCCAGCCACATCCCCAGGCCTCTTGTTTGCACTTTGTTTTTGAAATTGGATCTTGCTCCTTAGGCCTGGGCTGGCTTTGCACTTGCTATCCTTCTACCTCCATATCTCAAATAGTTGGGATTACAGATGTGAACCATTATGCTTGGCTGGTTCTTTCTTTTCAGTCCTTCATGATATCGTGGAAATCTTTCCACCCGAAGAAAAACTGCCAAGAGGCTGGAGAATTCCTAGAGACTGTAAATTGCTCCCCTAGGAAAGAACCTTTCATATGCAAACCCAATCCTTAGGTCTTAACTCTAAACCCCTGAATCAACAGTCCTCTGCCCTAACCACCCCAGGGGGATCTTGTACTAGACTACTGAGGCAGCTTTTGGATCCTGGAAGAGTGCTGCATTTATTCAAACTAGCCAATGCCACACCTGCTAAGTCAGTTGTCAGTTTATCTGCTTCTCCCATTCCTACCACAGGAGAGCCCATACTAAGGCTTTCTCCCCACTCTTGACTCCAGTGCTTTACCATGTAGCCTTAGGTAGCATGCCCTTTTCTCTTAGGTCCAGTGAATTACAAACTGTCTCATTGATCTGTCTCTGATCTGTCCATGTCACCACACCTGAACAATAATAAAGACTTGTACTTAAAAAATAATATGGCAGTTAAAAGGCTCAGGATAGCACAAATTATTTCTTTTGCTCTTGTTTCTGGATCTGTGAATGAGGGCCAACATCTCATATAAAACAAGTACTCATCCCACTTATACAGAGATAGAAACAAGCAAAACAAATGGATTTGATAAGAATCAGAGCTATTGTTTTGAGGAGTGGGAAAAACTGGGAAGGGCATAAAGAATGCTTCTCCACACACCCAACTCCTCTATTTTTTGGCTCTTTTCAAAACTGAGTAGAGTTTGAACTCAGTTCCTTGTGCTTACTAAGCACATGCCCTTCCACTTGAGGCATATCTGGAACCCTTTGCATGCATTATTTTTCAAAAAGAGTCTCATTTTTAGCTAGGGCCTGGATCATGACCCTCCTTTTGACACTTCCTACCATGCTGGGATAATAGGCACAGATTTTTCTGCTAAGATAGGGACTTAGAACCACAATCCTACCAATCTCCTAAATATCTAGGATTTAAGTTACAGTGTAAGCTACCATGTCCTGGTGAGGAAGTAGTTGGGTTTTTTGTTTGTTTGGTTTGGTTTTTTTTTTGGCCTTTCTTCCTTCCTTCCTTCCTTTCTTCCTTCCTTCCTTCCTTCCCTTCCTTCTGTGGGTGTGCCATCCACTTGAGTCTCAGCACCTCTTCTGGCTTTTTTCTTTATATGTGGTACAGAGGAATTGAACCCGGGCCTTCGTGCATGCTAGGCAAACACTCTACCACTAGGCCAAACTCCTGGCCCTGTACCTGAGCTTTTGTTCTCAAGGCTAGTGTCCTACCACTTTGAGCTCTATTACTGGCTTTTCTTTGGTAATTAATTGGAGATATGAATCTCATGGACTTTACTACATAGGCTGGCTTTGAACCTCGATCCTTTGATCTCAGCCTAATAAGTAGCTAGGATGATAGTTAGAGCCCAGAGCACCCAGCTAGGAAGCGTATTCTTAATGCTCTAAATCTTTATCTGGATGACGGTTACATGATATATTCAGTTTGTGAAGATTCATCCAGTTATACTTTTATACTCTGTGCATTTCAATAAACATTTACTTTGTGGAAGAAGTCCTCTTCTTTACCTATTTTTTCCTCCTAGTTGTCTAAATCATCTTCGACTTTTTTTTTGTCAGTTGTGGGACTTGAACTCTGGGCCTGGGCACTGTCCCTGAGCTCTTCAGCTTTTCAGCTCAAGGCTACCACCCCTTGAGCCAGAGTGCCACTTCCAGTTTTCTGGTGTTTAATTGGAGATAAGAGTTTCACGGTCAGGGCCGGGAGTTTGGCCTAGTGGTTAAAGTGCTTGCCTAGCATGCATGAAGACCCGGGTTCGATTCCTTGGTACCACATACATAGAAAAAAGCCAGAAGTGGTGCTGAGGCTCAAGTGGTAGAGCTCTAGCCTTGAGAAAGTCCAAGGACAGGGCTCAGGCCCTGAGCTCAAGCCCAGGCAAAAAAAAAAAAAAAAAAGAGTTTCACGGTCTTTAGTACCTGGGCTGGCTTTGAACTGCAATTCTCAGATCTCAGGCTCCTGAGTAGCTAGGATTATAGGTGTGAGCCACTGTGCCCAGCTCATCTTTGACTTAAATACAGAGATTCTGAATGATTCTCCTTTCCCCAGGAATCCTATTCTCTATTTTATTTATTTTTTGTGCTAGTCTAGAGGATTGAATTCAGGGCCTGAGCACTGCCCCTGAGCTTTTTTTTTTTTTGCCAGTCCTGGGCTTGAGCTCAGGGCCCGAGCACTGTCCTTGGACTTTCTCAAGGCTAGAGCTCTACCACTTGAGCCTCAGCACCACTTCCGGCTTATTTTTTTGTATGTATGTGGTACCGAGGAATCGAACCCAGGTCTTTGTGCATGTTAGGCAAGCACTTTAACCACTAGGCCAAACTCCTGGCCCCGCCCCTGAGCCTTTTTGCTCAAGGTAGTGCTCTACCACTTGAGCCATAGCTCTCCTGGCTTTTGGATGGTTAGTTGGAGATAATTGTCTCATGGACCTTCCTGCCCAAGCTGACTTTGAACCATTATCTTCAGATCTTAGCCTCCTGAGTGACTAGGATTACAGGTGTGAGCCACTGGCACATGGCCCTTGACTTTTTTTTGTTTTTTGGCAATAAGTACATAGGGATTTAGATCTTTCTCTCTAATCCATTCCTCCTGACCCCACTCAGGTTCAATCAGACTGAATCAGTTGCCTTAGCTCTGCCTACTACGAGTGTTCATTCCTGGTCAATTTATTCTGCAGTGGCAGCTTGGGATACAGAAATAGCAAATACCTGGGCCAGGAGTTTGGCCTAGTGGTAGAGTGCTTGCCTAGCATGCATGAAGACCTGGGTTCGATTCCTTGGCACCACATACATAGAAAAAAAAAAGCCGGAAGTGGTGCTGAGGCTCAAGTGGTAGAGCTCTAGCCTTGAGAAAGTTCAAGGACAGTGCTCAGGTCCTGAGCTCAAGCCCAGGTCTGGCAAAAAACAAAACAAGCAAAAAAAAAAAAAAAAAAAAAAAAAACCTACATGCAAACAATGAACACTCATTCATTCTCTTGAAAAGAGAATATATAGGTAAATGCCAAATTAATTGAGATAGTCAAAGGGATCGGAGTTGAGAGGCTTCACAGCAGCTACTCAATAAATTCTCCTCCAGTTACAAGCACCAAAAGAATGAGATGTTGTTTACTTTGGTTGGGTTTGGGTTTTCTTGTAGTTGAGAACTGAACCCAGTCCTGGGCTTGAGCTCAGGGCCTGAGCACTGTCCTTGGACTTTCTTAAGGTTAGAGCTCTACCACTTGAGCCTCAGCACCACTTCCGGCTTTTTTTTCCTATATGTGGTACTGAGGAATCAAACCCAGGTCTTCGTGCATGCTAGGCAAGCACTTTAACCACTAGGCCAAACTCCTGGCCCCCTGAGCTACATTTTATAAGCCTTGAATTGTTTTGATATTTCTCTAGTGTAGTTTTTTGTTGTTGTTGTTGTTTTGTTTTGTTGTTGTTTGTTCTTTTTTTTTTTTTTTTTTTTTGTCTGTGCTAGTCCTGGAGCTTGAACTCAAGGTCTGGACACTGTCCCTGACCTTTTTGCTCAAGGCTAACATTTTATTTGATCCACAGTTCCAACTTCTGGCTTTTTAGGGTAGTTTGTGGAGATAAGAGTCTCATGGAAGAGCAGGACACCTTGGCTCACACCTGCAATCCTAGCTACTCAGGAGGCTGAGATCTGAGGATCACAGTTCAAAGCCAGCCCAGGCATGAAAGTCTATGAGGCTCTTATATCCTGTTAATCACCAGAAAACTGGAAGTGGTAGAGCTCTAGCCTTGAGCTGAAGAGTTCAAGGACAGTGTCAGTGCCCAGAGTTCAAGTCTCCTGACTGATTAAAAAAATAATAATAAAATAAAAAGTCTCATGGACTTTCGTGGCTGGGAGGGCTCCGAACAGCCATCCTCAGATCTCAGCTAGGGTTATGGGTGAGCCACCACTGCCCAGCCAATCGTGAGGGTGGGGGGAAAGGAAGGGGAGCAGGGTGGAAACTAACACTAAATTTTTTTTTTTTTTTGGCCCCTTTCTCTTTCTGGCCCCGCTGCTCCTGGCTCTGCTCGCTCCGGCCTCGCTGGCTCTGGCTCGGCTCGCTCCCGCACGCTCCGGTCCTGCTCGCTCCGGCCCCGCTCGCTCCGGCCACCACTCGGTTGGGCTCTGTTCACTTCAGCTCAGCTCGCTTCTTTCGCTCTCTGTCGCCGTCGCAGTCTTGTCTCTGCCACTTTTCCGGTTTGGTTGTGTCTCGTCTCTGCCACTTCCGGCTTGGTTGTGTATGTGGGATACCGAGGAATCGAACCCGGGTCTTTGTGCATGCTAGGCAAGCACTTTAACCGCTAGGCCAAACTCCCAGGCCCCTAACACTAAATTTTTGAAGTATATACAGTAATACCAGTTTTAGATAGCATCAAGTCTATACTTAAAGTCTTTCCCATAATGCTGCATGCCTGTTCATGACAGTTCCAACAATGTCATAATGAATTTTTCTAGCTATGTTATTTTGCCATTTTGCAAATATGGAATTAAATCATTTTATGGATAAGTTAAGATTTGAGCAAGAGGACACAGCCTACTGAATCTATGAGTTAAAGGACTTTTATTTGCATCTATAAAAATTGCACTAAAGGGGCCGGGAGTTTGGCCTAGTGGTAGAGTGCTTGCCTAGCATGCACGAAGACCTGGGTTCGATTCCTTGGTACCACATATTTAGAAAAAGCTGGAAGTGGTGCTGAGACTCAAGTGGTAGAGCTCTAGCCTTGAGAAAAATCCAAGGACAGTGCTTAGGCCCTGAGCTTAAGCCTAGGACTGGCAAAAAAAAAAAAAAAATGCACTAAAACTTACCAACAAATTATATTAAGAATTCCTTGGATTTATTTATTTATTTATTTATTTATTTATTTATTTATTTATTTATGTCAGTTCTGGGGCTTGAACTTGGGGCCTAAGCACTGTCCTTGAGCTTTCTCAAGGTTAGAGCCCCACTATTTGAGCCACAACACCATTTTCAGCTTTTTCTATGGATGTGGTACTGAGGAATCGAACCTTGTCTTCGTGCATGCTAGGCAAGCACTCTACCATTAGGTCAAACACCTGGCCCTTGGATTTATTTTTTTAATTTAATTTTATTACATGTGTTTGATCATGGGCCTTGAACGCTGGGCCTGGGCTCTGTCCCTGAATGATTTTGCTCAAAGCTAGCACTCTACCACTTGAGCCACAGCACCAGTTCCAGTTTTCTGGTTCGTTAATTATAGCTTTAAGTCTCACAGACTTTCCTGCCCCGGCTGGTTATGAACGGTGATTCTCGGATCTTAGCCTCTTGAGTAGCTAGGATTACAGACCTGAACCGCCAGTGCCCAGTTGTTGTTGTTGTTTCTCACATTACTTCTTCTGTTACTGCTCTACTACTTAAGGCAAGCTTCCAGCCCAACTTTTTGCTGTTTGTTTTAGAGATGGAGTCCTGAGGACTTTTTCTGACTGGGCTGGCTTCAAATATTCATACTGGGCTGGAAAGGTGGCTTAGTGATAGGATGCTTGCCTATCAAGCACAAATCCTCGAGGTTGATTCCTTTGTACGACATACACAGAAAAAAGCAGAAATGGTGTTGTGGCTCAAGTGGTAGAGTTCTAACCATGAGAAAGCTCAAGGATAATGCCCAGCCCCCGAGTTCAAGCCCCAGGAAAGATTACTTCCTTTGTGGAGACAGATCAGAAAGAAATAGACTAGATAGCATCTAAAAGCAAAATGAAGCCTGAGACCTAAAAGAAACTTGGCTTATAATCAAGATACAAGCTAAAGCAGTAAGTAAAAAAAGAAGTTTTAAAATAAATGATGTTGAGACAGTTCTGTACTCATATGGAAAAGGATAATATCTGTTTCATGTCTCTCAAATACTGGAATAAATAATAAATTAATGAGATCAAAATATGAAAATATACAAATATAGAAAGAAATTTGAGGGCTAGAAGACTGGTGTAGTGGTAAGTGCCTGCCTAGTAAGCACAAGCCTCTGAGTTCAGACCTCAGTACCACAAAAAAAAACACCAAACAAATGAAACACAACAAAAATGAGTCCTTGCTTTTATACTGGAAAGTGAGAAAAACAGTTTCAACTTTAAAAGTATCAGAAAAAAAATGGATATAGTGGAATTTGCCAATCATTCCAGTACTTAGGAGTCTGAGGGAAGAGGATTACAAGTTCAAGGCCAGCCTGGACTACATAGGAAAAAAAATAGAATAAGTCAGAAGCAATAAAATATTGATAAATGTGTACAACATAAGTACGCTTTTACAGACATAGGGGATAAGAGGAAGAGAGAGACAAAGAAAGAGACTGATAACTTTTCATAAGAAAGCTATGTAAAACTCCTACAATATAAAGTTCTTATAAAAATACATGAACATAGTTCATATAAAAATACATGAACATAGATATAGATAAAAGAAACAAAAATGGAAAAGATGCTAGGCTTTCCTAATTAAAGAATGTGCAAATTAAATCACCCTGAGACAACATAGTTGTCTTATCAGATTGGTAAAATTCCAAAAGTCTGATAGCATATTTGTTGGGACTCTGGCTCTCTTACATATAGTTTATGGAATACAAAATAATATGATCTTTGGGCTGGAGGCACGGCTCAGCTAGTAGAACATCTTCCTGGTAAGTGGGGTCCCAGAGTTTAAACCCTCATGAAAACTCCACACATACCCCTAAAAAGGACACAATCTTTCTAGGAGGCAATCATTTGGCAAAAGAGAATACCCTTTGACTTAGCAAGCTTCTAGGAATCTGTCCGCAGGACTCTGTGAACTGGGACAGCATACAAACAAGACAATTCATTATCACACTAATTGTGATGACAAGATTGGAAACAACGCAAATGTTGTTTGGGAACTGATTGGAGATTTTATTTACAAAACAGAATTTTGGGCTGGGAGCATAGCCTACTGGTAGAATGCTCACCTAGCATGCTTGGAGCCCTGGATTCGATTCCTTGGTACCACATCCTCAGAAAAAGCTGGAAGTGGTGCTGTGACTCAAGGGGCAGGGTGCTAGATTTGAGGAAAAAGTATCTAAGGACAGTGCCCAGGCCCTGAGTTCAAGCCAAAGGACGAGCAAAAAAAAAAGAAAAGAGTATTACACAGGTGTGGAAAGCTGAGTTACCTACCTTAATGGAATCCTTCCAGAACAGACACTTAAATGGAAAACAAGCGAAGTGTAGTATAGTGCACTTCTTTCTTTCCTTCTTCCTTCCTTCCCATCTTTTTTTTTGGGGGGGGGGGGGAAGGAGGTTGGGAATTGGTCAGGAGCTGTGGCCTGAGTGCTGTCTGTCCCTGAGCTTTTTTTTTCCCCCCTCAAGGCTAGCACTCTACAACTTTAAGCCACAGCACCACTTCCGGTTTTCTGGTGGTTATTTGGAGATAAGAGTCTCATGGGCTTTCCTGCTCAAGGTTGGCTTTGAACCATGATCCTTAGATCTCAGCCTCCTGAGTAGCTAGGACAGCACCTGGAAATACAGTATTTTGTTTTTGTTAGTTGTGGGGCTTGAGCTCAGGGAGAGCACTCAGGTCCTGAGTTCAAGCCCCACAACTGACAAAAATAGTAGAAATATAAACATGTAATGATATTCACTTACTTAGTTCTAAAGAAACTATGAAGGCAAATAATGGCTGGCCAATATTTTTTTTTTTTTTTGCCAGTCCTGGGCTTGAGCTCAGGGCCTGAGCACTGTCCTTGGACTTTCTCAAGGCTAGAGCTCTACCACTTGAGCCTCAGCACCACTTCTGTTTTTTTTTTTTTTTCTATGTATGTGGTACCGAGGAATCGAACCCAGGTCTTCGTGCATGCTAGGCAAGCACTCCACCACTAGGCCAAACTCCAGGCCCCTTGGCCAATTTTTTTTTAATTGTTTAATTAATATATACTAAGAACAACTCTTGTGCCAGTACTCTGGGATTTTTTTCTAGTCCTGGGCTTGAGCTCACGGCTTGAGCACTGTCCTTGGGCTTTCTCAAGGCTAGAGCTCTACCACTTAAGCCACAGCACCACTTCTAGATTTTTTTTTTTCTATCTCTGTGATATGGAGGAATTGAACTCAGGGCTTCGTGCATGTTAGGCAAGCACTCTACCAATAGGCCAGTCTTCCAGCCTACTCTGAGATTTGACCTTACTTTCTCACTTGACTTTTTTTTTTGGTGGGCCATGGTGCTTGAACTTGGCCTGAACACTCTCCCTGAGCTCTTCAGCTCAAGGTTAACACCCTATCCGTGAGCCAAGCTCCACTTCCTATTTTTCTACAGGTTAATTGGAATCTCAGGTCCTTTTGTGCCTGGGCTGGCTTTGAACCTTGATCCTCAGATTTCAGCCTCTGAGTAGGTAGGATTACAGGTGAAAGCCACAGCGCTAGGATCACTTGACTTTTTCACTCTTATCACTTGAGCCACACCTCCATTTCTGGCTTTTTGCTATTTAATTGGAGAGAAGAGTCTCACAGATCTGTCTGCTCTGGCTAGCTTCAAACCATGATTCTCAGATCTCAGCCTCCCTGGGAAGCTTTCTTGCCTGTCTCTTTACCTGTGAGGGGAGGAGGGAGGTGTCTCATGACAGAATTTTAAGGGGTGGGCTCAGCTTTTGCTTGTCCTAAAGTAAACACTCAACAGCTGGTAAGGTCATGACCTGCACACACCTAAAAATCTAGCTGTTTTCCCATCGCAATCAAATCTAGACCTGCAATAGGAAAGGTAGTCCTATAAGGTGGAGATCACCTACAGAAGGCATGTGCTAGATAGCTATCCTACTGTGTGCAAGTCCAGTCTGGTGTTGAAACATAGTTGAGCCATTGAATCACGAGCTTTTTAGACTATACCCTGGCCAGTGACACAGGGCTGTATTCCACAATGTCAACAGAGATGATCACTGATTGGCCAATCTCATGTGATTTCCAGTTGTTCTTTACTTGTGGATTTGTTTTTTAAATTTTGTTTTAAATAATGATCATGTGGAGTCAAAAACTTACTTTAAAAAATATGCTTAAGGGCCGGGAGTTTGGCCTAGTGGTAGAGTGCTTGCCTAGCATGCACAAAGGCCCGGGTTCAATTCCTCGGTACCATGTACATACAAAAAAGCTGGAGTAGTGCTGAGGCTCAAGTGGTAGACCTCTAGCCTTGAGAAAGTCCAAGGACTGGCAAAAAAAAAAATATATATGCTTGATAAAATACATCACCTCCCATCTGGAAGCCCTCATTCCCCAAGGTTTATAAGGCCTCTACTCTAAGCTGGCCCCCAGATAGCTCCCCCAGCCCAGTCGCCCCCCCCCAACTGTCTGCTTAGTGTCTCCAAAGGCTGAGTGGATCCTCCTGAAGGCTGCCTGCCAGGTGCACAGCTGTGACCCCTGCAGTCTGAGCTGATCTCACCCCGGCCCGGTGAGGGCCCCCAGCTGGCTGGGGAGAGGGTCCTGCAGGAGCCTGGCAGAGATGGGGAATGGAGAAATGGTTGCCATGACTGCAGTCCAGCCGGCACTGCCATCTGTGCCCATGGCTTCCTAATCCCCAGCAGGCCTGGAGATCTTGGAATCCAGCGAGGGCTCCCTCAGCGCTGCCCTGAGGTTCAGTGGAGGCTGTGCGGAGAGTCGCTTAGGAGGCATTTGAAAAGCAGCCAGATCCTTGAAATCATACTCTGACCTGTTAGGACTGAACCTCCAGTGGTGGCCCTGCCATCAGCAGCTGGTTCAGAGGCTTGCTTCACATCAGCCCTCATCATCACCATCATAGTGAGAGGGCTTGGTGGCCCTGTTTCCAGTAGGGATGAGGAAGGCAGCTAGACATGTATATATATATGGACTTTACTGCCTGGGCTCACGTGGAAGCATGATCCTCAGGTCATAGTCTTCTGGGTAGCTAAGATGACAGGTATGGGCCAACAGTGCCCAGTTCATTAAAAGATAGAAAGCTTATTAGCATGCATGAGTTGTACAAAGAGGGTCTTATTATGACATTTCCATATGTGCCTACAGCATACTCTGCTTCACTCCTTCTCACCTTCTCTCTTTGCCTGATGCTTCGTGTGTGTGTGTGTGTGTGTGTGTGTGTGTGTGTGTGTGTGTGTGTGTGTATGTGTGTGTGTGTTCTGGGGCTTGAACTCAGGGCCTAGGCACTGTCCCTGAGCTTTTTATTTGCTCAAGGTTAGCACTCTACAACTTGAGTCACAGCTCCACTTTTGGCTTTTTGGTGGTTAGTTGGAGAAAAGAGTGTCAGGGACTTTCCCGCTTGCGCTGACTTTGTGCTGCTATCCTTAGATCTCAGCCTCCTGAGTGGTTAGAATTACAGTGCCTGGCTTATGATTATGCTTTTTGATTATTTTTTTTTGCCAGTCCCGGGGCTTGAACTCAGGGCCTGGGCACAGTTTTGGTAAAAAGGAAAAGTCTCTGAGCTTCTAGCACTTTACCACTTGAGCCACATCAACACTTCTGGCCTTTTATATTTATGTGATAGTGAGGAATGGAACCCAGGACTTCATACATGTTAGGCAAACACTCTACCATTAAGTTACATTCCTAGTCCATGATGATACTGTTCTCTCTCTCTTTCATTTTCTTTTTGTCAAGCATGGGGCTTGAACCCTGAGCCCCTCAGTTCAAGGTTAACCCTCTACCCCTTGAGCCACAGCATTACTTTCATGATGATACTTTACTTTTTTTTTTTTTTGCCAGTCCTGGGCTTGAACTCAGGGCCTGCGCACTGTCCTTGGGTTTTCTCAAGGCTAGAACCTTACTGCTTAAGCCATAGCACTACTTCTAGCTTTTTCTATGTATGTGTTACCGAGGAATCGAACCCAGGTCTTCATGCATGCTAGGCAAGCACTCTACCATTAGGCAAAACTCCAGGCTCATGGTGATACTTTTTAATCCAAGAACCCACTAGACTATCAATGAAGCATATATGTAGCTTAAAGACATCATTACACTTCCAAATAAAAAAACACGCTAAGGAAGCCAGGCAGTGACTCACACCTGCAGTCCTAGCTACTCAAGATTTGAGATTTGAGGAATGTGGTTCAAGCCAGCACAAGCAGGAAAGTCCATGAGACTCATAGCTCCAATTAACCACCAGAAAACTGGAAGTGGTGCTGTGGCTTAAGTGGTAGAGCACTATCCAGCCCAAACCTTGGGTTTAAGTACCATGACAACAACAAAGGAGGGGGAGGAGAAGAAAAAAAAGAAATAAAAAACAAGCCAAATGAGCAACAAGCAAACAGGTCTGTCTCCTTTCCCTCAACCTACTATGGTCACAGGCAGAAACCCATCAAGACAGACTGGAGCAAGGGAGGGGCAGGGAGAGCGGTGAGATGGGTGCCTTTGCGCCTGTGGAAAATCATGCTAAGAAACATTGGGGGGAGTTGTTGCAATGCAGGAGAAGACAGGGCCAAAGATTCTGTGAATGGGAAACAAAGACGTTCTGGTAAAAAGGAAATGTAGGTCATCTGTGATGGTGCATGCCTGTAATCCTAGCATTTGGGAGGCTGAGGCAAGAGGATGAAAAGTTCTAGCATAGCCTGGGCTGTACAGTCTCTCTGTCTCTGTCTCTGTCTCTCTCTCCCTCTCCCCCCCCCACTCTCTTTCTCTGTATCTCTCTCTTTCTAAGAACTCACATAAAAAGGGAGCCAGAGGTGTGGCCTAGTGGTAGAGTGCTTCCCTAGCATGCACAAAGCCCTGGGTTTGATTCCTTGGTACCACATACACAGAAAAAGTTGAAAGCAGTGCTGTAACTCAAGTAGTAGAGCACTAGCTTTGAGAAAGCCCAAGGACAGTGCTAAGGCCCTGAGCTCAAGCCCCAGGACTGGCCAACACACACATATACACTCACACACTCACACATTCAAATACAATCACAGTGCTTCCCTTGCTTAGTTGTGAAGTATTTCTTCGGCATGATCATGAAAATGTTGATTGTGGATTTTACCAAAAATTGTGATATATTTAGAAAACAGGGATAAGATGACAGTGAATAAAAAACAAATAAGCAAACAAAAACCTCAAAGCCTCCCCCCATTAGAAAAAACCAGTGAATAATGAATGAGTAATAAATAAGGCCAATTATCAAGAGACAGTAGTACATGATTTTTTTTTTCCAGTCCTGGCCTTGAGCTCAGGGCCTGAGCACTGTCCTTGGACTTTCTCAAGGCTAGAGCTCTTCCACTTGAGCCTCAGCACCATTTCTGGCTTTTTTCTATGTATGTGGTGCTGAGGAATCGAACCCGGGTCTTTGTGCATGCAAGGCAAGCACTCTACCACTAGGCCAAACTCCTGGCCCCAAGTAGTACATGAATTTTTAAAATATAGACATAAATGTTAATTTAGAGACTGAAACCCATTAATGTTGGCTGTCTCTGAAAAGCTGAGGAGAGAAAAGGGGAAAGGAGGGAGGAAGAAGAGGACTGATGATTTCATTAGATACTTTTAAAATATTGCTAGACTTTTTTTTTGTCAGTCCTGGGACTTGAATTCAGGGCCTGAGCACTTGAGCCACAGTACCACTTCTGGCTTTTCTGTGTATGTAATACTGAGGAATTGAACCCCGGTCTTTGTGCTTGTTAGGCAAGTGCTCTACCACTAAGCCATGCTCCTGGTATTGCTAGACTTTTTAACACTGAATGTACATTTGTTTTAATTAAGAGCAAATCCTGGAGAGAGGCAATAACAAACAAACAAATAATAATCTTGGGCTGGGAATGTGGCTTAGTGGTTGAGTGCTTGCCTATCAGGCATGAAGCCCTGGGTTTGATTCCTCAGTACCAAATAAACAGAAAAAGTCAGAAGTGGCACTGTAACTCAAGTGGTAGAAGGCTGGCCTTGAGCAAAAGAAGCTCAGAGACAGTGCCCAGGCCCAGAGTTCAAGTTGCAGGGCTCGCAAAAGAACAAAAACAAATCCTGTATGTAGCTTCAAAGGTTATTTTAAAAATGTTTCATCCAAGAGCATCATGCATGGCTGGATTTCCAACAGGAACACGACATTTGCAGCAAAAATTTTCAATAAGGGGCTGGGAGTTTGGCCTAGTGGTTAAAGTGCTTGCCTAGCATGCATGAAGACCCGGGTTCGATTCCTCGGTACCACATACATAGAAAAAAGCCGGAAGTGGTGCTGAGGCTCAAGTGGTAGAGCTCTAGCCTTGAGAAAGTCCAAGGACAGTGCTCAGGCCCTGAGCCCAAGCCCAGGACTGGCAAAAAAAAAAAAAAAATTTTTTTTCAATAAAAGAGCTGGATGCCAAAGACTTCTGCCTGCAATCCCTGCTATGTAGGAAGCGGAGATCTGAGGACTGTGGTTTGAAGCCAGCCTTGCTGGGCAGAAAAGTCTGTGAGACTCTTGCCTTCAATTAACAAGCAAAAAGCTGGACATGGCACTGTGGCTCAAGTGGTACGGTGCCAGCACTGCTAAGTGATAGTGCTAAGAGCTAGTGCTGCCCAGGCCATGCTGGTACACACACACACACACACACACACACACACACACACCCCTTCTTCAGAGGGATTCCAAATCCAAAAGAAATAGAAGCAAAAGATCTAAGCAGGAATTCATGAATGACTCTCACAGGCATACAAAGTTTTTCATTAAACATCAAGGAAATACAAATTATAAAACATCATTTCAGGGCCAGGAGTTTGGCCTAGTGGTAGAGTGCTTGCCTAGCATGCATGAAGGCCCGGGTTCGATTCCTTGGTACCACATACATAGAAAAAAGCCAGAAATGGTGCTGAGGCTCAAGTGGTAGAGCTCTAGCCTTGAGAAAGCCCAGGGACAGCGCTCAGGCCCTGGGCTCAAGCCTAGGACTGGCGGAAAAAAAAACAAAAGAACAAAAAAACCAAAATATCATTTCAGTATTGTTTTCTCTCTCTCTCTCTCTCTCTCTCTCTCTCTCTCTCTCTTTCTCTCTCTCTCTCTCTCTCTCTCTTTGGTGCCAGTCCTGGGGCTTGAACTCAGGGCCTGAGCGCTGTCCTTGGGCTTTTTCCTCAAGGCTAGCATTCTGCCACTTGAGCCACAGCATTACTTTTGGCTTTTTCTATGTATGTGGTACCGAGAAATTGAACCCCAGTCTTTGTGCATGCTAGGCAAGCACTCTACCACTAGGTCAAACTCCTGGCCCCCACATGCAGCTTTTTTCTGAGGAGTTTATTAGAGATAAGCTTCTCACAGGGATTTTTCTATCTGGGCTGGCTTCGAACCATGACCCTCAGATCTTAGCCTCCAGAGTAGCTAGGATTATAGACAGACTTTTTGTTTATGTGGGTCATGGGGCTTGAACTCAGCCTAGGCACTGTTCCTGAGCTCTTCAGCTCAATGCTACTGCCCTACTCTTGAGCCAAGCCCCACTTCCCATTTTCTAGAGGTTAATTGGAGATAAGAGTCTCAGGTCTTTTTTTTGTGCTTGGGCTGGCTTTGAACCTTGATCCTCAGATCTTAGCCTTCTGAGTAGCTAGGATTACAGGTGTGAGCCACCGCATCCAGTGGACCTGAGACTCCAATTAACCTCTAGAAAAACAGGAAGTGGGATTTGGCTCCAGGGTAGGGCAGTAGCCTTGAGCTGAAGAGCTCAGGGACGGCGCCCAGGCCAAGTTCATGCCCCATGACCCCCCCCCCCCCCAAAAAAACAGTAGCTCCCATTTAATCCTGGCAACTGGGAGGCTGTGATTTGTTTTTTTTTGTTTGTTTGTTTTTGTTTTTGTTTTTCCATATATCTTTATTGTAATTAATGGAAGGGTTACATTATATTCGCCAGATAGAAGGTGCATTACTTCATAAACATTGATACCCTTTCTCATGTCTTGGTCCCCATTTCCCTCCCCCTCCCCTACCCCACATCTTGTTTTTCCCCCTTCCCTATTCTATTTCTTTTTTTTTTTTATTGTAATTAGTAAAAGGGTTACATGGTATTTGCCAGATAGAAGGTGCATTAATTCACATACATTGATACCCTTTCACATGTCTTGGTACCCATTACCCTCCCCCGAGGCTGTGATTTGAAGATTGTGGTTAGAAGCCATCAAGGGCAGGCAAATTGAAGAGATTTTTTTTTTTTTTTTTTTTTTTTTTGCCAGTCCTGGGCTTAAGCTCAGGGCCTGAGCACTGTCCTTGGACTTTCTCAAGGCTAGAGCTCTACCACTTGAGCCTCAGCACCACTTTCAGCTTTTTTTTTTTTTCTATGTATGTGGTACCGAGGAATCGAACCCGGGTCTCGTGCATGCTAGGCAAGCACTCTACCACTAGGCCAAACTCCTGGCCATTGAAGAGATTTCTTATCTCCAATTAACCAGAAGGAAATCACAACTGACAGCATGGCTCAAGCTATGGCGCTAGCCTTGAGCACCAAAGTTCAGAGATAGAGACCAGGTCCTGAGTTCAAGACCCAGGACTGGCACAAAAAAAACTGGAAAAAAAAAAGAAGAAGGAAGAAAGGAAGAGAGAGACAGGGAGAGAGAGAGACAGAGAGAGAGAGACAGAGAGAGAGAGACAGAGAGAGAGAGAGGGGGGGAAGAAAAGAGAAGTAGTTACTTTAAGCCCGTGCAGGTGGCTCATTCCTGTAATCCTAAACTACTCAGAAGGTGGAGATCTGACCATGATAGTTCAAAGTCAGCCCAAAAAGTCTGGGCCAAGGTAGCTCTTTGAAGAGGACTCTAATGCCTCCTACCTCTGAATGTTCTCTCACATCCACTCCACTCCCCACCACTGCACACACATACACATCCCGTCCTCTACCTCTCTAACAAGCTTCTTGCCTCCTCAGGGGACACTCAGCAGGGACCCAAGGAGAAAGGCAGCTTTAGGATTCCTGAAGGGCCAGAGAAGGCAAACAGCCAGGCTGTTGTGCAGATCCTAGCTTCTCTGAGAGTCCTGGGTTCCTTCCCACTGCAGGGAATGCCAGCTCTGCCTTTGGCCCTGCCCTCCTGCTGCTGGAATGCAGCCTAAGAAAGCTACAGGCGCCTGGGAACAGGGGAGAATGACTGACAGCTGGAGCTCCTGGTGGGGCTCATTAAAAGAGGCTGCGTGGGGGGGTGTCTAGTACTGCTCTGCTCCCCTGCCAGCCCCAGGCCCAGGCAGGGAATTGAGAGGGGCTGGGCACCTCCCAGACCAGTGGTCCTCTGCGTGATGCCAGCTTGAGGCTCAGCTGTGCTTGCTGCTGAGTGCCAGGCTGTACTCCTGCAGGTCCAGCAGCCAGCCTGGAATATTCATAAGTGCCAAGGCCTCCTGCCCTCAGCCAGGCGCGTGAGCTCCACAGGCCCCTGGCACCTGCCCTCCACTGCCTTCTGCCTCAGACACCACAACCCAGGACTCATCACCCCAGCTCCTCCTCCTCCTCCTCTCTGCACAACCTCCCTGGCTTGTAACACATCATTCTGATTTGCAAAATAAATCTCCAAAGAACTGGTGCTACTATGAAGTGTTAAAAACTTGACATAGAGTAGTGAGTTTGGCCTAGTGGTAGATGCTTGCCTGCACAAAGACCTGGGTTCAATTCCTTGATACCATGTACATAGAATTTGCCAGAAGTGCCAGGCGCAGTGGCTCACGCCTGTAATCCTAGCTACTCAGGAGGCTGAGATCTGAGGATCAAGGTTCAAAGCCAGCCCAGGCACAAAAGAACCTGAGACTCATCTCCAATTAATCTCTAGAAAACAGGAAGTGGGGCTTGGCTCTAGGGTAGGGAGGTAGCCTTGAGCTAAAGAGCTCAGGGACAGTGCCTAGGCCAAGTTCAAGGCCCATGACCCACCAAAACAAACAAAAAACAAAAAACAAAAAAACAAAGGTGGTGCTGTGGCTCAAGTGGTAGAAAGCCCAAGGACAGTACTCAGGCCCTGAGTTCAGTCCCCAGGAATGGCAAAAATATATCTAGATATCTAGATATTTATATATAAATATATAAATGCAAATATAGATATAAATAAACACAAAGTTGATATAGAGTCTGGTGCAGTTTGAACCCAACCCAGGGAATAGTCAGTGAGACGCCGTTTTCCAATTAACCATCAAAAAGCTGGAGTGGTGCTGTGGTTCAAAGTGGTAGAGTGTTAGCTTGAAGCAAAAAGATGTCCAGTCATAGTGCTCAGACCCTGAGGTCATACCTCAAGACTGGTGCAAAAACAAAAAACTTATGGAGACATCTTGATGGCTGAATGGGCTGTTGGAATGATGTCTCCTTTTCTGTTTCTGTCTGTCTGTTCATCCCGTTCAGATAATTTTTTCTTGTTCATATATATATATATATATATATGTGTGTGTGTGTGTGTGTGTGTGTGTGTGTGTAAATTTTATTTATTTATTTGCTGGTCCTAGGGCTTGAACTTAGGACAGAGGAGCTATCCATTAGCCTCTTTGTGCTTAAGGCTAGTGTTTTACTACTTGAGCCACAGCCCCACTTCCAGCCTTTTCTGAGTAGTTTATTTGATGAGTCTCATAGACTTTCTTACCCAGGCTGGCTTCAAACCCACAGTCCTCAGATCTCTGCCTCCCAAGTAGGTAGGATTATAGGCATGAGCCACTGGCACACAGCTTGTTCAAATATTTTTATGTCTCTTCATTTCAAATCAGAAAAAGCAATGTTTTGTTTGTTTTGTTTTCAGCTGGGAAAGGACAGAAAAAGCCATTATCTCCTTCACAAGAGTTCAGAGTAGATTCTGCAGCCAGACTGACTGTGCTTTTGGTTTTGCTCTTTTTTTTTTTTCAGGGTTTGAACTTAGGACCCATCATGCTTGCTTTGCAAGCTCTCTGTCATTGGAGCCAAGCTTCCAGCCCAGCTTTTTGCTGGTTAATTGAAATAAGAATCTCTTCGACTTTTCTGTTGGCTTCAAATCCCAATCCTCTTATGTCAAATTGCTGAGAAGCTAGGATTACAGAAGTAGCTAGGATTATAGGAGTGAATGCTGGAAAGTGGTGCCTGGCCACCCCCCAAAAAAATCCTATTGTTTGTTTTTTTTTGATTGAGGGGTAGTGACACTGTGGCTTAGACTCAGAGCTTTATGCTCGTGAGATGGTGCCCTACCACTTGCTCCACGCCTCCAGCCCAGCTCTTTTGTTGGCTAATTGTAGATGGAATCTCATAGACTTTTCTGCGTAAGATAGTCACAAACCATGTTCCTCCAGATCCCAGCTTCCTAATTAGCCAGGAATATAGGAATAAGCCAAAGATACCTAGTGTGGATAAACGTCTGTCCTGGATGACCTTGGCCGAGTCAGATAAGTCCTATGCTCTGAGGTCTCATCAGTGAAATGGAGTTAATAATTGTTTCTGCCTAGAATCGTGTAGAGAAATGCTCAATTAAAATTAGCCAATTTATTTATTTATTCCAGTACTGTGGCTTGAACTTAGGGTCTCGTTCACTTAGCTTGTTTAAGGCTGGCACATCATCACACCTCCATTTCTTTTTTTTTTCTTTTTTTTTTCTGTTGGTCATGGGGCTTGACCTCTGGGTCTGGGCACTGACCCTGAGCTTTTCAGCTCAAGGCTAGCACTCTGTCATTTGAACCATAGTGCTCCTGGCCCTTAAATGGTTAATTCCATATGGTGTGAATTTAAACTCAATAAAAATATAATTGTAGGGCCAGGAGTTTGGCCTAGTGGTAGAGTGCTTGCCTAGCATGCACGGAGACCTGGGTTTGATTCCTCCGTACCACATACATACGAAAAAGCCGGAAGTGGTGCTGAGATTCAAGTGGTAGAACTCTAGCCTTGACAAAATTCAAAAGGACAGTGCTTAGGCCCTGAGCTCAAGCCCAGGACTGGCAAAAAAAAAAAAAAAATTAAAAAAATATATATGTAATTGTATAGTTCTTGGATGATATAATAGAATTTCATGGTAAAATAAATTTGATGATAGGTTTCAACATATGAAATATAACTGTAAAACATTAAGAAGCAAGTACAGGAGAAAAATCTTTTCATGACCTGGAGTCATCCTTACATATGACGCCATAAAACCTGATCCATTAAAGAAAATTTGAATTTCATCAGTATTAAGATGTAAACTGGTTGTGTTGGTACATCTCTCTGAAATTCCAGCACTCAGGACACTGAGGCAGTAGGATTTTGAGTTTGAGGCCAGCCTGGGTTTCTTAATGAGAAACCATGCCAGAAAATAAGCAAAACTTTTTCTTTCCATGAAAGACACTGTTATAAAAATGAAGGAGCCTGGAGCGTGGCCTAGTGGTAGAGTGCTTGCCTAGCATGCATAAAGCCCTACGTTGAATTCCTCAGTACCAGATACACAGAAAAAGTTGGAAGCTGTGCTATGGCTCAACTGGTAGAGTGTTAGCCTAGAGAAAGCTCAAGGACATGTGCCCAGGCCCTGAGTTCAAGCCCCAGGATTGGCAAAGAAAAAAAAAGGAAAAATGAAATGGTTATTGAAAGGAATTGCAGGAAATGGAGAAAGAATTAGAAAGAAAATGAGAATACATGTCAGGTACTGGTGGCTCACACCTGTAATACTAGCTCGAGAGGCTGAAATCTGAGGGTCATGGTTTGAAGCCACCGCAAGCAGAAAAGTCCTTGAGAATTTTTTTTACCCCGGTTAGTCATGGGGCTTGAACTCTGGGCCTGGGCACTGTCTCTGAGCTCTTCAGCTCAAGACTAGCAGTCTACCACAGTGCTAATTCTGGTTTTCGTGTGGTTAATTGGAGATAAGGGTCTCACAGACTTTCAGGGGCCAGGAGTTTGGCCTACTGGTCGCGTGCTTGCCTAGCATGCACGAAGACACAGGCTCCATTCCTCGGTACCACATACATAGAAAAAAGCTGGAATTTGTGCTGAGGCTCAAGTGGTAGAGCTGTAGCCTTGAGAAAGTCCAAGGATAGGGCTCAGGCCCTGAGCTCAAGCCCAGGACTGGCAAAAACAAAACAAAACAAAAAAACCCTCAAGGACAGAACCCTGGTCATTAGTTCAAGCCTCAGAACCAACACCAAATAAACACACACACACACACACACACACACACACACACACACACACACAATACATACATACAGGCAAAATAAATTATTATTCTAGTGGCTCTTACCTGTAATTCTCGCTACTCAAGAGGCTGAGAAATCTGAGGATTGAAATTCAAAGCCAACTCAGGCTAGCAAGTCTGTGAGACTCTTATCTCCAAATAATCATCAAAAATCAGAAGCGGAGCTGTGGCTCAAAGTGGAATAGTGCTAGCCTTGAGCAAAAGAGTTCAGGGACAGACCTCAGGTATAGAGTCCAAGCTCCACAACTGATAAAACAAAATAAAACAAAAAGTAAATTAGGGGCAAAATAGATATCCCACCAGAGAAAATACACCTAATAAGCACATAAAACATGTTTAGCATCATTAGTCAATTTGGGAAAATAAGTTAAACAATAGCAACAAAAACCAGTAAGAGGACAGGAGTTTGGCCTAGTGGTAAGAGTGCTTGCCTCGCATGCTTGAAGAGCTGGGTTCAATTCCTTGGAACCACATACATAGAAAAGCTGGAAGTGGTGCTATGGCTCAAGTGGTAGAGCACTAGCCTTGAGAAAGCCCAAGGACAGTGCTCAGACCCTGAGCTCAAGCCCAGGACTGGCAAAAAAAAAAAAAAAAAAAAAAAATCGCACAGCTAATAAATGAGAGGTGATCCTAACACCAAGCAGTTTGGTTTCAGATACTATGTTTTTACCCAATTCCCATGGTTGCCTGGGCAATCGGTAACTTGAATGGTAACACAAGAGTTGCTGTAGGCTTCCAAGCCCTTAAGGTCTGAGCAAGGTGGGTAGTGGTGGTGGTTGCTTTTCCGGTTCATGTTGATCTACTGCCCTCTTGTGGCCATTTTCTGAATGTCAGCCTCATTTAGTCTCAAATTGCTAAGAGCTTCACTGGTGGGAAACACATTCCCGCCCTAATGATAGCATTCTGGAACCTGGGGCAGAATCTTTTATTCTCCTGAGCCTTTGCTGCATTATTTTCAAAATGACATGACATTAGGTTAAATTTAATGATAAAATAAAACAGTCCACCTAAACTCCTGGCTGGAATTTGGGGCCCAGTAAACATTAGCTGTGGTGGTGTGATGTTCTGCTACTTCCTGTGTAGGATGAGGTTGTATCTGCCTCCAGCACCATGAGTGAGATGCAGATGTTGGGAACTGATGTTCAACAAGGGAGCACATTCTTTGTAAGAACCTTGAAATAACCATTTGCTAGATTAGTATTTCTTTTTAATGTGGTGGCATTTATTTATTTAATGTGTTTGAACTCAGGACCTGAGCACTGTCCCTTAGCTTTTTTTTTCCCTAAAAGCTGGTGCTCTATCACTCTTGACCCCCACCTGCATTCCACTTGTGGCTGTGTGTATGGGGGGCAGGGGGGACTTAGTTAGAGCGAAGAGTCTCACAGACTTACCTGCATGGGTTGGCTTTCACTTGGGATCTTCAAATCTCAACCTCCTGAGTAGTTACGATTTCAGATGTGAACCACTGGTACCTGGCTTGATACTGGGGTTGGAACCCTTGTGCTCTGAGATACATAAGGGCATTCAGCCACCTCCATATGCCCAGAGAGACTTCTGAGTTCTTTGATTCCTGAGTCTGATGTAGATGTTCTGGAGAGGTCAGAGAACACCAGAACAAATCATGTATTCTCTACAGCTGTCTTTTTTGTTGTTGTTGGGTCATGGGGCTCAGGGCCCTGAGTTCACTTAAGGCTGAGATTTTTTTTTTTGCCAGTCCTGGGGCTCAGGGCCTGAGCTTTGTCCTTGGGTTTTCTCAAGGCTAGAGCTCTACCACTTGAGCCACAGCACCACTTCTGGCATTTTTTTCTATGTGTGTGGTACCGAGGAATCGAACCTGGGTCTCTGTGCATACTAGGCAAGTACTCTACCACTAAGCCAAACTCCCAGCCCCTGAGCTTTTTTGCTTAAGGCTAGTATTCTAACACTTTGAGCTCCATTACTGGTTTTTTTTTTTTTTTTTTGATCCTCAGATCTCAGCCTCTTGAGTAGCTAGGATCACAGGATCCCAGCTTACAACTATTGTTTTAAAGATACTGTCGTCAGACAATATGTTAGGTAGATTTTGTCTGACTTGAGTCAGACTCCTTGGGACAGGCTTGTAGCTCTGGCAGTGGCAGACTTGGGGACACCTATTTCTTCTGTGCATCTATGTGAGGTGAGGCCAAAGCAGCAGCTGCAACTATCAGGCTGTGCAGAGCCACTGCCACTGTGGGCGGCCCGGCCAGTAAGAGACAAGTAAGCAGACAGAAAGAGAATCAGGAAAGCATTGTCTCTCTGTAGCTCTAGTCCTGCAGGGTGACACTAAATCACGGGGCTACAGATGGTCCAGGTAGTCATAAGGATAGGAGCAGAGTTAGAATTAGAGGTGTATTTAGGGTTGGGTCAGGGTAGGGGTAGACTAGATTTAAGGATAGAGTTAATAGTGGGGTTTGCCTTAGGTAGAGGGTAAATCCATGGTTAGGGTTCAGAGTCCAGTCAGTGGTTGAGGTGGAGCTACAGTTAGGGTTAAGGTAAGGGGGAGGGTTAGCTTTAGGATGAGGTTTAGGGGTAGGATTGGGAATAGGGGTTGGATGAGTAGTAAAGGTAAGAGTGGGGACAGAGTTAGGGTTGAAATGGGAATGCTGGTTTTGATAGACACCATCTTGGCCACATGGTAGATAGGAAAATGGGTGTAACTACTGGACTACTGGCATTGTGTCTTCATCGTGGAGGAAGGTGAGAAGTCCCACCTCCGTGTGGGCATGCCTGAATTCCATGGAGCAGGGGCGGAGACTTGGACGATAGGTTACTGGAGCTGTCAGTCTGTGCACCCCTGTCCCCGTTACCATTTAGGCACGGACTAGCTCAGGGGCCATTACACCACACCTTGTGTGCTGTGTCTCCTGTGTCCTGCCTCTCCTCTAGTTACCATGGTGTCCTCTTCAGCTCTCCATTGGACTTGATCTGGTTTGTGGGTATTGTTTCTCTTTTTTCTGCTCTTTTTTTTGTCGGTTGTGGAGCTTTGACTCTGGGCCTAGGTGCTGTCCCTGAGCTCTTCAGCTCAAGGTTACCACTGAACAACTTGAGCCACAACCCCACTTCCTGTTTTCTAGTGGTTAATTGGAGAGAAGAGTCTCACGGAC
The DNA here is from genome assembly GCF_031878675.1 of Megascapheus bottae. NCBI lineage: Eukaryota > Metazoa > Chordata > Mammalia > Rodentia > Geomyidae > Megascapheus > Megascapheus bottae. Next base: position 23,845,271 of record NC_143515.1, read on the forward strand.
TTTAGTGTCCAGGCTGGCTTTGAACTGTGATCCTCAGATCTCAGCCTCCTCAGTAACTAGGATTACAGGTGTGAGCCACCGTGCCCAGCTCATTTTCTGCTCTTTCATTACTGCCCTCATGGCCTAGTTTTCTGGCAGTGTTAAGTGTATTTGAAGGGCTGCAGGGGCACCTGCAATCACCAGCTTTCCAATAAAGGCTCCTGATTCGACCTCTCAAAATCTGGCTCCTCTGTTTCTCATGATTGAGAAAGCACACAACAGGATTAGGGGTAGGTATAAGGTTAAGATTAGGGAGTTAGGTTTGGGATCTGGGTTGGGAATAGGGATTGAGTTCATGACAAGGAGTTAAAGCTAAGGGTAGTGCTACTTGTGGCTCACTCTTGTAATCCTAGCTACTCAGGAGGCTGAGACTTGAGGATCACAGGTCAAAGCCAGCCTAGACAGGAAAGTCCGGAGACTCTTATCTTCAATTAATCACTTGAAATAGAGTTGTGGCTCAAAGTGGTAGAGAACTAGCCTTAAGGGACAGCATCTAGGCTGTGTTCAAGTCCCAGGACCTGCACACCGATAGAAGAGCTGGTAATAGAGGTCAGGTTAAGAGTAGGTTTATGGTTAGGGTTAGGCTTAAAGTTTGGGGTAGGGTTATGGCTTTGAGTTGTCATGAGAGTTAGGGTTAGGGGAAGGGCTAGCTATAGAGCTAGCCTTAGGGTAGGGATGAGGTTGGATTAGGGACAGGTGAAAGGCTACTACTGTCAGAAGAGAGTATCAGGCTTAGTGTTAGTGAATAATTAGAGTCAGGGTAATAACGATTAGGGTTTGGGATAGTCTCAGAGTTAAGATTAGATGCAGAGGTAGGGTAAAATTTAAAGTTAAGATTAGGTTTAAAAGTAGAGGTAACCAGGAGCCAGTGGCTATGTTAGTATTCCTAGCTAGACAGGAAGCTGAAATCTGAGGATTCAAGTTCAAAGCCAAACCAGACAGAAAAGCCCATGAGACTGTTATCTTAAATTGACCAGGAAAAAGGTTGTAAGTGGAAGTGTGCCTCAAGTGGTAATTTCCCAGCCTTTATGAAAAAACTAAGCAAAAGCACAAGGCCCCAAATTCGAGCCCCAGTATTGGCACATACACACACTAACAGGTAGGGTTTGCATTAAGATTCGAGTTGAATTGAGGTGGGTTCAGTTTTAAATTTGTGTTTAGGTTGAGGTTTAAGGATAATCTAGGATTAGTATTGACCAAGTCTCAGCCTCTTGAGTAGCTAGGATTACAGGTATGTGCCCCTTCCAAGATAAGTTTTAATTCCAAGTGAGGTAAGCAAGTGTGTTGGCTACCAATCCGATTGAGTCTCACTCTGTAGTGGCAGCTACAAGCTCTTGTACAATGTAACACTTTCACTAATTAGCATACTGTATCTTTAAAAAGATATGTGGAGCATGGAAGTGGCACAGGATTAAAACTGTAGCACTCAGGAGGTGCAGGCAGAGATCATGTTTCATAAAAATGAGAGCTTTGGAGTGGTTCTGAGGCAAAATTATATACCTTTAAGACTGGCTAGAAAAGTGTGCGTGATTTAAGAAGCCACAAAAATAGCCTGTGCAGCCATACCTGACAGGAGTGGTCAGATATTAAAAGGAGACTGTGGACTGCCTGGCTTCGAGTTGCACGTGTCTATTTATGCCAGCACCACTATTGAAGGGTCCTGATTTCTCACATGGAGGCCCATTTTTCTAAACTCTCGCATATGAATGTGGGAGATTTAAGGAAGATGCTCACTCCAGATCACTCCAGTCATCTGATCTGCCAAGGGTATCAGGCCTGGTAACATGAAAACGCCGGGCATGTGGGCCGGCGGGAGTTTGGCCTAGTGGTAGATGTTTGCCTACCATGCATAAAGACCCAGGTTTGATTCCTCAGTACCACATACATAGAAAGCTGGAAATGGTGCTACGGCTCAAGTGGTAGAGCTCTAGCCTTGAGGAAAGCCCAAAGACAGTGCTCAGGCCCTGAGTTCAAGCCCCAGGACTGGCAAAAAAGAAAAACAAAACAAAATAAAACATTGGGCACCTAAGAAAGAAAGACTCCTTTAGGAAGTTATTTCTGAAGAACTCTTTTACAGGGGTTATCTGTAAAAATTGCAGGTTGTAAGTGACGTTTAAAACTTAAAGCAGGGCTGGGAGTTGGCCTAGTGGCTAAAGTGCTTGCCTAGCATGCAAGAAGACCCAGGTTCGATTCCTTGGTACCACATATATAGAAAAAGCCGGAAGTGGTGCTGAGGCTCAAGTGGTAGAGCTCTAGCCTTGAGAAAGTCCAAGGACAGTGCTCAGGCCCTGAGTGCAAGCCCAGGACTGGCAAAAAACAAAACAAAACAAAACAAAACCCTTAAAGCAAGCACGGCACTGATGGCTCACACCAGTAATTCTAGCTACTTAGGAGACTGAGGTTGGAGGTTCACAATTGGAAGCCAGCTAGGGCAGAAAAGTGCCATGAGGGCCGGGAGTTTGGCCTAGGGGTTAAAGTGCTTGCCTAGCATGCATGAAGACCCGGGTTCGATTCCTCGGTACCACATATATAGAAAAAAGTCGGAAGTGGTGCTGAGGCTCAAGTGGTAGAGCTCTAGCCTTGAGAAAGTCCAAGGACAGTGCTCAGGCCCTGAGCTCAAGCCCAGGACTGGCAAAAAAAAAAAAAAAAAAAAAAAAGAAAAAAGAAAAGTGCCATGAGACTCATCTCCAATTAACCACTCAAAAAATGGGAAGTGGCATTGTGGCTCAAAGTGGCAGAGTGCTAGCTTTGAGCAAAAGAGCTCAGGAATAGTGCCCAAGTCCTGAGTTCAAAAGAAGGAAAGAAGGGAGGGAGGGAGGGAGGGAAGGAAGGAGGAAGGAAGGAAAGAAGGAAAACTATCATCCAACCTTGGAAAGCAGCCTGATTGTACATATGGCTCTCAAGACTTTTCCAACCAGGCATACCCAATACTCACCCATGTCTGCAGGTCAGGTAATGTGCACAGCCAACAGTTACAAACTGGACAAGCCATGAGTTTTACTAGTAAGACTTCCTCCCTCCCCCCGCCGGCCCCCACACCTTCTCCTGCTTCCTTTGCTGGTGCTTTACATGAACCACTCTTTTCCAGCTCAGTAACCCCCCTTCCCCCCAGGAGATAGGAGTTCACCATCTGTTCTGCTGCAAGGTAGCCTTCACACTGATCCTCAGGTTTCAAACCTTCGGTGTAGCTGGGACTGCAGGTGTAAGCTTCAGGGACCTGGTTTCAATTGACTTTCTAACACTTGTGTACTCTCAGACTTGAACATCAACTTGAAGAAATCAACCAAGGCAACTACGTTGAAAGCACTTGGCTGTAAGGTGACATGGATTTGAGGTTCTGAGGTTTCTCTGGGAGGTATGAATTGTCTTAAAATGGAATTTGCTAAATAAGCTGAGAAAGTAGCAAGAAATCTCTCTTTTAATTGGCAGTGATGGGAACAGAAGGCAGGGCCTCACACATGCTAAGCACTCTACCACAGCAGTCCAGCCTGAACATTACACCTTCATGTGAAATTCACTGCAGGTTCTGAGCTCCAAATTTACACACTGTTCAACAAGAGATGGGCTTCAGAAGGAGGAACCAGAGTATCAAGAATATTCATCAGAAAGGAATACTGCATCAGCAAGACTGAAGTTGATGGGTACATGGAATTATATTATCCTAAAAAAAAATCTGGGTGCTGGTGGCTCATGCCTGTAATCTTAGCTACTTAGGAGGCTGAGATCTGAGGATTGAGGTTCAAAGCCAGCCAGAGCACAAAAGACTCTTACCTTCAATTAACCATCTGAAAAACTAGAAATGGTGCTGTACTTAAACTGGTAAGGTGCCTTGAGTGAAAGAGTTCAGGGATAGTGCCCTGAGTTCAAGCTCTACAACCAATCAGCAAAGTGCTGCCCTCCCTATCTTGCATTCTGCTCCTAATTTCTTCCCAAACTGGATATGATGCACACATCTCCTGTCTTCCCATTTCAGAGCTTTAGAAAGAGCACAGCTATGATCTTGCACCATGATTACCACCTTTTACCTAATTTTAGGAAAAGTTCCTAACATTTTGCTTTACCACACATGAAGCCAGGGTCCAGACTGTACACAGTACTTAACCAACACAACAGATACTTCTGGGTTCCTAGCTGAAGTGCTAGTTAAGCAAGTTGGGCCTTAAAGTCTTCTCAGCCAAAAGAAACAAAACCTTCTCATATGTAGCTGATGTGGTCTTGAGACTTCACAAAACTGATACATTTGTTCACCCATCATACACATGGCTACCTTTCTTATACACATCTGTTATCGGGCTGTTATAACCAAACTAGACTCCACTGTTAGACTTTCATGAATTTTCCTGCCTTGGCTGGCTTCCAGTTGTGAACCTCAGCTCTCAAAACTTGTGACAAGGATTATACAGATGTGAACCACCTGTGCTTTTTTTTTTTCTTTCTGTTGGTCATGGAGACCTTAACTCTGGGCCTGGGCACTGTTCCTGAGCTCTTCAGCTCAAGGCTGACACTCTACAACTTGAGCCACAGTGCCACTTCCAGCTTTCTGGTGGTTAATTGGAGATAAGTCTCAGATTTTCGTGTCCAGGCTGGCTTTAAACTTTGATCCTCAGATCTCAGCCTCCTGAGTAGCTAGGATTACAGGCATGAGCCACCAGCATCCAGGTTGGTATTTATTTTTGATTGAGGCCCAATGGACCAGAAAAGATTTGTTTACTGAAAATTAGTGCATTACTTTAAAAAGAACAGCATACTATTATAAAACACTGAGAGAAAAATATGAAGAATTTAGCACTCTACTACTAGGTCAAAATCCCAGCCCATCTGTGCTACTTCTGAGCAGCTACATTTGAGAACACAGAGGCAATACTCTATTTTATCTGAGTCTAATAGTAAGCGGTAGGCACCAGTGGTCTGTGGTTCCAAGCTAGTCTGGGTAGAAAAGTCAGTGAGACTCTATCTCACCAGTCCCAAGCATGAAAGCTGAGCTTTAGGGCCATGGAAAACAAAAAATAATCACGTAAGACTCCACTATTAGCTCAAACTTGAGTTCTAATTCTGCAGATTAAAACTAAATAAAAGTCAAGTACTGGTGTGGCTCACACCTGTAATCCTAGCTACTCAGTAGGGTGAGCCCTGAAGATTTCCTCAGCATGAAAAGCCCATTAAGATTCCTCTCTCTGGGGCCAGGACTTTGGCCTAGTGGTAGAGTGCTTGCCTAGCATGCATAAAGGCCTGGGTTCCATTCATCAGTACCACATGCATACAAAAACACCCAAAGTGGTGCTGAGGCTCAAATGGTAGAGCTCTAGCCTTGAGAAAGTCCAAGACAGTGTTCAGGCCCTGAGCTCAAGCCCAGGACTGGCAAACAAACAAACAACTCTCCTCTCCAATTAATCACTGAAAAACCAGGAGTGAAGCTGTGACTCAAGTGATGAGTGCTAGCCTAGAGCAAAACAGCTGCGAGACAGTGCCCAGGCCAGTGTTTAAGCCCCAAGACTGGCACAAAAATAAATGACACTAAATAAAAACAATTCAATCTAAACAGAAATCTAAAGATTCCCTTTTTCTGATTGTGGCCATAAAAGAGAACACAGCTATTTCCACTTTCTCACAGTTGAAAAATTTTCGAAAAGAAAGTAAATTAAAAATAAGCAAACTAGGGGCCAGGAGTTTGGCCTAGTGGTAGAGTGCTTGCCTAGCATGCATGAAGGCCCAGGTTCGATTCCTTGGTACCACATACATAGAAAAAAGCCAGAAATGGTGCTGAGTCTCAAGTGATAGAGCTCTAGCCTTGAGAAAGCCCAAGGACAGTGCTCAGGCCCTGGGCTCAAGCCTAGGACTGGCAAAAGAAAAAAAAAAAAAGCAAACTATTCTAAATCCCCATATTTTCTATAATTGCCCATGAGATACTTTTCAGTTTATCTGGGATTACTATGGTTCACCATACAATATATATTCTACTCTATAAACTTCACAAAAGCAGAAATGGAGTGAGAAATATTATCCGTAATTCTTATCCTTCAGTATGTTTACTTCTCTATGACTCATGAAAATTAAACTTGCAGAACACCTTGAGCAGAAACAATTATTTCTAAACAGGAAGTAAAGACAAGTACCATGGAACTTACAAATTTGTATTGGAAACACTTGGGGGGTGTGGGGGGAGGACATCCACATACATACACCTCTGAAGCCTTCAGATTTGCTCCTTAGAAATTTCAAAGTGTAAGCTTAGTGCAGTGGCTGTAATCCTGTCTACTCAGAAGGCTGAGATCTGAGGATCAAAGTTCAAAGCCAGCCCAGGCACAAAAGGACCTGATACTCTTATCTCCAATGAACCTCTAGAAAACGGGAAGTGGGGCTTGGCTCAAGAGCAGGGCAGTAGCCTTCAGCTGAAGGGCTCAGGGAGAGCACCCAGGCCGAGTTCAAGCCCTATGACCCACAAAAAAAAAAAAAAAAAAAAAAGAGAGAGAAAAAAAAAAATTTTTCAAAGTGTAGCTGGGATAAACAACAGTATGATTCAATTTGGTCTTTTCTCCATCAAAATCCTTGCCAACTAGAACATCCAATCATATGATGTTGATTCAGAAACTAAAGAAAAAGGACACAAGAATTTGAAGGGCTTAAATATATTTTTATATTGATATTCTGTGTCTTTCTACCCTAAAATAATACATTATTATTGATTACATACAAGATGAGGTGAGGTATTTGTAAAGTATTTGATAAAAATAATTAATATACAGTATTCTACATGAGATGGAACCTTATGAACTTCTAAGTCTTCTGAAGTGATAAGTTGTTCACCTAGTTTAAATTGTCCTGAACAGACTTTTATAGTTGTTCCCTAAAACCATGTTCAAAATGGAGGATCTTACATTTCCCCAAAATATATACCAAAAAGGGAAAGTACACAATTGGCAATTTTTGTATTTCATATTCAAAGTAATACATTCACACAAAATCAAGACCTCCATACTTAGCATAAAAAGAAAATAAAATACTGTATCAGAGATATAAAATCTCTAAGCAATGGTTAGGCTAATTCACCAACACCAAAGAAATTCAAGTGGTCAACAGTCTTGAAAATGCTTTATTGAAATGTGTGATTTGTGTGTAGATGTGTTTGAAAAAAAACCACAGCTTGAAAACCGGTTTTTGAAACTTCTCAACAACCAATTAAAAGGAGAGAGAGGAGGGGGGGGTAGGAAGGGAGAGAGAGGGAGAGGAAGAGGGCGAGAGAGAGAGATCCCACTGGACTTAACTTCTAGTATAACCAGAAGCCCAGAATAAAATTTTCCTTCAAAACATTTCCCATTACAGAAACTAAAGAAACAAAGAGCTATTACGCTGGAAATTGCTTGAGTGTCAGGGAAGAAGCGACAGTTTCTTACACACAGGAGGTGACTTCTTTTTGGTACATTTGGATGAACATGAACTTCACAGTTCTTAGTACAACACCGGAGAGGTGCTCAAGTCTGTATGCTTGTCAGGTTGAAGAAACAAAGAAACAGACAAGAAAAGACAAAGATGGTGGGAGAGAGAGGAGAAAAGAGGAATGGAACGAGACATGATTAGGTTTGAGTCTAGTTATAAATTTATCAGAAGCTGTGCGCACCTTTTTTAAAAAGTCCTAAAATTACATTCCAAAAACTGCCCCCCCAACCCCCAGACCCACTGTCCCTGCCTTGGAGCGATTGTGAACATCTATGCACAAAACTTAAAACAGAAAACAAAACAACTCGGCCCCTCCAAACCCCAAAACAAACCCAAAAAGGCTGTACATTTTTTTTTACATAGAATTAATAATATAGGCATATAGGTGGCATGATTCAATTAAAAGGCTTTACTTGTTATGCCAGAAAAACCCCAATAAATAAAAGGTGCTAAGGTTAGCATTAAGAATTTGGTTGTAATATCATGACAAAATCTGGGAAGGCAAATCCTCAAAGCTCCCCTGATACTGATCTGTCTCAGCAAACTACAGAGTAAATACATAAATAACACAGAATATGATTGAAAATGTGAAAATTTAAAAAACAGACAACATAATTCATGTTAACTTTGTTGAACAGTAAAATAAATGAAATTCATCTACACCTGAATGAAACATGTTTAACAATCGGAAAAAAATTTTAAACAACCACAAAAAGTAAAAACTTGAAACAAATAGTGAGTAGGATTTGTTTTGAGGGCAGGCACACAGCGCCCTTGCAGCAGATTCCAACAGCCGTTGTACTGGTGTCTTCTACAGATGACAGATTAGACAGGCTGGGCTCCGCACGGGCGAGATGGCTAAAAGGGCGACAGGACAGTCACACAGGCGGAGCGCGACACCTTGCTAGGACCCCCGATTCCACTGCAGAGCTGGCTTTGTGCACAGGAGGCACACAAAGAAAGGTGATTCAGGCAGACATTATTCAAAAGCTATTTTGTCCCATAACCGTTGAATAATGTTTGGGAAAGCTTTGGGCTTTGTTTTTGTTTTTTTAAAGTTTTACTCCTTGTATTTAATTTTTAAATAACAAGGTCACTAAAACTCATGCACGCTGCAAAAAACCTCATGCAGTAGTTAAGGTAAACCATCCAAGCAGTTTTTATTCATTAATATTCATAAATACACACAGCAGCTTCATTAGAGATTTCAATTTTCCTCTTCAGTTTGAATGTGGAGTATTAGGAGAGCCTTTTGCATGTCAAGGTACAGGAAGCAGAGATCACCCTGCACTGCTACCTACATTTACCTGCTAGAAGTAAAAATTAGTTAAGTGGAAATGATTATCATATATATTTTCTCTCTTCCTTTTGAATGTACACAATGTAACAAGAGTGACAGACCTGAAATTACAATCACCAAACAAACCCAGGATAGTTGTTGTCCACTTTCATTGGCAAATACAGCACAGAGGACATTGTCTGCGAATTGGGAGGTCATCAAAGAGGAGGTGGTGGAGGCTCATTTCCTTTATTACTCTCTTTTAAATTTAGGTTTTCTAAAGCAACATCTAAAGGCATAATATCTACACAGCCCATAGCACCAAAATCTGCCATCTCCCCCCGTTCATCCTCATCTGAGGATGAACTCTCTTCACGCACTAAAGTGGACAGAAGGAGCTCCTGGACGAACAGGCTACGGTCTGCACGCTCGCTTTCCATGGACTGGCGCTCTGTTTCAGACATTTTAGGATCATTCAACCTGTTTAAGTAAAAAAGAAAGAATTCACTGGTAAGAGTGAGTGAGACAGAGGCACAGCGCCCACTGTGCCTGCTCCATTGATAGTGTTCAGAATGCAGGACACTGTACTGGAGCACTGTGATCTTATTACATTACAGTCACAGGAATTCCCGCACTTGCAGCAGCAGCACCACTGCCCTGAGGTGAGGTGTGACTGTCTCAATTAGGTTCAGTGAGAACATAAAACAAACATTTAGACTTCTCTTACTCCTCTAGAAAGAAACAGTGATTTTTCTTTATGTGCATAGTGGGGCTAGAACCCAGGGCACCTCACAAAAGTGGTTCTCCCACTGGCAGGTGGCCACCCGCAGTCCTGCTTTTTGCTGGCTAGATAGTCTTTGCCCATGCCGCAGCCTCTTGAGTAGCTAGGATTACAGGTGTGAACACTAGTCTAATTTTCCCCTTTTTTGAGAAAGTATTTTTGATGATTAGATGCATAGTCAGAATTTCACATAGGGACTGGGAGAAAAGGCAGCAACCGTGCTCACAAAACAAAACCCACACATATCCAGTCAGCAGAGGGAAAAAAATCTAAAATTCCTTTTGATTTTTCTCTATCATTTGCATTTTTTCCTTTTTAAACAAGAATTTGTTAACATTGATTTTTTACATCATATTTCAAATGATGTATTTAACAAATAAGCATTCAAGAAGGGAATCTCTATATACAATCACTGGCACTTAGATTTTAGAACATAATTAAAATTAGGCTGAGAGTTTGTATGTCATAGATATGTATTTTTTTTTATTAAAGAATTTATTAACAGTGCAGTAGGGTTCCTTTTTCTCCACAACTCTGCCAGCATCTGTCATTGTCTGAGTTCAGAATCTTGGCCATTCTAATTGGAATAAGGTGGTATCATAGGGTTGTTTTTATTCGCATTTCCTTTATGACCATGGATGACGAGTATTTTCTCATATGCTTTTCTGCCATTTTAACCTCTTCTTTTCATGTCTCTCTTGCCCATTTAGTGATTGGTTTGTTGGGTTTTGGGGGGGGGGGAAGAGTGGGCATCCCTGTCTAGTTCCTCATTTAAGGTAAATGGTTCTAGTCTTTCTCCATGTAGTGTAATATTGGCTGTAGGTCTGTCATATATGGCTTTAATTATTTTAAGGAATGTACCTCTTATTCCTATTTTTTCTAGTGCTTTCAACATGAATGGATGGTGTATTTTGTCAAATGCCTTCTCCGTTTCCAGAGAAATTATCATTTGATTCTTATCCTTAACTCTATTGATATGATGTGTTACATTAATTGATTTGTGAATGTTAAACCAGACTTGCATCTGTGGGATGAAGCCTACTTGATCATAGTGTTAATTTGTTTTTGGATTCTGTTGGCTAGTATTTTATTGAGGAGCTTTGTGTCTGTGTTCATTAGATAGGTCTGTAGTCTCTTTTTTTGTTGGGGCACTGTAACAGCTTCATAAAATGAGTTTGGTATGGCTCCTTCTGCTTCTATTTCTCGGAAGAGGTTTCAAGAGTATAGGAATTACTTCATCTTTAAGTCTTGTAGAATTCCACAGTGAAATCGTCTGGACCTGGGCTCTTTTTTTTTTGCCAGTCCTGGGCTTGAGCTCAGGGCCTGAGCACTGTCCTTGGACTTTCTCAAGGCTAGAGCTCTACCACTTGAGCCTCAGCACCACTTCTGGCTTTTTTCTATGTATGTGGTAACGAGGAATCCAACCCGGGTCTTCATGCATGCTAGGCAAGCACTCAACTACTAGGCCAAACTCCCGGCCCTGGGCAATATTTGATTGGCATTTCCCTGATTGCTTCCACTATTTCATTGTATGAAATTGGTTTGTTCGGTTTGCTTATCTCTTCTTGGTTCAATGTGAGTAGCCTATATTTATTTAAGAAATCATCCATTTCTACTAAATTTTCCTGTTTCTTTGAATATAGGCCCTGGAAGTATTTATTCATAATGGACTAAATTTCTTAAATATCAGTTGTGATTGCTCCCATAGGGTCTTTAACCTTGTTTGAGTCTCCCCTCTCCTTTTTTTTGATTAATCTTGCCAGGGGTCTGTCGATTTTGTTGACTCTTTCAAAGAACCAACTTCTTGATTTATTAATTTTATGTATAGTAAATCTTATTTCAATCTCTAAGATTTCCGATTTTATGTTATTTCTGTCTTTCTATTTGTTTCAGCATTAACTTTTTATTGCTCATCTAGGTGCTTCAATTTCTTCTTTAGGTTATTTACATGATCTGTTTCTTGAGCTCTCTGGGCTTGAACTCAGGGCCTGGGCACTGTCCCTGAGCTTTTCTGCTCAAGGCTAGTACCTTACTACTTAAGCTACAGTTCTACTGGCATTTTTGGTACTTAGTAGGATATAAATAAGAGTCTCATGAATTTTCTTCCCCGGGCTAATTATGATTCTCAGCCTTCTGAGTAGCTAGGATTATACGTGTGAGCCACCAGCTTCCAACCTTATAGGGCTATCTAGAAACTCAACATGTGTTTTTAGTGGTAGAATGCTTGCCTAGCACGCACGAAGCCCTGGGTTCAATTCCTAAGTACCACATAAATAGAAAAGGATGGAAGTGGCACCGTGGCTCAAGTGATAGAATAATAGCCTTCAGGAAAAGGGAAGCTTAGGGACAGTTCTCAGGCCCCAAGTTCAAGCTGAAGGACTGTCAAAAAAAAAAAAAGAAAAAAACTTAAACAAAGGAAAAAATACCAACAGCAAGAAACTGCTGTTCTGGTGAGAGATAAGCTAGGAAACACGGCTCATCCAGAGTCTGGAGAAATACTATGAATTGAGAACCCTACTTATCACTAACTTGTGAAAATGAGTTAACAAGGCCAATTCTTGGCTAGGAATAGTGGTTCATGCCTATAATCCTAGGCTGGCTTTCAAAGTATAATCCTCAGAAATCAGCCTCCTGAGTAGCTTAGATTATAGCCACCAGTGCCATACTCAGTAACTGATTTTGGTTTTAGAGGCAAAGAAGGAAAGCCACATGGAGTGCTGGGGGGAAAATAAAAGTACAAAATAGGGAGAAGATGAGAATAGTAAAAGAAAACTCAGCAACACATATGGTAGGGACTTCTGAAAACTAAGGAGTACTTGAGCTCATTGATTGTTACTGCATCTGTTGTCTGACTGACTTCAGGATAAAAGGTCACTCCAAAGCCACATGGATAGCATATACTGAGCACTAACTACGGGTCTAGTCGAAGGGTTTTTTGGTGTGTATTAGCTGTATGAACAAATATCATTTAGGAACTATTAACATTTTACAGGAACGGCAACCTGAAGCAGAGATTAAATAAGTGGCTCAAAATCTCACAGGAGCTGGGTGAGGTGGCTCATGCCTGTAATCCTAGTTACTCAGGTACTTGAGATCTGAGGTTTGTGGTTCAAAGCCAGCCTGGGTACTAAAGTCTGGGAGACTCTTATTTCCAATTAACCATATAGAAAACTGGAAGTGGTGCTGTGGCTCAAGGGTAGGGCAGTAGCCTTGAGCTGAAGACCTCAGGGATAGTGCCGAGGCCCAGAGTTCAAGCCTTTGACTGACAAAAAATCAAAAGAACGGAGCCAGGAATGTGGCCTAGTAGTAAGAGTGCTTGCCTAGCATGCCTGAAGATTCGGGCTCAATTCCTCGGTACCACATACACAGGAAAAAGCTGGAAGTGGTGCTGTGGCTCAAGTGGTAGGGCTCTAGCCTTGAGAAAGCTCAAGGACAGTGCTCAGGCCCTGAGTTCAGTACCCACAATTGGCAAAAAACAAAAAACCAGAAAAACAAAAAACAGAAGAACAACTACAAAAAAATCTCACAGGTGTTAAACCCCTCTAGTGAACAATTTATGGTTTAGAAATGAAAATTTATAAATTATAGAAATTAAAGAAAATGCATATAGAGAGTAACTATATAAAATCAACTAAATCTGTATTGAAAGGAAATGGCAGGTCACTTTTAAAATTAAGAGCACTGGGTGCTAGTGAATCATGCCAGGAAATAGAACTGTGACTAAAGTATGATCCTAACCTTGAATGAAAAAGCTAAAGGACAATTTTCAAGCCCCAATATTGGCACACACCCCCCCCCCCCACAGAAGAACTGAATTGCTTTGAAATGGCCAAGTTAAATCTATTATGTGAAGTTAGAGGTTAATCAATCCTAGCCATTCAGGAGGCTGAGATCTGAGGATTGAGGTTCAAAGTGAGCCCAGTCAAGAAAGTCTGCAAGATTCATCTCCAATTAGCCATCAGAACATTGGAAGTGGAGCTATGGCTCAAAGTGGTATGGATCTGAGGAGAAGGTTTCAAGTGAGAAGCTAAACTTGGGGTCTAGATGCTGTCTCTGAACTCTTTTGCTCAAGGCTAGTGATACTAGCTCTACCACTTTGAGCCATAGCTCCAGGAATGAGCCATATTTAGAAGTTTGAGATTGTAATGAAATAAAGAATACATAGAAAAAAGAAATTAAATGAAGTTAGTATACAGGACTATCTTTGTAGCGTGTATGATAATTAGTATTTTAGAAGAAACTATGAAGCCTCAGCACCACTTCTGGCTTTTTTCTATGTATGTGGTACCGAGGAATCGAACCCGGGTCTTCGTGCATGCTAGGCAAGCACTCTACCACTAGGCCAAACTCCCGGCCCTCAATGTCTTAGTTTAATATCAGTATCCCAGCAGTTTTGTCACATAAGAGAGAACTGTTAAAATGTTGGGATTGGTTTTTGCTGTTAATGGTATGACTTTGTAAAATAATTATCTAAATATTTTTCTTTCTTTGTATGTGTACATATGTGTGTATTGGTACTGGGACTTGAACTCAGCACTTGGGTGTGGTCCTATAATTTTTGCTCAAGACTGGGGCTCTACTACTTGAGTCACAGCTCTACTTCTGGCTTTTGCTGGTTAATAGGAGATAGTCTCATGTACCTGTTTGTCCTGGCTGGCTTTGAACCACAGTCCTCAGATCTCAGGATCCTGAGTAGCTAGGATTACAGGTGTGAGCCACTGGCAACTGTCTCAAAAGTTCTTTACTTTCAAAATACACAAGACATAAAGGGGCTGGAGGCATGGCAACAAGTGGTGGGACACCTGCTGGCAAGGTTGATGCATGAAGCTCAATCTTCTGTTTGCCTCTGAATTTTTGGCAGAAAACTATTTTCAATTACCTGTAGTTTCAGGAGCCAAAAAGAACTGCATCCAGTGAATGGCTTATTGTGTACTGAAAATTACCTACACAATGGTACATTACCTTTTAAAGACTTTCGTGCGATAAATTGTATCTACTCTGGGAGTTTGGCCTAGTGGTAGAGTGCTTGTCTAGCATGTACAAAGATCCGAGTTAGATTCCTCGGTACCACATATATAGGAAAAAGCCGGAAGTGGCGCTGAGGCTCAAGTGGTAGAGCTCTAGCCTTGAGAAAGTCCAATGACAGTGCTCAAGCCCTGAGCTCAAGCCCAGGAGTGGCAAGAATAAATAAATAAATAAATAAATAAATAAATAAATAAATAAATAAATAAATTGTATCTAGTGTTCTTAGAAATTCAAAAGAAAATCACTGTATCAGGAAATCTTTGTATCTCTTTAAATTTCAGTTGACTGAACATCATAAGCAATATTAATCATGATAATAAATGCATTTAGTATAACCCATATATATGGTATTTACATTTCATGTAAGGAAACAAAGGAAATTCATATTTGACTATAGGTACTAAAGTAACTATTTTTCACATTGTTGATGGAATGCTAAATTTGCAGGTTGTTTTTCTTTTGCTAATTCTGGGGCTTTCTAAAGGCTAGAGCTCTATCACTTGAGCCACAGCACCATTTCTATGTAAGTGGTACTGAGGAATCAAACTCAGGTCTTCGTGCATGTTAGGCAAGCACTCTATCACTAGGCCAAATTCCCAGCCTAAATTTGTAGTTTTAATTGGGGAGTTTTGAGTTGTTACGGTTTAACCAAAGGAAGAGTTGGTTTTTTTTTTTTTTTTTGCCAGTCCTGGGCTTGAGCTCAGGGTTTGAGCACTGTCCTTGGACTTTCTCAAGGCTAGCACTCTACCATTTGAGCCTCAGCACCACTTCTGGCTTTTTTTGATATGTATGTGGGGAACTGAGGAATCGAACCCGGTTCTTCATGCATTCTAGGCAAGCACTCTACCACTAGGCCAAACTCCCAGCCCCCAAAGGAAGAGTTTTTAAGAGTCAAATAAAATAGTGTTGCTTCCCAGGCATACAACCTCCCCTCTTCCCCCACCCTCCATCTATGAGTAAATTAGTACCTTGTTAAAAGAAACTGTGAATTCTGGAGAGACTGCTGACTGCTTTCTGTATTTGCTGTGTTGGCTGTCGCTGAGGACTGTGTGATTGTAGTGGTAACACTGCTTGTGTTAGTGCGCCGGGTCGCGTTGCGTGCGGTCTCCAGTTGTTGCCGTGCTGCCTGGGCATGCTGCCGTTCTAGCTGCAGCTGCATCTGCAGTTGTTGTAACTGAGAAGCGGAAGGGCCAGAAGAATTAAGCTGTCCTCCTGTAGAACGTCTCACTCCTGATAACTGAGATAAAAGCTCTGCCAATGGAAATGAAGATGATTAACAACACAAAGGAAAATAAAATGCTACAGACCCTTCTTTTACTGGGAGAAAAGCAAAAGCATTGTGACTAGGTAATCAGAGCTACCAACAGTTCAATGAAGGGCTCAATTCTTGCCTCTTGGAAGCAGAAATTTCTGCTTATGGGGAATGCAAAAGCATAAATGCTAGCCTATATATTACTTTGGAGATGAAATCAGTGAATATTTTCTACCAGCACTTAAACTCAGGACCCCATACTCGTTTTTTTTTTTGGTGTTGTTGGTCATGGGGCTTGAATTCTGGGGCTGGGTATTGTCCTGAGCTCTTCATCTCAAGGCTACTACCCTATCCCTTAAGCCACTGTGGCACTTCTGATTTTCTAGTGGTTAATTGGAGATAAGAGTCTCATGGATAAGCAGGGTGCGGTGGCTCATGCCTGTAATCCTAGCTACTCAGGAGGCTGAGACCTGAGGCTTGCAGTTCAAAGCCAGCTCCGGCACTACAGATGGTGAGACTCTTCTCCAATTAATCTCTAGAAAAGAAATGGGGCTGTGGCTCCAGGGGTAGGGTGGTGGCCTTGAGCTGAAGAGCTCAGGGACAATACCCAGGCCCAGAGTTCAAACCCCAAACCCCACGACTCACCCCACCCCCAAAAAAGCCTCATGGACTTTAGTGCCTGGGCTGGCATTGAACCGTGATCTTCAGATCTCAGCCCCCCTCCCACCCCCCACCGCGCTCCTTTTATGGGGGCCCAGTCCTGGGGCTCTCTCAAGACTAGAGTTCTATCACTTGAGCCACAGCAGCACTTCTGGCTTTTTCTATGTATGTCATACTGAAGAATCGAACCCAGGTCTTGGTGCATATGAGGTAAGCACTCTTACCACCAGGCCACGTTCCTGGCCCCACCACCTATGCTTTCTTGGAGAATCTTAAAGACCCGCAGGCTTTGGAGATACCATATTTTGACTCAGGTTCTCAGGTTTGTCATACATTAGTCTCAGTAATGTGCCTATGAATAATGGATCCAAAAATTTTTTCTTAAAGACTTGGTTCAAGTGACAGAGTGCCTCTTTATCAAGTACAAGGCCAAGTTCAATCTCCAATACCACCAAATATTATGTTTAGATTTTCTCAGCTAATATATCACCATTCAGTATGTTCAACAGCAAAACAATTCAAGACAAGAGAGATTCCTTCTTCGTTCCATATAGAGAGCCTAAGTGTTTTTATAGTCTTGCCAATGAGCCTTTCTGTGTTCTGGAGGAGGCTGAACCAAGGTCTTCTACTCTGAAACCTTTTATGATTTTATTGTGATGCAACAGAGGCCACAAATATAAAATAAAGCTGTTGTGTATTTCAATTCTCTACTTAAATAAAATTCAAAACAATATGGAACTCACTTATATAGGTCTACTTGTATTTTGTAATTCTGAAATATTCTAAAGTATTTTGTGAGGGAACATAGTTATAAGAAAAGACTAAAACCACAATTCCATGAAAACATTTTAATAGGCACTTTCTACCCCGTCAATTCCTTAATGAAGTTGAAATGAACTTACCAGCGATAGGATCCATGGCTTCCCTATTGCTTGGAGAATATGAACTCTGAGAAGAAGAAAGTCCACCAGTAGAACTGCTAGTAAAGTGCATGTTTGATCTACGAGCACGAGGACCTCCTAATCCCCGGCCAGGGTGAAACATTCTACGTACATGTCGAACACCACTCGATTCATCGTAACTTTAAGTTAAGGAAATGACCAACTATTTCACAGAAGGAAAAAAAATATCACTGGAACCATTGTTAGGTAATACATTTGGAACTCCTAAATTATAAGCAGTTTAAAAAAGCATATGTAGGGCAGGGAGTTTGGCCTAGTTGGTAGAGTGCTTGCTTAGCATGCACAAAGACCTGGGTTCAATTCCTCAGTACCACATACATAGAAAAAGCCAGAAGTGGTGCTGTGGCTCAAGTGGTAGGATGCTAGCTTTGAGGAAAGCCCAAGTACAGTGCTCAGGCCTGAGTTCAAGGCCCAGGACTGGGAGAAAAAAACCCCAACAAACAAAAAGAAAGCCCAAGGACAGTGGTCAGGCCCTGAGTTCAAGCCCCAGGACCAGAAAAAAAAAAAACCATATGTAAATTAGCACTCGTTTCACAACTCTATCAATGGAGCCTATTAAACCTAAAGTAGTTTCTCAAATATAAACACATACACTGTGTGTGTGTGTGTGTGTGTGTGTGTGTGTGTAAGTTTCCACAGAATAGGAGAAATTTCTTTCTAGGCTCCAGAGTGATAATACCAGATAAGGTCAAAGGGGTTACTGACCAGATATCCAAAGTGACTACTCCCTTACCACAATCTCAGTATTAAATTTCAAGTATTTACATTTAAGTAATAATTCTCAGTTTTTATAGGTGGTACCAAAATTTTTTTCTCAATGCAAAAAGAAGAGAATCACAAAAATAAAAAAGGAAACCCTTTTTTTGTTTATAAAGAAAAAGGAGCTGGACATGGGTTCAAAGCCAGCCTAGGCACAAAACTCCATGAGACTCTGATCTCCAATTAACCACCAGAAAACTGGAAGTGGTACTGTGGTTCAAGTGGTAAAGTGCTAGCCTTGAGCTGAAGAACTGAGGGACAGCATCTAGGCCCAGAGTTCAAGCCCCATGATCAACTAAAAAAACAAAACAAAAAACCCCAAAGAAAACAGGTGCTGGGAGCATAGCCTACCAGTAGAATGTTCACCTAGCATGCATGAATTCCTGGGTTCAATTCCTCGGTACCACATACATAGAAAAAGACGGAAATGGTGCTGTGGCTTAAGTGGCAGAGTGCTAGCTTTGAGCAAAAAGTGTCCATGGACAGTGCCCAGGCCGAGTTCAACTCTAGGCTGGCAAAAAAAAAAAAAAAAAAAAAAAAAAAAAGATTTTCTCCTCCAATGCTACTTTGTGTCAGTGAACACATAATCAACAGGGCATCTGTTAAGCAATGAGATTTTGGGGATGAAGAATGAACAAATGCAAGACTGGTTCACAGTAATACTACATGGAAAATGAACTATGTAACCTGTGGGCAGAGAGGAGAAGGGGAAGGGATGAGAAGAAAGGAAAGACACTGTACAAAAAGAAATCTAATTGGAGCTGGGAGTGTAGTTTAGTGGTAGTGCGTGCCTAGCATGCACAAAGCCCTGGGTTTGATTCCTTGGTACCACATACTCAGAAAAAGCCAGAAGTGGAGCTGTGGCTGGAGTGGTAGAGAGCTAACCTTGAGCAAAAAGTATCCAAGGATAATGCCCAGGCCCTGAGTTCAAGCTCCAGGACTGGCAAAAAAAAAAAAAAATTTTTTTTAGAGGGAAGGGAGTGGTACAAAGGAGGTGAAATTGAAATACAGAGTAAACATGGGTGGAAATTTAACAATGACCCCCCCCAATTTAAAAAACAAAACAACAACAAAAACAGTCTTGGGGCTTGAACTCACGCCCTGAGCACTGTCCCAGGGCTTTCTCAAGGCTAGAGCTCTACCACTTGAGCCACAGCACCACTTCTGGCTTTTTCTGTGGTACCAAGGAATCAAACCCAGGTATTTGCTCATGCTAAGCTAGCACTCTACCACTAGGCCACACTCCCAGCCCTTAGCTGGTTTTTTTTTTTTTTTTTTTTTTGGGGGGGGGGTGGGTTATGAACTCTGGGCCTGGGCGCCGTCTTACTGAGCTCTTCAGCTCAAGGCTACTGCCCTACCCCTGAGCCACAATGTCACTTCCGGGTTTCTAGTAGGTAACTGGAGACAGGAGGCTCTTGGGCTTTCATGCCGGAGCTGGCCTTGAAATGTGATCCTCAGAGCTCAGCTTCCTAAGTAGCTACAATTACAGATGTGAGCCACCAATACCCGGCTAAGAAAAATGTTTAAATGTTTTATTTCTTACATTTTTAAAAAATAATTTAATCTTGATAACCAGATGTGTTTTTGAATAGCTTGTGAAAGGGGGTATAGATGATATGGGATGATATCCTACTGTATGGATACTGATATAATTGGAGACGCCGGAATTTGCTGAAAACTTCAGGATATCAGTCTTGTTTTCAATTATTTGCTTAGTTTCTCCATGAAGATGGAAGGATGAGGGGACTAAGGATAATCCTTCTGAGTATTATTAAAAATTCTGTGTATGTGTGTGTGTGTCACTCCTAGGGATTGAACTCAGGGTCTGGGCACTGTCCAGGTATGATAGTACCTATCATCTGAGCCACAACTCCACTTTTGGCTTTATCTAGGATTATAGCCATCAGTGCCCAACAAGGATTCTTTAATAGATAATAAACAATCTTAAGTATTCTTAGGCCATTTGGATGTTTCCATTCTGTTTTCTTTGTAGTTTCTCAGTGTCCCATGCACACAGGGAGGAGAGGGCTTACTCTCTGACTGTCAGCTTCTGTACTGGCTCAGATCTCTTATTCCCAACTAGAAAATTCAATTAGAAACTGTAAAGGAGGAGGGGTGCTGCAGAATGAGAAAACTGCAAGCTTGTTTGCCATGGTGGTATAGACCTATGATTCCACCTACTTACGAGGTAGAGGCAGGAGGATTTTGAGTTTGAGGCCAAAATAGGCAAAGGTAATGCTGAGATCCTGAATTTAAAAAAGGAAGAGGAAGATGGGCATGGTGGCTCATGCCTGTAATCCTAGCTACTCAAGAGGCTGAGATCTGCAATGAAGGTCAAAAACTAGCCCAGGCATAAAAAGGACCTGAGACTCTTATCTCCAATTAACCTCTAGGAAACGGGAAATGGGGTTTGGCTCAAGGGTAGGGTGGTAGCCTTGAGCTGAAGAGCTCAGGGACAGCACCCAGTCTGAATTCAAGACCCATGACCCCCCCACCAAAAAAAAAAAGATAGGGATGAGGGGGACCTGGAGTTTGGCCTAGTGGTAGTGCTTGCCTTCCATATACGAAGACATGGGTTCAATTTCTCGGTACTACATACATAGAAAAGGCTGGATGTGGTGCTGTGGCTCAAGTGGTAGAGCTCTGGCTCTGAGGAAAGCTCACGGACAGTGCTTAAGCCCTGAGCTCAAGCCCAGGACTGGCAAAAAAAAACCAAAACAAAAAAACCAACCAACCAACCAGACAAACGAAAAAAAAGGGATGAGGGGGCCGGGTGCATAGCCTAGTGGTAGAGTGTTTGCGAAGCATACATAAAGCCCTGGATTCGATTCCTCGGGTACCACATATTCAGAAAAGGCCGGAAGTGGTGCTTTGGCTCAAGTAGCAGTGCGATACCCTTAAGCAAAACGTGTCCAATGACAGTGCTCAGGCCCATAGTTCAAGCCCCACAACTGGCAAAAACAAGAACAAAAAAAAGGGATGAGGGCAGAGCTCAGGTGGTAGAGAGCTTGCCTAGTTATGCATAGGCCCTGGTCAACTTCCAATGCTGGGAAAGACATTATCTATATACCATACACAAACACAAAGCACAAAAAGTTGTATTATTGCTAAGAGGCAATTTAAGGAATCAGAGCAGAGAAAAAAGTTTTGGTTAATTCTCAAGTGCTTCAGTAAAAACGGAAACTTCTGCAGAAAACAACCCTAAATTGTAAAAAGAAAATCATAGCCTAAAGTTTATGGAAGCACCGAGTCTTCAAAATAATTGCTCTGGTAGGTATGTAATCTCAGGAAATAGAGCCTGGAACTATTAAGAGATGGGGAAAAGGACAAAGAAATGAAAGCAGGTACCTTAGATTAGACCTTTCCTTCTCAAGAGACTAGCGAGGGAATGATTCTGTCAAGAGCAGGGAAATGTAAGGCACATGAAGCTTACCTACCTCCCCATCCTACAAGATCAAGCACCAGAGAACTGGAGGTGAAGTAAGTAAAGCTTCCTTCTATTTAATAATTCAATTCTAATTAGCATGAACATTGTCCTCTTTTTCATGAAAACACCTTCTTGAAAGCCTTACAGTTATTCAAACTATCTTAAAGTTTTGATTATAATGAACTAAAGTTGATGTAGAGGTCAACTGTCAACTAGGATTATCATGTTATCAAACATTGTCCATGTAATAGTGAAACGTCCATTACAAGGTCCAGGAATGCCTGCAATCTCAGTTACCTGGGAAGCATAGGAAGGATTGTGGTCCAAAACCAATTTGGATAAAAAGCTTGAGACTATCTGAAACAAAGCAGAAAGGGCTGGAGGTAGGGCTCAAGCGAACTGAAGACCTGGAACTCAAACCCTAGTACTTCCTTCCCTGTCCTAAAACAAGTTTATAAAAAGAGAATTAAGAAATAGTCTCCCAAAAGTGAGTCACTGGCTGGGTGCTGGTGGCTCATGCCTGTAATTGTAGCTACTCATGAAGCTGAGATCTGAGGATCATGGTTTGAAGCCAACCTGACTAGAAAAGTCTATGAGACTCATGTCTCCAACTACCAGAAAACTAGAAGGGGTGATACGGTAGAACACTAGCCTAGAGCAAACAGAGCTCAGAGAGAGCCCAGACCCTGAGTTCAAGCTCTGTAACTGACCTCCCCCCCTTAAAAACAAACAAACAAACAAACAAACAACCCCCCCCCAAAAAACCCCAAGAAACAATCAAAATGCTGGGCACAAGTGTGTGTCACACCTGTAATCCTAGCTACTCAAGAGGCTAAGACCTGAGAAATGGGGTTTGAAGCCAGGCCAGACAGGAAAGTTCATGAGATTCTTACCTCCAATTAAATATCAAAAAAGCTGGAAGTAAAGCTGTAGCTCAAGTGGTAGGAATACTAACTTTGAACACAAAAGCTCAGAGACAGCATCCAGGCCCTTAGTTCAAGTTCTAGGACCAGCACAAAAACAAAAAGAAAAAACCCAAAATGACTAATGTTACCAAGAATTCTTTCTTCTGTTGCACTTATAAGGATATTAAATCTCTAGGGGCTCTGTGTTCAAGCGTAAGATGAGCTGCAAAGTCATCTGTGACATGATTAGGATCGCCTCCAGGTAATGCTGCACATATTGGACAAATCTGAAATGAAAGTAAGGAAAGCAGGTTTAATAAATGGATGTAGGCCAGACACCTTTCTATATAAGAATTTTACTATTATATCAGGTTTTAATCAGGCAAAACATAGTAGTAGACCTTAAACTACTGAAGAGCAGTAGAGACCTAAGCAAGAACAAACTACAAATTAATGCTCTCACGCAACTAAAATGTAAATTTTCAATTGTACTTTTCAACACAATTTTTCTGATTTATGAAATGGTAACCCTTCTGTGCAATACCTTAATAATAACAATAAAATTATATTAAAATTGTTCCACAAAAATGCTCTGCAATACATATTTACAGCTAAATTCAGTCTTAAATGGTAAGGACAGATATAAGCCTATACTACACTTGTCTAAGGCAAGGTCTCCTTGAGGGTCAATTTCTCACTAATATTGATTCTGATAGCTCACACCTGTAATCGAGATCTAGAGTGTCAAAGACTCTGGCTATAAAAGTCTAGAAGACTCTAGGGAAAGGCAGGGAAGATAGAGAACAGTGGTGTACACCCGTCCTTCTGGCAATGATGGGAAGACTAAAGCATATGGATTAACGTCTAGCTGTATACTTGACAGAAATGGAAACACTGTATCAAAAATAACAAATATATAAATAAAAACAACCCTAAGATACCATCTTACCCCAATTAGAATGGCCAATATTTTGAACTCAGACAATGACAAATGCTGGCAGGGTTGTGGAGAAAGAGGAACCCTAATGCACTGCTGGTGGGAATGTAAACTAGTACAGCTACTCTGGAAGGCAGTTTGGAAGTTTCTTAAAAAACTGAAACTAGACCTTCCCTATGATCCTGCCATACAACTCTTGGGCATCTACCCCAAGCATCATAACCCAGGATATAATAAGGACACCTGCTCAGCTATGTTCATCTCTACACAATTAACAATAGCCACGCGATGGAAACAACCCAGATTCCCACTATAGATGAATGGCTATAAAAAATGAAATTCTACACAGCCAACAGACAAGATAAAAATAATGGCATTCTCAGGGAAGTGGATGAATCTAGAGCGAATCATGTTGCGTGAGACAAGTCAAGACCAAAGGAACAAAAAGGTGCATGGTATCCCTTAATATGTGGCTATTAGATCCAAACAGTACAAGAGTGATGACTCAATATTTGGGTACCCAAGGTTATGGACATGGTCTTGTAGATATAAACATAATTACATAAACATAAAAATCTAAGATGTTATATAGATATGTATCTATGACATACAAACCCTTAGCTTAATTTATGTTCTAAAATCTATGTGCCAGTGATTGCATATAGAGATTCCCTTCTTGAATACTTGTTTGTTAAACATGACATCTACAATATGATGTGAAAATCAGTGTTAAAATCTTTCAAGTTCTTTTTACTCTGCAAGATAAAGAAAATGTAAAAATAATACAACATGTGCAAAGCAGAGTTCAGAGGAGGACCAATTGGGAAGACCATTTGTGAAATAGTCATTTCAACAGAATCACTGAAATGGGTAGCCGGGGAGAGGAAAGATAGGAAGAATGAGAACCTTTAACTGTGCACTGGTGGCTTATGCCTATAATTATAGCTACTCAGCAGGCTGAGATCTGAGGATTGTGGTTTGAAGCCAGCCTAGGCAGGAAAAATCCAAGAGATTTCTTTTTTGGGTGCCAGTTCTGCTTGAACTCAGGATTGAGTGCTATCCTTGAGCTTCTTTTGTTCAAGGCTATCATTTTACCATTTGAGTCGTAGTGCCACTTCCGGCTTCTTCTGAGTAATTTGTTGGTGATAGGAGTCTCATGGCCTTTCCTGCTTGGGCTAGCTTCAAACTGCAATCCTCAGAACTCAGTGTCCTAAGTAGCCAGGATTTTAGGTGTGAACCACCATTATCCAGCGAAGAGACTCTCACCTCCAATTAACCAATCAAAAGCTGGAAATAGAGCTGTGGCTCAAGTGGGAGAGTATGCTAGCCTGAGCACAAAAGCTCAAGGACAGGGCCTGGGGGCCCTGAATTCAACCTGCAGTATCAGCATAAGAAAGGGAAGGAGGGAGGGAAAGAAGGAAGAGGGGAGGGACGGAGGGAGGGGCCAGGAGTGTAGCTTAGTGTTTGCCTAGCATACACAAAGTCCTGGGTTTGATTCCTTAGTGCCACATACACAGATAAAGCAGGAAGTGGTGCTATGGCTCAAATAGTAGTTGCTAGCCTTAAAAAAGCTCAAAGACAGTGCCCAGGTCCTGAGTTCAAGCCCCCAGGATTGTCAAAGAAAAAAAAAACAGGAAAAGAAGAAAAAAGAAAACTTTAATAATCAAGATCCTTTTACTTTCGGAATCCAAATGGATAGAGAATAGTCTAACAGTGGTGGATAAATCTTGAAGTAGGAAGAACTTCAATCCATCAAGAAAGCCATGAAAGAAGATCTGATGCAAAGGGGCAATGACCAAAAGAAACCGTAGGAACACAGTTATGTTAAGGATTATGCTTTACTTCATTGGTAAGACAGGATATGTGATTCATCTTGCCACTTTATCTGCCATGTGTAAGATTCAGGCCACCAGCTGAAATTATTGTTTGCTTACAGCACGGTGGGAGATGAAATCCAAAAGGAGAGATGCAGAAGGACAATGCTTAAGCTCTGATAGCTAAGACCTAAGCAAACACAACTTCTATAACTAGAGAGAAGATCCCTGAGTCTGACTCATTTGAAATCTTATGCCCAGTCAGCTGTCCTTATTTTATGACTCAGAACTTGAGAAAAAGCCTCAAGAAAATCTAAAGATGCTCTTGAAAGATAACACACACAACAGTGTGCTAAAGAAATACGAAGGCCAAAATGGTATACCTGAGAGAGAAGTGAAAAGGACAAGACAGGTCATGGCTTTCTTAGATGTCAAAGGGCAGTCAGATATTCCTTTTCTTCATGCACAGTTTATTGGTAATTATCTCTTTACTAGAACTTAGGCTTTACTGTCTGTATCACTCCTGTGTTCTGATATTGCCTAGTAGTGTTTGATATATTTTTACTTCTCATGTGTTTTTTTTTTTTTTTTTTGCCAGTCCTGGACTTAAGCTCAGGGCCTGAGCACTGTCCTTGGACTTTCTCAAGGCTAGAGCTCTACCACTTGAGCCTCAGCACCACTTCTGGCTTTTTCTATGTATGTGGTACTGAGGAATCGAACCTGGGTCTTTGTGCATACTAGGCACTCTACCACTAGGCCAAACTCCCGGCCCATTCTCATGTATATCTGTATTGCTGGCTAGATCATAAACTTGCTTGGGGCTGGTCTGGATTACAATTCTCCTATCTGCATCTCCTGCAATAGCTTGGCTTATAGGCATGCACCATAATGCCCAGTTTAGATTATAAACTTTAGGGAGATGTTGGACAGCATAAATTGCCTTTGTTT
Source organism: Megascapheus bottae (assembly GCF_031878675.1). Classification (NCBI taxonomy): domain Eukaryota; kingdom Metazoa; phylum Chordata; class Mammalia; order Rodentia; family Geomyidae; genus Megascapheus; species Megascapheus bottae. Next base: position 23,871,493 of record NC_143515.1, read on the forward strand.
TGTAACTGAAAGGAGACAGAAGAGAGGAAAGAGAACTAAGTTTAAAAAAAATTTCAGTTATAGACAAAACATATTTTTGAGATTCTTCATTTATAAGTGACAAGCACTAAATTATATTCTATTGCTTTGTTGTTTTACAACAGTATCATAAGCCATGTACTTTTTATTCAGAGAGAAAATAGAACCAAAAGAGATTTTTCTCCTTTGGATAAAATAGAGAGAAAACCGGAACTTAAGATGGCTGAAGAAGCTTCAGTGCTTTGAGGGCACAGTTAGATATTCTTAGATAAGCTTACAATTCTAGTTGAGATCAGAGGAGGCTGGGATCAGAGGACTAAGGCTTGAAGCCAGCCTAGGCAGAAAAGTCCTTGATACTCTATCTCCAGTAAAATGCCAGGCTGGAATGTAGCTCAAATAGTACAGCATTGGTTTTGAGAACCTTGAAGTACTGAATTCAAGTCCCAGTATCAGCCAATTAAAACATATAAGGTATATATTATAAATATGCATGTACATGCTCTTATATACATATACTCTTAGAAGTATATTATGCATGCCCTAATTAGATAACCTACAAACTAGAGTAATACCTTTGACATAGGGACCTAAATTAGAAAATCAAGATTCTCATTATTATTAACTTCAGTTCGATTCGCAAAATCTTTTAAAGTACACTGCACAAAAACTGTGCTAAGGAAGCAGAAATGGAAGTATTCAGGGAGAAATAAAACAATCTGCCAGTCAGCTTCCATGATGACTCAAGATGCTAGTCATTCCTACAGAGCACAAGAAAACTATTCGAGGAGGTGGATTAATCAGTTTGGCAACTGGTATGGAAAATCAAGAGAACAGATTTAGAGCCAAGTAGATGACATTGCTGCCATGTTTGGGCTACATGAAGTTAACTCAGATGATAACCTGAAAAGAAAAAGACTAAGTTCCAGTGATGATGGGCAGAGGCCTGGCCAAGTTTTAAACCTCACATGGTTTGCCTATCAGATGAATCAATATTTACATAGAAGTGGAATAAGATTTCCTTCCCCTCCCCCCATAACCCCCCAGTTTTTTGTCTTCATGGGGCCTGGAGTTGATCAGGAGCTCTTCAGCTCAAGGCTACTGCCCTACCCCATGAGCCATAATGCCACTTCCAATTTTCTAATGGTTAAATGGAGGTAAAAGTCTCTCAGTTTTCAGTGCCTGGGCTGGCTTTGAACTGAGATCCTCAGATCTCAGCCTCCTAAGTAGCCAGGATTACGGCTCCCCCCTCCCTTTTTTTTGCCAGTCCTGGGCTTGAGCTCAGGGCTTGAGCACTGTCCTTGGACTCTCTCAAGGCTAGAGTTCTACCACTTGAGCCTCAGCACTACTTCTAGCTTTTTTCTATGTATGTGGTACTGAGGAATCAAATCCGGGTCTTCGTGCATGCTAAACAAGCACTCTACCACTAGGCCAAACTCCCGGCCCAGGCTCCCCCTTTTTTAAGGTGCTAGTACTAGAGCTTGAAGTCAGGGCCTTGAGTTCTCAGCTTTGTTGCTTCTGCTGGTGCTCTAGCAGTTGAGCCACACTTTCCCATTTAAATTCCCATTTTGCTGGCTAACTGGAGTTGAAGTTGTACAGATTTTTCCACACAGGTTGGCTTCAAACAACAATCTTCTAGAATTTAGGCTCCTATAACATTGGGTGTGAGTCATCAGCATCTCATTTTCTTTCTTTTAAATGCATACCTTGCTCTTAAATGCTTATATTCTGATTGTAAGAGGGAGAAAAAAATACACATTTGCCTGCAGTCTGCAGTCTGCTTTTTTTTTTTTTTGCCAATCCTGGGGACTGAACTCAGGGACTAAGCACTGTCCTTGGGCTTTCCTTCAGGCTAGTGCTGTACCACTTGAACCACAGCACCACTTCCAGCTTTTCTATATATATGTGGTACCAAGGGATCTAACCGGGATCTTCGGGCATGCTAAACAAGCACTCTACCACAAGACCAACCTCCAAGCCCTATTTTTTCTTTTTGAGTGGGGCAGTACTAAAGTTTGAACCCACAGTCTTGTGCTTGCTAAACAGGCACTCTACTACCTAAGCCATGCCCCATATGGCATAATGTTTTATTCCTCCATTTTTTTCAAATAAGCCTCTGTTTCCATATTATGTATCAGATATAGAGGAATTCAAACATAATACATAACTATTATTATTATTATTTTGGTCAGTGTAGGGTTTGAACTCAGGGCCTGGGTCTTTTGCCAGAGCCTCTGTGCTTAAGACCAGTGCTCTACTACTTAAGCTGTAATGACACTTTTGGTTTTTGAGTTGTTAATTGGAAGTAAGAGTGTCAGGCTATCTTCAAACCACAACCAGAAGATCAATGGAACAGAATAGAAGATCCAGAAACAGAACCACATACCTATAGTCAGTGGAACAAACACAGCCTATTCAATTATTGGTGCTGGCAAAACTAGGCAGCCACATACAGAAAACTAAAAATTGACCATGCACAAGCATTAACTCAAAATGGTTCAAAGACTTCAATATCAGACTGGAAACATTGAAACTGCTACATGACAGAGTTGGAGAGACACTGAAAGTCATAGGCACAGGCAAAAACTTCCTGAACAGAGTCCCAGGGTCACAACAGATTGGAGACTCGATAAATGGAACTACCTAAAAATAAAAAGTTTCTGCACAGATAAAAGCATAGTTACTAAAGTAGAAAGACAGCCAACCAACTGGGAAAAGATATTTACCAATAATATATCAGACAAATGCTTAATATCCAGCATCTACAGGGAACTCAAGAAACAAATCCCCCGCAAACCCAACAAACCAAACACTAAATGGCAAGGGGACTACAGAGAGACTTATCAAAAGAAGAGGTTAAAATAGCACAAAAGCATGTGCGAAAATGCTCATCATCCATGGTCATAAAAGAAATGCAAATAAAAACAACCCTATGATACTACCTTACCCCAATTAGAATGGCCAAGATTCTGAACTCAGACAATGACAGATGCTGGTGGAGTTGTGGAGAAAAAGGAACCCTACTGCACTGCTGATGGGATTGTAAGCAAGTTCAGCCACTCTGGAAAGCAGTGTGGAGGTTTCTTAAAGAACTGAAAATAGATCTTCCCTACGATCCCACCATACCCATACCACTCCTGGGCATCTATCCTGAACATCATAATCCAGGAAATGATAAGGACACCTACTCAGCTATGTTTATCTCTGCACTATTCACAACAGCCAGGCAATGGAAACAATCCAGATGCCCTACTGCATATGAATGGATACAGAAAATGTGGCATATATATACAGTGGAATTCTACATAGCCAACAGACAAGATAAAATAATGGCACTCACAGGGAAATGGATGAATCTAGAGCAAATCATGTTGAGTGAGACAAGTCAAGACCAAAGGAACAAAAGGCACATGGTATCCTTAATATGTGGCTATTAGATCTAAACAGTACAAGAGCGAAGACGCAATATTTGCGTACCCAATGCTATGGACATGGTATTGGAAACATAAACACAACTAGATAGACATAAAAATTTATGACTATAGACATAATGTTTTATTACAGATTAATATGTATCTATGACATACAAACCCTCAGCATAATTTTAATTATGTTCTAAAATCTAAGTGCCAGAGATTGTACATAGAGATTCCCTTCTTGAATACTTGTTAAATACATCACTTGAAATATGATGTGTTAATAAATTCTTTTTTTTAAATTTTTTTTAATTTTTTTTTGCCAGTCCTGGGCTTGAACTCAGGGCCTGAGCAATGTCCTTGGACTTTCTCAAGGCTAGAGCTCTACCACTTGAGCCTCAGCACCACTTCCGGCTTTTTTCTATGTATGTGGTACCAAGGAATCAAACCCGGGTCTTCATGCATGCTAGGCAAGCACTTTAACCACTAGGCCAAACTCCCAGCCCAATAAATTCTTTTTTTTTTTTTTTTTAGAATTTAATTTTTTTTAATTTTAATTAGTAAAAGGGTTACATGATATTTGCCAGATAGAAGGTGCATTAATTCACATACATTGATACCCTTTCACTTGTCTTGGTACTCGTTTCCCTCCCCCCCCAATAAATTCTTTAATAAAAAAAAATCAGCAAACTGCAACCCTCAGATCTCAGCCTCCTCAGTAGTTAGGATTATAGGTGTGAGCTATCACACATGAAATCTTTACTTTCAGGAAAAAGGACAGTGTAGGCTGCTTCATGGGGTGTGTGTGCGTATGTGTGTACATGCACGAGTGGGTGCACGCATACTAGTCCTGAGGCTGTCCCAGAGCCTTTTAGTTTAAAGCTAGTGCTCTACTTGAGCCCAGCTGTACTTCCTGCTTTTTGGTGGATAACTAGAGATTAGACTTTCTTCCTACCTAGACTGGCTTCAAACTCTAACCTTCAGATCTCAGTCTCTTGAGTAGCTAATATTACAGGCATGAGTCAGGAATGAGTCAGTCACCAGTGCCCAGCCTGATTCTTTTTTTTTTTTTCTTTTTCTTTTTGGTCAGTTGTGGGGTTTGAACTGATGGCCTGGGCACTGTCCCTGAGATTTTTGCTCAAGGCCAGCATTCTAATTATTTTGAGCCACAATACCACTTTCAGTTAATGGATATAAGTGTCTCATAACCTGTCCAAGCTTGTTTTGAATAGTGATCCTCAGATCTCAGCCTCCTGAGTAACTAGGATTACAGACTTGAGCTACCGGCACCCAGATTCTGATTCTTAGTTTATAAAAATTAATTACTTGGGAGCAGGGTGAGGTGGCTCATGCCTGTAACCTTAGCTACTCAGGAGGCTGAGATCTGAGGATCAAGATTCAAAGCCAGCCCAGGCACAAAAGGACCTGAGACTCTTATCTCCAACTAACCTCTAAAAACAGAAAGTGGGGCTTGCCTCAAGAGTAGCTGAAGAGCTCAGGGACAGTGCCCAGGCCCAGTTTAAGCCCCATGAACCACAAAAAAATTAATTACTTGGGGCCAGGATTTTGGCCTAGTGGTACAGTGCTTGCCTAGCATGAATGAAGATCCGGTGGGTTCTATTCCTTGATACCAGATACAAGAAAAAGCCGGAATTGAGGCTGTGACTCAAGTAGTAGAGCTCTAGCCTTGAGAAAGCCTAAGGGCAGTGCTTAGGCCCTAAGTTCAAGCCCCAAGACTGGCAAAAAAACAAACAAATAAACAAAAAAAACCTTGTTATTCACAAGAGTTAGCTTTCCAATGTATCATCTAATTTTGCATATGAACATTAGGTATTTTTCTTGCCTACTTGGGTAATATACAATACTAGGCCTACTGGCTATAATTGTGTGTGTGTGTGTGTGTGTCCTACTGGCTAAAGACTTTACAAATGTCTAATCTACAATAAGAGAAACTCATCTCACTCCGCTCTTTGCCATGTTGTATCTAGGTAAGTAAGGACGCAAACTTAACAGAAATTAAAAGAAAAATTAAGTTCTCTACAACATCAGGATGGTGATACAATGGGTCAACCCTCTTGCTTGCTTGCTTTTTGCCAGCCCCCTCAAGCCTCTTTATATTGCTATTGCAGATTGCAACTAATGGAAGCCAAGTTATCTTACAGAAGGAAAAGAAAAAACAAGAATACGAATAAAATGGGACAAAAGTGCTCTGAGGCTCCCTTAGAAGAAGATGAGATCATTCCTAATCTATATACAGAAAAATTTGTCTTAAAAGAGTACGTAAAAGCTGGGCGCAGTGGCTCATGCCTATAATCCTAGCTACTCAGGAGGCTGAGATCTGAGAATCAAGATTCAAAGCCAGCCTGGGCACAAAAGGACCTGAGACTCTTTTTTTTTTTTTCTTTTTCTTTTTATTGTAATTAGTAAAAGGGTTACATGATATTTGCCAGATAGAAGGTGCATTAATTCACATACATTGATACCCTTTCACATGTCTTGGTACCCATTACCCTCCCCCCCACACCCCACACCCGTCTTGGTTTTCCCCCCTTCCCTATCAAATTTCAAATAACCAAATACAAATAAATTCAATATATCAGATAAGGACCTGAGACTCTTATCTCCAAGTAACCTCTAGAAAAAAAAAAACGGGAAGTGGGGCTTGGCTCAAGGGTAGGGTGGTAACCTTAAGCTGAAGAGCTCAGGGACAGCACCCAGGCTGAGTTCAAGCCCCATGACCCCCCCCCCCAAAAAAAAGTAAATTTACCAATTGTCTGAACTTTAAATTTTATGACATTTTAGAAAGCACAAACTGGCAGTGTCTTTGAAAACAAAATGACCTTGTATTATTCCACATAGACGAGATGTAGCCAAATTAAGTAGAGACTTTGGATCTCACAGACCTCTAGCAAACTGCATATATCTATCTGCCCTTGAGTATGCTAGTTTATTTTTATGGATTTTAGCTAATTTGTCTTCAATACACTAAATAGTTGATGTGCGTGCAACTGTGCCAAAAATCTCCAAAAATTCACTGTCAATGGTCTTCACTTTATATCAATTATTGTCAATAGTAAAGAGTAAGAGCTGAATCAGAATTCAAATTTAGTTGTCTGATATAGTTACTATACCCAGATACCTACCTACCTATGTATTTATTTATCTAGCTATTCATTCATTATTATTTTTTGGTCCATCATGGGATTTGAACTTTGGACCTAGGTGCTATCCCTGAGCTTTTCAGATCAAGACTACCACTCTACCACTTGAGCAACAAAGCCACTTCCAGTTTTCTCGTGGTTAGAGATAAGACTCATAGACTGCCCAGGCTGGCTTTGAACCATGATCCTCAAATCTCAGCCTCCTGAGTTAGGACTGCAGATGTGAGCCACTGGCACCTGGCTCATTCATTTATTTTTGTGCATTCCTCCCTGTATCCATCTTGAATTTCACATTACTCATTTCCTCAAAGACTCTTTTGGGTATATTCATCATTTCTCCTTTTTTTTTGGCCAGTCCTGGGGCTTGAATTCAAGGCCTGGGCACTGTCCCTGGGCATTCTAAAGGCTAGCACTCTACCCCTTGAGCCACAGCATCACTTCTTTTTTTTTCTGTGTATGTGGTACCAAGGAATCCAACCCAGGGCTTTGTGCATGTTAGGTAAGTTCTGTACCATTAGGCTACACTCCTAGCCCTGAAAATTGATTTTTAAAATATTTCTATGCAAACCACATCAGTATAATAAACAAGATGTAGATAATAAAGTTACCTAGCTTTGTCAAGATTAGGAACAACACAGTTTATAACACCATTTTAGGTCAAGACTATTCCACGTACCACTTCTGTTGATGTTTCTGCATGTTCAGAAGTAACATGTTCTTGAAGAGATGTCTCCGTATAGCCCATTTTTCCACAATAGGGACAAGTAAAAGACTGTGGCTGCTCTACAGAGAAAGCTTCCCCACCATAGTACAAATCTGAAAAATAAAGTGGTATTACATTAAGGATTAATAGTTCTTAGTTTCTTCAATGTATAAAGTAAAATCATAGGTATAAAGGTCTAAAGTAAAAAAAAAAATTGTTCCTAAAAATCTGTTAATATCTCACTCTACTAAATAAGGTCTTAAGTATTTCACATCTCCCAACCCCCCATCATTTGAGGTATCTCTCAAAGGCCCAATGTAAAAGGCTTAGTCCTCAGTTTGTGGCACTACTGGAAGGCGGTGGGAACTTTAAAAATGGGTGGGACCTAGTTATAAGTCATTAAATAGTAGGGATGTGTCCCTGTAAGAAGATTTTGGGACCTTAGCCCATTTGGTTCTCTTTATTTTTCCTTCCTTTTAAGTTTTAGCAAGAATTTATTTTACTATAGCAGGGTGAAGGGGTTACTGCTCCCTATGGAGGAAGAGGGAGATTCCTCTCTCTTTTCACTTTCCAGCTGCCATGAGGTAAACAACAGCATTCCTTTGCCATTGGTTTCTGATATAATATAGTGTCCTACCAGACACTCTAAACAACATGGCCACACAACCATGGAATGAAAATTCTAGGGGGAAGGGAAATGGGGACAAAAATATGAGAAGGGGTACCAATGTATGAGAAATAATGCAGGTTCTGTCTGGTGAATATAACTAACTCCTCTAAACATTAAAATAATAATAAAAAAGAAAATTCTAACACTGTCATCTAAAACAATTTATCTCACTCTCTCTCTTTTTTGTGTCAGTCCTGAGTCTTGAAATCAGGGTTTGGGAGTTGTTTTTAAAGGCTTTTTGTTCCTTCTGAAGGCTAGCTCTCTTCCAATTGAGCCACAGCTCAGTTGGGGATAAGAGACACATGGTCTTTGCTGCCCAGGCTGGCATCAAACTGCAATCCTCAGAGTTTAGCTTCTTGAGTAACTAAGATTACAGGTGTGAGTCCACGGATCCTTTTAAAGTCATTATTTCAAGTATTTTTTTTTTTTTTTGTCATAGTGCCCCAAAGCTCACAATCATTAATTTTGAAAATGGTCATTCCAGGGGCTGGGAGTTTGGCCTAGTGGTTAAAGTGCTTGCCTAGCATGCACGAAGGCCCAGGTTCGATTCCTTGGTACCACATACATAGAAAATAAGCCAGAAGTGGTGCTGAGGCTCAAGTGGTAGAGCTCTAACCTTGAGAAAGTCCAAGGACAATGCTCAGGCCCTGAGCTCAAGCCCAGGACTGGCAAAAAAAAGAAAAAAAAAAGAAAATGGTCATTCCACAATTGTATCCATTTTTTTTTTGGGGGGGGGGATTGGGTTGTGGGGCTTGAACTCTGGGCCTGAGCATTGTCCCTGAGCTTTTCAGCTCAAGGCTACTGCCCTACCCTTGAGCCAAGCCCCACTTCTAGAGGTTAATTGGAGACAAGTCTCTCATTCTTTATAGTGTCCAGGCTGACTTTGTTCAGTGATCCTCAGATCTCAGCCTCCTGAGTAACTAGGATTACAGGTGTGAGCGATTGCATCCTTTCCAATTTTATTGTAACTTACTTTTTTTTTGGTGGGTCATGAAGCTCTTTAGCTTCAGGTTGTCCCTAAGCTCTTTAGCTCAAGGCTACCACCGGGCCTGGGCACTGGTCCCTGAGCTCTCTAGCTTGGCTGGCTTTGAATCTTGATCCTCAGATCTCAGCTCCAGAGAAGTTAGGATTACAGGCATGAGCCACTGCACCTCTTAATATAGTGTGACAACATTAATATCAACAGAAAGAATAAAAAAGGCGTTCCACACAAGACGACACAATGCTCAGAGGAAAAGAACAGACGACCCCAATTAATATGCCAACTCCTAGATGGAACTACTTGTCTATACATCATACAATTCTTATAGCAGGAAGGACTCCTAGGTATTCAGTTTCTGGGGATGCAAACGTAAATATTATATGATTACAACACATTGCCCAATGAATTATGGTATGTGTGTGTGGTTTAATTGCCTCATTAACATCCCTCTGGGAATAACTCTATTTTTCTCCATAGGTAACATAGAGGAAAGTCAAAGTATATTTACTACATTATGTTACTTCATCACAAAGAGTTACTTATTAGCCAGGTGCTGGTGGCTCACACCTGTAATCCTGGCAATTCAGGAGGATGAGATCCGAGTGATCGTAGTTTAAAGCCAGTTCTGGTAGGAAAGTCTGATACTTTTTATCTCCAATTAACCACCAGAAAACCAGAAGTGGCACTGTGGCTCAAAGTGGTAGAGCGCTAGTCTTGAGCAAAAAAAGCTCAAGGACAGTGTTCAGGCCCAGAGCTCAAGCCGCACAACTGATCCTCCTCCTGTGTCCCCCAAAGATTATTTAATTATTTAAAATTCCTGCAAAACACTAAGAAAAAAACCCCAAATAAGCATTCAAAGAAAACAAACATATCCTCCTTTTTATACTCGGAAATGAATTAGGAAAAGAATTAGTATATTATTGGTATCTGAGGGGATTCTGCACTTTTACATATTGCTGGCACCTCTACCCATGTTACTGATAAGCTTCTAAAGCCTCTGCTTGTTAGCCTGTTACGCAAAAGTAACCTGCTGTTGGGTGGTGTAGGTAACCACATGACTACCACTGTTTTGTCCTGTTCTCACATGGTCACAGAAGAGGGATTATTAACTTTACCTGAGTTTGATAGACTCACAGTTGGAATGAGAAGGGTGGTCAGAATGGGAGGCAGAGGGTTAGTTCCTATATGATCCACTGGATCAGAGCCTCAGCAGTCTCCATGTCCCTCTTCCTCTAGGGAAAACCTGTCTGGTTTCTGAGATCACTAATGTCTGTATGAATGTCTTACACACACTATAAATCATTTAGGAAACCCATGAACATTTCTTTGACTCTTACAAAAAACATATAACATGTTGTTATAAAATAATCTTGTGTAAAAAATTGTTAAGTGTTTATTTTGTGCCAATACTGGGGCTCAAATTCAGGGTCAGGGCACTATCCCTTAGTTTTCATTCAAGGCTGGTGCTCTACCACTTCTGACTTTTTGGTGGTCAATTGGAAATAAGGTTCTCATGGAGTTTCCTGCTTAGGTTGGCTTCCAACCCACCATCTTCAGATTTCACCCTCCTGAGTAGCTAGAATTAAAGGAATGATTCTCTAGCACTGGTATTCCATGAAACTAATGCCAAATTTAGGCACTTTTTTTTCCTCTAGAAGAAGAAAAAAAAATTCTGGGCTGGGAGTTTGGCCTAGTGGTGCACAAAGACCAGGGTTCGATTTCGCAGTACAACATACATACAAAAAGCCAGAAGTGGTGCTGTGGCTCCAATAGCAGAGTGCTAGCTTTGAGGAAAAAGCCCAAGGACAAGTACTCAGGCCCTGAGTTCAAGCCCCAGGATTGGCAAAATAAACAAATAAATAATAAATAAATAAAATAAAAAAGCCAGGCACCAGTGGCTCACGTCTGTAATCCTAGCTACTTAGGAGGGTGAGATCTGAGGATTGCAGTTCAAAGCCAATCTGGGCAGAAAAGTCCCCATGAGACTCCTCTCTTCAATTAGCTACTTAAAAAATGGAAGTAGAGGGCCAGGAGTTTGGCCTAGTGGTTAAAGCGCTTGCCTAACATGCACGAAGACCCAGGTTCGATTCCTTGGTACCACATACATAGAAAAAAGCCACAAGTGATGCTGAGGCTCAAGTGGTAGAGCTCTAGCCTTGAGAAAGTCCAAGGACAGTGCTGAGGCCCTGAGCTCAAACGCAGGACTGGCAAAAAAAAAAATAAAAATAAAAAGAAAGAAACACTTTGGGGCTGGGAGTTTGGCCTAGTGGTTAAAGTGCTTGCCTAGCATGCATGAAGACCTGGGTTCGATTCCTTGGTACCACATACATACAAAAAAGCCGGAAGTGGTGCTGAGGCTCTAGCCTTGAGAAAGTCCAAGGACAGTGCTCAGGCCCTGAACTCAAGCCCAGGACTGGCAAAAAAAAAAAAAAAAAAAAAAAAATGGAAGTAGAGCTGTCGCTCAAAGTGGGAGAGCACTTTCCTTGAGTAAAAGAGCTCAGAGAATAATGCTCAAGCCCAGAACTTAAGCTCTACCATGGAGGAGGAAGAAGAGGGGAAAGGTGAGGGGGAGGAGGAGAGGGAGGAGAAAAGTTCACTATATAATAAATTTGTTCACATGGAGATTTACCAGGTAGATTTGGGGCAGTTGAGAATAAAGAACAGGTTTTCTAACTTATTTACCCAAACGGAACAAACTTTATACACTTCTGGTAAAAGGCTTTAAAATGTCTTTCTCATAAGATCTGGAGACAACAGCGTTGTGTCTACTTTTGCCACTTCTTCTCAGTATTTTATTGAAGGATATAACCAGAGTACATCCAGAAAGGAAGAAGCAAAACAATCTATGAGTTTAAAATATATATAAATCCTAAGGAATCTACTAAAATCAAATAAACCAGTATAGCATCATTGCAGGATAGAAGGTCTATATATAAAAATTTTCTAGGAAGTGGCCTTGTGGCTCAAGGGGTAGGGTAGTAGCCTTTAGTTCAAGAGCTCAGGAACAATGAGGTAGGCCCAGACTTCAAGTCCCATGTCTGACAAAAAATAAAATAAAATAGAATAAAATTTCTATACATTTTCAATGAACCTAAGACTTAAATTTGTAAAAAGCACTTCACTTACAACAACAAAATGTATACTTACGAATACTTTCAATGAGAGAAGCACAAACTTATACTTTTAGAGTTTTGTTACAAGAAACTAAAGATCTAAACAAATGGAAAAAAAAATTCTATGTTTATGGACCACTAGATTTAGTATTTTGATGATTAAACAAATCCCTATCAAGATCCTACTGTGGGCTGGGAATGTGGCCTAGCATGAATGAAGCCCTGGCTTTGATTCCTCAGTACCACATACACAGAAAAAGCTGGAAGTAGCTCTGTGGCTCAAGTGGTAGAGTGCTATCTTTGCACACAAGGAGGCTCAGGGACAGAGCCCAACCCCGAGTACATGCCCCCGGATCAGGAGGGAGGGAGGGAGGAAGGGAGGGAGGGAGGGAGAGAGACAGAAAGAAAGGAAGAGAGAAAGAAGGAAAGAAAGATGATATTGGTTCTGTTGAATGAATGGTTGGAAGTAGCGCTGTGGCTCAAGTGGTAGAGTGCTATCTTTGCACACAAGGAGGCTCAGGGACAGAGCCCAACCCCGAGTACAAACCCCCGGATCAAGAGGGAGGGAGGAAGGGAGGGAGGGAGAGAGACAGAAAGAAAGGAAGAGAGAAAGAAGGAAGGAAAGAAAGATGATATTGGTTCTGTTGAATGAATGGTTGGGAAATCCATACAATTTCAAAACTTACCACCAAGCTATAGAAATGAAGACAGTATAGGACATATAGATCAATGGAACAAGACAAAACGTGCCAAGGACCCATACCTATAATCCTAGTTAATCAGGAGGCTGAGGGCTAGGGATCCTGGTTTGAAGCCAGCCTGGGCAGGAAAGTCTATGACACTTTTACCTCCAATTAACCATCAAAAAGCTAGAAGTAGAACTGTGGCTCAAAGTGGTAGACTGCTAGCCTTGAACCTTTAGAAAAAACTGAGGGACAGCATGTGGCTAGGCTGAGTTCAAGCCCCAGGACCAACCAACACACACACACACACACACACACACACCCCATCTACAAAGACAATTCACTGCAAAAGCTGGACTTCTATCTCAACTTCATATATAAAAGTTAATTCTAAAAGGACAAAAGATTTGCCAGGCGCAGTGGCTCATGCCTACAATCCTAGCTACTCAGGAGGCTGAGATCTGAGGATCAAGGCTCAAAGCCAGCCTGGGGCATAAAAGGACCTGAAACTCTTATCTCCAATTAACCTCTAGAAAATGGGAAGTGGAGCTTGGCCCAGGGGTAGGGTGGTAGCCTTGAGCAGAAGAGCTCAGGGACAGTGCCCAGGCCGAGTTCAAGCCCAATGACCCCCCCTCCCCCGCCAAAAAAAAAAAGGACAAAAGATTTATATGTCACTTTAGGTGGTATTTCTTTTTAAAGATAGGGTGTCAAAAGCATGTTACTAAAAAATAAAATAGAAATTATAAAAATGATTCAAAACCTACCAGACAATTCAAAGTAAGTTTTTGTAATTACCTATTTGATATAGAACACATGTTCTTTGTCAGATTATAATTAATACAATTTCAAAAATAGGCAAAGAATCCGGATACTTCCTCAAAGAAAATATACAAGTGAATAATGAGCACACAAAAAAAGATGCTTATAAGAACTAACCAGAGGGCCGGGAGTTTGGCCTAGTGGTTAAAGTGCTTGCCTAGCATGCACGGAGACCCGGGTTTGATTTCTCGGTACCACATACATAGAAAAAACCCAGAAGTGGTGCTGTGGCTCAAGTGGTAGAGCCCTAGCCTTGAGAAAATCCAGGGACAGTGCCCAGGCCCTGAGCCCAAGTCCAGGACTGGCAAAAAAAACCAAAAAACAAAAAACTAACCAGAGCACAAACTAGTACTTGTGTGTTATTAGCAAAAACAGTCTGCTTGATTTGACTCCTTTTCTGAGATACTTTCAAATGCTGTATGAATTTGTATTTCATAGCTTGTAAGTTGTGGGATTTTCAGATGTTTCATAAAACTGATTGAGAGACACAGGTTTTTATTTAAAAAAATAAATTTGGATGTATGCTAATACAGAGTTTCAGAACATTTTGAGTTCTTACACATATATGCACAAAATTCTAAAAAATAATTATGGAAATTTGCACTGAATACTTACCAAAATCTACCCTTGTTAATATGCACTGCATTGGGTGGTCAGTTGTATGCCTTGTTGTTGTTGCACCACTTTCATAACAAGATGCACAAAGATCGTAATCGTAGCAAATTAAACACTTATATCTGCGACCTCGAAAATTTCCTTTTAAACATGCATCACAGCTGACACCTATTGAAAATATTAAAAGGAATATATTTAATTAGCAGTTATAAAAAAGTACACTATCCATTTCACTTTTCATAAACATTTAAGGGTTGATTTAACCCCATATCTCCTTTCAAAAAATCAGTAGAAATAACACAATGAAGTAACAATTTCTAGCAGTATGGAGGATTTATATACTTCACAAAAGTAACTTTAGGTTAGGTACTGTGAGTCACACTATAATTCTAACTACTTAGGAGGCTGAGAGCTGAAGACTGGTTCAAAGCTAGCCTGGCAGACAAGTCCCTCAGACTTCAACTAACCAGTAAAAAGCCCAGAAATAAAGGCATGACTCAAATGGTGGTATGCCCGTCTTGAGCTTTTCAAAAAGCTAAGGGGTGCCAAGGCTCTGAGTTAAAGCCCCTATACCAGCACGTGCGCGCGCGCGCGCACGCGCGCACACACACACACACACACACACACACACACACACACACACACACACACACACACACACACACACACACACACACACATGCAACAACAACAACAACAAAACAGACTTTAAGGCTGGGTCCTGGTCTTTGGTGCCTATAAACCTAGCTACTGAAGAAGGCTGAGGTCTGGATTGCAGTTTGACGCCTGTCTGAGCAGACAAATCCCTTTCATTAGGGGAATACAAAAAGTGAAATTTCCAACCTGTATTTGGAGGACAGAGATGGGTGGAAGCAGGGAAAAAAAAATCTGAAAAGTCATAACCTCAAAGTAGCTTTCTTACAGGTTTGTAGTCCAAATTCTACAAAATGGTCCCAAAAGCCAGGAGTCAACAATGTGGTTTAATGTGTTCTTAAATTAGGATTACCTAAGAGGAGTAAACTTCAAAAGAATAAATACACTTTATATCAAAATCATAGCCAAGTGCCAGTGGCTCATGCCAGTAATCCTAGCTACTCAAAAGGCTGAAATCTGAGGATTGTGGTTGAAAGTCATCTTCAATTAAGCATCAGAAAACCAGAAGTGGTGTTGTGGCTCAAGTGGGAGAGTGTTAGCCTTAAGCCAAAGAGCTCAGGGTCAGCAGGCCCAGAGTTCAAGCCCTGTAACTGACAAAAAAAAAAAAAAAAAAATCCTGTGAAATCCTTTATGATGCAAATTAATAAAAGTAGATATAATCAAAGGCATCAAAGAACTTAAAATATAGAAATATTAGGTTCATGGATGATTCGTAATAAAATTATAATTTCTCTCCAAATTCATTTGTAGTTTTAACATAATTCTAATCAACATCAACAAAGAATCTTTTTTTTGGGGGGGGGGTGGTGGTGGTGGTCGTGGGACTTGAACTCTGGGTCTGGGTGTTGTCCCTGAGCTCTTCAGCTCAAGGTAAGAGTCTCACAGACTTGTGCTGGGCTGGCTTTGAACTGTGATCCTCAGATCTCAGCCTCCAAAGTATCTAGGATTACAGGCATGAGACACCAGTGGCTGGATAAGAATCTTTTTATGACATGTTAAGTTGAGCAAACTTTCAGGCAAACTGCAAAAAACCAAGATCAGTCAAGAGACTTCTAAAGAAAAATAAGAGGGAAGAACTTGAGCACATCAACAACTACTGAAATAAATACAGCAGAGGAGTAAGGAGGTGGGGGAAGCACAGAGTAAACTGTGACCACCTGTATGGAGAAGAATAGTGTTGGGTCTCTTCCCTATACTCTGTACACAAAAAGCAGTTTCACATGATTTAAAGAAAAATGAATAAAATCTATAACAATATGCATTTTATGTGCTCAGAATAGGAAATTATTTATCAAATCAAATCTCTCTCAAACATGCATACATTACACAATCCAAGCCATAGAAATAAACTAAAACACACTAAAACTAAAACTCTCAGTCAGGCACTAGTAGCTAATGCCTATTAATCCAAGTTAATCAAGAGGATCCTGGTTTATAGGCCGTCCTTGAAGGCAAAATCTAGAGATTCTTACTTCTGATTAACTAGCAAATAAAAAAAACTGAAAGTATGGTACAATTGGTAGAGGCCATGGCCTTGAGCAAAAAAAGAGCAGCTTGAGTTCAAGCCCCAGTACTGGCAAGTGTTTGTACATATGACTTTTTATCTTTTCACACTTGAATGACTAAAAAGACAAGACCCAGAAATGGTGTCATGCATTACACAATAAAGTTTTATATTCTGAACATACCAGCATCTTTGATCTATTGATAGCAAAATGATCTATATACAGTATGGACAAACTGTCAATGAGCACTATAAAGAACAACAAACACAAATGCATGAAAAGGTCCTCATTCAGATTACTTCATCAAAGAAGTACAAATAAAACATGAGCTAGCCTTTTAGATCTGGCAAAAAGTCCTATGATATCATGTTGTAGTGAAGCAAAAAGAGGGCTATAGAAATAACTTCAACTATGATGTTGGAGTATACATCTCAAAATATATCGAGCAAATGTCAATGTCTATGACATTACAATCTTTTTTTTTTTTTTTTTTTGGTTGGTTGTGGGACTTGAACTCTGGTCCTGGGCACTGTCCCTGAGCTCTTCAGCTCCAAGGCTATCACTCTACCATAGGGCCACTTCCAGTTTTCTGGTGGTTAATTGGAGATAAGAGTCTCACAGACTTTTGTGCCTGGGCTGGCTTTGAACTTTGATCTTCAGAGTTCAGCCTCCTGAGTAGCTAGGACTATAGGCACAAGCCACTGGTGCCTGGCTACAGTCTCATTTTAAATCTATTCCTCGAAGAGGTTTTTGTCCATGCATACGCGTAATGTGCTCTGGAAATAGATCAGTAAATAATATGTGCTGGAGATATAGCAGTAAACAAATCCAACTTCTATCTTCTCATGGCGCTAACACATGTTAGTAAATAAAGATGAACAAAAAACAGATGGAGGGAGCTGGGCACAGTGGCTCATTCCTGTAATCCTAGCTAGTCAGGAGACTAAGATTTGAGGATCAAGGTTCAAAGCCAGCCTGGGTACAAAAGGACCTGAGACTTTTTTTTTTTTTTTGGCCAAACCTGGGCTTGAGCTCAGGGCCTGAGCACTGTCCTTGGACATTCTCAAGGCTAGAGCTCTACCACTTGAGCCTCAGCACCACTTTGGCTTTTTTCTATGCATGTGGTACCAAGGAATCGAACACAGGTCTTCGTGCATGCTAAGCAAGCACTCTATCACTAGGCCAAACTCCTGGCCCCGTATTTATTTTTTAAAATATTTTACTAACATTGATTTTTACATATTTCAAGTGTCATGTTTAACAAACAAGTATTCAAGAAGAGAATCTACATACAATCACTGGCACAGATTTTAGAACATAATTAAAATTAAGCTGAGGGTTTGTATGTCATAGATACATATCTATAGAGTATATAGTCCATAATAGATTTCTATGTCTATGTAGTTATGTTTATATCTCCAAGACCAGGTCCATAACCTTGGGTACCCAAATACTGAGTCATTGCTCTTGTACTGCTTGGATCTAATAGCCACATATCAAGGATACCATGCACCTTTTGTTCCTTTGGTCGACTTAAATCACTCAACATGATTTGCTCTAGTTTCATCTACTTCCCAGTAAATGTCATTATTTTATCTTGTCTGTTGGCTATGTAGAATTCCAGTGTGTGTGTGTGTGTGTGTGTGTGTGTGTGTGTGTGTGTGTGTATGTGTGTGTGTGTGTGTGTGTGTGTATACATTTTTTGTATCCATTCATCTGCAGTAGGGCATCTGGGTTGTTTCCATCCCTTGGCTATTGTGAATAGTGCAGAGATGAACATGGCTGAGGAGGTGTCCTTATCATAACCTGGGTTATCATGCTCAGGAGGACCTGACTCTTATCTCCAATTAACTTCTAGAAAAGGGTAAGTGGGGTTTGGCTCAAGGGTAAGGCTCAGGGACATCACCCAGGCTGAGTTCAAGCCCCATGACCCACAAAAAAACAAAACAAAAGAAACAACAGACCGGGGCCGGGAGTTTGGCCTAGTGGTAGAGTGCTTGCCTAGCATGCACAAAGACCCAGGTTCGATTCCTTGGTACCACATACATAGAAAAAGCTAGAAGTGGTGCTGTGGCTCAAGTGGCAGAGTGCTAGACTTGAGAAAAAAAAAAGCCCAAGGACAGTGCTCAGGCTCTGAGTTCAAGACCCAGGACTGCCAAAAAACAAAACAAAAAACAATCATGCCTTGCAACAAGGAAAGGTAAGTTTTTTTGGTATTTTTTTTTTTTGGATTTTAATTTAGTGCCTGGTAAGCACTCTTATCACTGAGACATGCTCCCAGACCTTTCTGCTTTATATGTTGAGGCAGGCTTTTATGATCTAGGCTGGATGTAACCTCTATTCCCATTTATCCAGCAGCTGGGATTACAGGCATATAATATCACATCTGGCCTAGTACTTGTTTCTTTTATTTTGGTTTTTTTTTTATTATACTTTTGTTGTGCAATTGGGTACTGGGTTTAATTGTAACATTTATACACAGTTATACTATGTATCTCAATCTTCTTTCCCAACTCTATCATCTTTCCCCATTCCTTCAATCATTGCTTGAGACAATTTCAATAGGTTTTCTTGTTCTATTTTATACATGCAAAGAAACTATACAAACCATTTTAATCCTCACTTACCCTCTTTATTAGCCTTCCCTATTCCCACTGGTGACATTCCCATCCAAAGCCTGTTTTAATTTCCTGGAGGAATTGTTGCAAAGCATGTGCTTAGCATGTATGAGACCCCGGGACTTCAGAAGAACAGCATGTAAAAGTCTCTGCTACAAAGACTATACACTTCAGTGGTACTTGTAACAACTTCCTTTATTACCCATGGTGTGGTAGATGATTTATACATATTATATTCATTGATCTCCACAATGTCACTAGGTATGTGGAAGTTACTAGAAAAAAACCCAGTGTCAATCTGTCTAGCGAAATGGATGAAAAAGAAGGGTTTTATAATGTATTTAAGGAGTTTCTTATGAACTTTGTCAAAGTTTGTAGAGGAAGTCCATTTTGAAATACCTGACTGCTTGGTTTTAAACAACTCTTGTTTGTCCATAAAAAGGTACTCCTGGTCTGCAAACAGAAATCTATCATATTGACAATGGCCTTCATGATCAGCAAGCTTAGGAATAGTCTTTCAGAGTATCCTATCTTGAAATGGACAAGTTTTTATATTGATCTATTAACCATTATACTCTACAACGATTCAAAGAATTTTCCAGCTCACCCACGCACACTGGCTCATGCCTGTAGCTACTCAGGAGGGTGAGATCTGAGGATCTCGGTTCAAAGTCAGCCTGGGCACTAAAGACTATGAGACTCATTTCCAATTAACCACTAGAAAACCAGAAGTGGTGCTGTGGCTCAAGGGGTAGGGTGATAGCCTTGAGTTGAAGAACTCAGGGACAGTGCACAGGCCCAGAGTTCAAGAAAAAAAGAGAAAAATTTTCCAACTCATAAAAAGCTGGAAGCTACCAGGCATGGTGATAGACATTTGTAAGCCCTATTAAAAATGTGGTAGGCAGGGAGGGACAGGAAGATTAGGAGGCTAATGCCAGTGTACTACTGAAGTTCACAAGAGTCAACAAATGAAACAGAAAAGGAAAAACAGGAAGGAAGAAGTGTTAATGGAGAGCCTGAGCCAGGGTAAGGATTTAGCAAATACTTCCTGAATGAGTGAAGTAAATGAAAAGACAGCATTCCTAAGAGTCATTTAAGAGAATATAAAGAGAGAAGAGAAAGTGGGATATGTGTAAACCAGAATAGATTTCTTTTCTTTTTTGGGCTTGAACACAATGGCCTGAGTGCTGACTCTGAGATTTTGCTGAAGGCTAGTGCTCTACTACTTGAGCCACAGTGCCATTTTTGTCTTTTTCTGAGTAGTTTATCAGAGACAAGAGGTTCACAGACTTTCCTGCCCAGCCCGGCTTTGAACTGTGATCCTCAGATCTCAACTTCCTGAGTAGCTAGGATTACAGGTGTGAGCCACCAGTGCCTGGCAGTAGTGTTTTAATATACATACGTATGTCTTTCAATTTAGTTGTTTTACACAATGCACATAGAAACGAACTACTCCTGTGTTCTGAAGATGCCCCTCTCCTTTATCTGTTGTGTCAAAGTAGAGAGCTTGTTTTAGGCTCTAGCCACCAAAAGACAATAACCCTTAAAAAAAAAAAAAGATGACAATTTTTAATGAAAACATTTATATGAGCATTTGCAGAATCTTATAAAGTATATTAAATTTCAAATGTTTAGAGGTAGCCTGCAAAAAATCACTTAGAATATCTCTATTGAGCAATATTACCTCAATTAGTGTTCATGGCTTTGAGCCCTAGACAAGATTTGGTCGCCGAACTTTTGTTCTTCAATGGATGAATAATCTGAGGCGTACAGGGATTTAGAGCAATTAATTAGTAGTGATTAAGATGAATGGAATGTTGAGACTGAAGAAGCACTGAAGCAGGTGCTTAACACACACTGCTTATCAGAAGATGAAAACCAATTACACTCAGCTAAGTCAGTTCTTAGACTATTTGTCAGTGTTTAAAATACTTCTATTTTCAACACTGAAACTCCACATTCTTTTAGTGGTGTTTCAAAGCCTTTCCTTTATCTAAAATGTTATAAAAAATGGAAATATGTCTGGTATAGTACCGTGGAGTAATAATATGCTTCTTAAAACACACACTTTATTTTTAGCTTTTGTCTTTTCAAACACGTAAGATACAGACTATGGGCCAGGAGCACAGCCTAGTGGTAGAGAGTTTGTCTAGCACACAGAAAGCCCTGGGTTTGATTCCTCAGTATTGCAAGAAAAAGCTAGAAGTCGTGCTGTGGCTCAAGTGGTAGAGCACCAGTCTTGAGAATACCCAAGGACAGTGGACCCTGAGTTCAAGCTCCAGGACTGGGGCACGCACACGCACACACACACACACACACACACACACAAAAGATACAGACTATATGAAACCATACATATGAACTGTAAATACACAACAATACTAAAAAAACTGCTCATGGATATATACATAAGTAGAAGATACAGTGTGTGCAGGAAATATAGAACACCAGCAGGAAAATACTGGGGGAAAATGAGGGAAGGAGTGACACTGATCAAGAAGCATTGTATTCATCACTTGACCTCTGGAATTGTAACCCCTTTGTACAACAACTACATCATTTACACCATCATCATCAATGATGACAACTGGGAAATAAGAGGAGAAAAAAGAATATTAAATGAAATCAAGAAATGGTACAAGGTGGGGATGTAGCCAGCACTAGGCAAGTGCTCATACCCAGCACAGCAAAACAAAACTAAACAAAAAGAGGCACAATGAGCCTATCTGCAACTAAAGTTGGTATCTTGGGGGGCCAGGAGTTTGGCCTAGTGGTAGAGTGCTTGCCTAGCATGCATGAAAATCCGGGTTTGATTCCTCGGTACGACACACACAGAAAAAAGTTGGAAGTGGTGCTGAGGCTTAACTGGTAGAACTCTAGCCTTGAGAAATCCTAAGGACAGTGCTCAGGCCCTGAGCTCAAGCCCAGGACCGGAGGAAAAAAAAAAAAAGCCCCAAGTAACTATAACTCTCTACACATCACCTAACAATAAAATACAATTTAAAAAGCCACAAGCCAGACACCAGTGGCTCATGCCTGTAATCCTAGTTACTCAGGAGGCTGAGATCTGAAGATTACAGTTCAAAGCCAGCCTGGGCACAAAAGTCTGTGAGATTCTTTTTTTTTTTTTTTTTTTTTGCCAGTCCTGGGCTTGAGCTCAGGGCCTGAGCACTGTCCTTGGACTTTCTCAAGGCTAGAGCTCTACCACTTGAGCCTCAGCACCACTTCCGGCTTTTTTCTATGTATGTGGTACCAAGGAATCGAACCCAGGTCTTCATGCATGCTAGGCAAGCACTTTAACCACTAGGCCAAACTCCCGGCCCCATCTGTGAGATTCTTATCTCTAATTGTAATCACCAGAAAATCAGAAGTAGTGCTGTGGCTCAAGTGGTAGACTGCTAATCTTGAGGTGAAGAGCTCATGGACAAGTGCCCAGGCCTAGAGTTCAAGCCCCACGATTGAACAACAACAACAAAAAGATGGGGACTAAATTAAATGCCTAGTATATGCTAAGAAGCAAGATAACTTTTGGTAACAGGATGACTGGTTTTATACTGAGGACTGAGGTATAAAGAAGTAAAATAGTTAATCTAGTACATGTATGTATTAAACTCACCATCCTCCCCTGTCCCCAGAATTGAATTCTGTTTCATGCTGGTTAATTTCTATATGAACTGAGTTTTCAGCTAAGTGCTTCTTAGCTCCTTTCCCAAGCATGGTATATGATCAAGGAATACTAAATTACAACTTACAAGCAATGTGAAGCCTGTACCGCTGGTTCTTATATCATGGTCTAGAGGCTTCTTGGAAAGCTTTTCCATTGTATTTGCCAATAATGAATACAGCACAGATGACTTCTGGCCCAGAGACACAAGCCACATGTATTTGGGAGAGAATGTCATTTTCAAACAGCTAAAGGTGAAACACAATCTTCCTCCTACCTAGCTGAATTGGAACTTCTTGACCTATTGGTTAAATATGTTCAAACCTTGGTTTAACCTTGGTTAAATATGTTCCTACAACCTTTCTCTGAGGGGGGTTAAGGGGGGAGGGGTGAAAAGAAGGCAGGTACCAGCTGTTCACACTTATAATCCTAGCTACTCAAGAGGATGAGATGTGAGGATCGAGATTTCAAGCCAGCCTGAGCAAATAAATCTGAAAGACTATTTGGGAGGCATGTAGTAGCATTGTGGTCCAAATCTGACCCATGGGCAAAATGTACAAGGCTTTACCTTAAAAACAAAAGCCCAAAGGGGATGGTAAGCATGGCTCAAGGAGTAGAACACTTGCCTAACAAGATGAGGCATGGGGTTCAGTACTGAATCAAAAGGGAGAGGAAGAACATTATCAACATACATGATAATCTATGCTATAGAACTATAATAAGTACATCAGTATTCATTTCTCTTCCTAAGGACATTTGAAGTAAATAGTGTGCTTGTTATCAGTATTGTTTCTTAGCTCTAAGAACATCCTTCTATACTCCGCTGGATTGCCTTTTGTCCCCTTTGGGGATTTCCTAGGGCCATTTAACAATATAAGAAGATATTACAACTGGGAAAAAGAGAGACAACTGTCATCAATTTTGTAGCAACAAGAACTGCTAACGCATCCTCTTGGATTACTCAAATATGTCAATGCTGACAAGGCTAAAAAATTAGTTTATTTTGCCAGGCGCTGTTGGCTCATGCCTATAATCCTAGCCACTGAGAAGGGTGAGATGTAAGGATCATGGGTCAAAGTTAGCTTGGGTAGAAAAGTCCCTGAAATGCTTTAATGAGCCAAAAGCCAGAAGTGGAGGTGTGGCTCAAGTGGTAGAGCACCAACCTTAAGCAAAAAAGCTAAGGGAGAGTGCCCTGATACAGAAATGATCCAGAAGATCCAGATACATGACAAAAGGACATGACAAAAACACTGAAGGGTCCCATTGGCAAATGGAAATAATCTCAACACCACAATGTATAAAAGAAGCAACGAGGGGCCAGGAATGTGGTCTAGTGGTAGAGTACTTGTCTACCATGCACAAAGCTGTAGGTTTGATTCCTTGGAAAAAGTTGGAAGGACTGCCCCCCCCAAAAAAAATAGAATGAGAAAAAAAGAAAGAAAGAAAGAAAGAGGAAGTAACAGATTTTAGTCCACTGAGTAAGAATTCATGAGGTCACCATGCTAATAAAAATGAAAAAGAAATCAGGTAGAATGAAACATAGAAACCCAAAACATTCCTTGTAATAGATATAACTTAAGATTCCGAGTCCTACTTTACCAATAGTGGAACTGTGCTATCTAGTATCATAGACATCAGCCTATGTGACTTTTTAAATGTCCTTAAAATTAAATAAAATTTCACCTTCAGTTCCTCAATGGCACTAGCTACATTTTACAAACTCTAGAAGTTAGTGAATCTCACTGATATACTGGGCAATGGCATCTGAGACTCTTAACCATAATTTTGTGAAAAGATGATACACAACAGCTTCAAGATCTTATTAAAACTCTTCACAAGTTTGTAAAGGAACTGCTAAGGATAATATCAAAAGGATAAGGAGAACAAATGTAAATAGGGCTGGGAGTCTGGCTCAGTGGTAGAGTGCTTGCCTAGCACATACATACATAAAAAAAGTAGGAAGTGGTGCTGTGACTCAAGTGGTAGAGCTCTGACCTTAAGAAAAGCCCAAGGACAGTGTTCAGATCCTGAGTTCAAGGCCCACAACTGGCAAAGAAAAAAAAAGCAAGTTAAAATTTCTAATTTACTTTGCCCAAATTATACTCCACTTTAGAAGTGCATTCATGCTAAGTGCCAGGGGTTCACATTTGTAATCCTAGCTACTTATGAGGCTGAGATCTGAGGGTTTCAGTTCAAAGCCAGTGTAGGCAGGAAGGTTGATGAGACTTTTTTTTTTTTTAAGTCAGTCCTAGGGCTTGAATTCTGGGCCTGGGCACTGACCCTAAGCTTCTTTCACTCAAGGCCAGTGCTCTACCACTGAGACACAGAGCCACTTTGGCCTTTTCTGAGTTTATTGGAAATAAGACTTTCTAGCCCAGGGTTGGCTTCCAACTATCCTGAGACCTCAGCCTCCTAAGTAGCTAAGACTTTGATGTGAGCCTCTAACACCCACCACAAGACTCTTATCTCCAATTATTCACAAAGGAGTTTGAAGTGAAGCTGTGGCTCAAGTGATAGAACTTAGCCTTGAGCAAAAAAAAGCTCAATGAAGCTGGGTGCAGTGGCTCATGCCTGAAGGAAGAAAAGAAGAGAAAAAGAAGAAAAACTCACCAAGACTCATAAATCAGCATATTACAAAATATGGGACCAGGTAACAGGAAAGGCTTATAGGGAGAGAAAGGGAAGGAAAGGAAGTAAGGAAAGAAAATGGGAGGGGCAGACAAAGGAAATAAACATAAAAGAAAAACTGGAATACCAGTCTAGGAACGTCAATATTCTGAATGTGAGAAAGTCAACAGATAAATTCAACAAATGTTCCCAGAAGGGAGAATCTGATGCAAGGATATATCTATACTAACCACACCCTCTAGAAGAGCAACCCAGCTTCCAAGAGAAAGAGAGGGGAAAAGAGCAAAGCAAAGGC
Organism: Megascapheus bottae; assembly: GCF_031878675.1. Taxonomy (NCBI): domain Eukaryota; kingdom Metazoa; phylum Chordata; class Mammalia; order Rodentia; family Geomyidae; genus Megascapheus; species Megascapheus bottae. Next base: position 23,897,034 of record NC_143515.1, read on the forward strand.
ATGGATGGACAGATAGACAGACAGACAGACATATCTATAATCCCAGCACCGAGGAAAAGAATTCTGAGTTCAAGGCCACTGAGCTGCACAGGGAGACACTGCACTTGCTGCCTGTTCCCCCTACCCTCCCCAACCCCACAAGTCTGATGTCTTCCACAGGAACATGAACAGGAAAAGGTTATATACTAATGCCACCTAGGTTCCAAAAAATTTCCAAATTAAAGTTCTATACTGAAGAGTTATCATTTATTATAGTAGATATAATTTACATATATAAATATAGAACATTAAAGCCAGTTGAAACTGTTTTAACAGGAGTGAGATTGGAGAGAGTGATAGAGGGATTGAGGTTGGTTAGGATTTAGTGGTTATGTGTGGAAGTGTCCCCAAGGAGACTAGCCTTGCACAACTAAAATGTGCTAATTAAAAAAACAAAGTTATCATTCAAGTATGAGGATAGTAAAATATTTTCAGATGTGTAATTTGAAGAAAAATCACTTCCTTTCTCTAGAAATTATAGAACCATTTGTATGTCTGAATATGAAATGTACCCCACAGGCTTTCAAATGCTCCATTCCCAACTGATGGCATTATTTTGGGAGGCTCTGGAAATGGTGGGAAGGTGGGTTATAAATGGAGATTACTGGGGGCATCATTTTGAAAGTTATACTGGGTTCCCAGTGGGCTTCTGTTTTCTTTCAACTATTAGGAAGATTCTCTGTCATAGGCAATTGCTGCCATAATATATGGCCACCAAGAACATGGAACAAAACCATAGACTAAATCCTTTGAAATTATGAGCCAAAACAACCTTTCCTTCTTTCAGAGTTTGGTCACAACAATGAAAAAGTAATATACTATCTGTCATTTTTTTTGGGGGGGGGGTGGACATGGGGGTATCAGTCACAGGCTTGAACTCAGGGCCTGTGCACTGTCCCTGAGCTTCTTTGTACTCCAGGCTAGTGGTCTACCACTTGAGCAATAGTGCCACTGGGGATGTTTCTTCCTGGGCTGGCTTCAAACCACGGATCTTTAGATCTCAGCCTCTGGAAAAACTTATAGGCATGACCTACCAGTACCTGCTCACTATCCATTTTACAAAGAGATTTAAAAAAATAATAAGGGGAAGGATGAGAATGTGGCCTTGTGGCAGAGTACTTGCCTAGCATGCACAAAGCCCTGGGTTCAATTTTTGGTACCTCATATGAAGAAAAAGCTGGAAGTGGTACTGTGGCTCAGAGCATTAGCCTTGAACAAAAAGTGTCTAAGGGAGCAGGGCACGGTGGGCTCATGCCTGTAATCCTCGCTACTCAGGAGGCTGAGATCTGAGAATCCAGGTTCAAAGTCAGCCCAGGCACAAAAGGACCTGAGACTCTTATCTCCAATTAACCTCTAGAAAATGAGAAGTGGGGCTTGGCTTAAGGGTAGGGCGGTAGCCTTAAGCTGAAGAGCTCAGGGTCAGGGCCCAGGCCGAGTTCAAGCTCCATGACCCACCAAAAAAAAAAGTGTCTAAGTAGAGTGCCCAGGCTTTGAGTTTAAGACCTAGGACTGGGGGGGGAGGGGGGAGGAAAGGGGGCAGGGAGAGGGAGATGGAGCTTGAAACTAGTAGATTTATTCTGAAGGAAAAAAAAATTAAAATCACTAAGATGCTATCTGAAGATGTCAGCCTTGAAGATAAGGGCTGGAGCAGTAACACTCAAAAGTCCAAAAGTTGGGATCGGGAGTTTGGCCTAGTGGTAGATTGCTTGCCTAGCATGCACGAAGATCCGGGTTCGATTCCTCAGTACCCCACATACATAGCAAACAGCCAGAAGTGGTTCTGAGGCTCAAGTGGTAGAGTGCTAGCCTTGAGAAAGTCCAAGGACAGTGCTCAGGCCCTGAGCTCAAACCCAGGACTGGCAAAAAAAAAAGTCCAAAAGTCAAGCAAGATCCTGATATCACAGTACTGTTTACTAAGGAGTAAAACAGATTAAAAAAAAAAAACTGATGAAAACAAAACAAGGCATAAAGTTACAGCTTAGTTTTCACCAAGTGAACACATCCTATATTCAATGCTCTGGACCAATAACATTACCAGACCCTAAAGGTCTACCTTACATCTCTTTCTACTGACTACTCCAAGTTACTACCCTGAGCATCCTACATTATTTTAGCATGCTTTATGTACATGTACATTCATGCATTAAAAAAATATATCAATACTTGTAGTGTTTTCATAATCATTAGCGTATATATGGAAAGAACAGTGTAGAAATTGAGGTGAGTGTGCTCCCAGATGAGGTCCCCAGCTTAGTTTGAATCAAGTGATGCTTGCCTTTTTGTTTCACCTTTCATAATGCACACTTTTCATTGTTTAGTGCCATGTTTTTCACTATTTGTTATTTACTGGCCATTTCTCTGATGAGGCTCCTAAGACTAATGCTGAAGCACTGCCCAGTTCAATAATGAGTTAAAGTGCTGTTGGTCAAGAGTTCAATGGTAATGATGTGACAATTTATTAAAGAATCTTTTAGCCAGGCACAGTGGCTCACGCCTATAATCCTAGCTACTAAGAAGGCTAAGATCTGAGGATCTCAGTTCAAAGCCAGCCCAGGCACTAAAGAACTCTTATCTTATGAGACGCTTATCTCCAATTAACCACTAGAAAATGGGAAGTGGGGCTGTGGCTCTAGATATAGGGTAATAGCCTTGAGCTGAAGAGCTCAGGGTCAGCGCCCAGGCCCAGAGTTCAAGCCCCAGAATGGACAAAAGAAAAAAAGTCTTGGGGCCGAGAGTTTGGCCTAGTGGTAAAGTGCTTGCCTAGCATGCACGAAGACCCGGGTTTGATTCCTTGGTACCACATACATAGAAAAAAGCCAGAAGTGGTGCTGAGGCTCAAGTGGTAGAGCTCTAGCCTTGAGAAAGTCCAAGGACAGTGCTCAGGCCCTGAGCTCAAGCCCAGGAGGGGTAAAAAAATAAATAAATAAAAATATTTTAATAAAAATATACATAAAATGACATTATATACTAATAAAAAGATTGCAACCAGAGTCTCACAGGAACCTACCTAACTCTACATTTCACCTCAAAACAAAGGTTCAATCAGTCTCTGTGCTATGTTATATTCAGTAATCAGTAATTTAGTGTTCATATCAACCTTACAGAATGTTACTGCAAATAAAACCATATAATATGGTACATTTTCTTTTTAACTTGAGGACAGAAAGGAGTCTAAGGAGCAGTCTTTTTTTTTCTTTTTTGCCAGTCCTGGGCTTGAGCTCAGGGCCTGAGCACTGTCCTTGGACTTTCTCAAGGTTAGAGCTCTACCACTTGAGCCTCAGCACCACTTCTGGCTTTTTTCTATGTATGTGGTACCGAGGAATCGAACCCGGGTCTTCATGCATGCTAGGCAAGCACTTTAACCGCTAGGCCAAACTCCCGGCCCCAGGAACAGTCTTCTTATCCCCACTTGATCAGTCTTGTTTGTATGCTAACAAAAAGTTCCTGCTCCATCTTCCAGGAGAGAGTACTGGCTAAGGGTTCTGTTCACCCTAAGGGAGTGCCCTACTCTGACCTGACTCTGACTCTGGGCCATGGTGAACACCCATCTCTGAATGTGTCCTTGTGGCCCAAGGACAGTCCAGCCAAATCTTCCTCCTTCTCTGGTAGGTCCTCTAAGTTTCCAAGGTTCCCTTGTGATCTTACCAGTCACTTTTCCAGAGACTCTTGGGGATTCCCTAGGGAGGCTAAAGGCAGCTCTCTCGACCTCCTTCTCTCCCAAAAGCTTCAGCTAATGGTACAATTGACCTTTTCTCTTACAGTCGAGCTCAGTTTCCCAACTGAACAACATTTTGGCTTAGCTGGGAAAACATGTATTGGGCATAAGCTACAGGAGATTCAAAAGGATGAGCAAGACAAAGTCCTATTTGTGGCTATGAAGATGTTTGTAAGAAGTTGTCAGAAATGAATGATACAGTCCTAAGTAGAAGGAATTACAGGGTCAAGGAAAGTGAGAGGCATTTAAACTTCTGGTAAGCTGGGCACTGGTGCTCACGCCTGTCTCCTGGCTACTCAGGAGACTAAGACATCTGAGACATGAGGATCATGGATAACAGGCAGGAAAGTTTATGAGATTTTTATCTCCAATTAATTACCAGAAAACCAGAAGTGAAGATGTGGCGCCAAATGGTAAAGCCTTAAGCATATAAGCTTAAGCATATAAGCTCAGGGACAGTACCCAGGTCCTGAGCTCAAGCCTCACAACTATAAAAAAACAAACTTGGGGGCCGGGAGTTTGGCCTAGTGGTTAAAGTGCTTGCCTAGCATGCACGAAGACTCGGGTTCAATTCCTCGGTACTCCACATACATAGCAAAAAGCTGGAAGTGGTGCTGAGGCTCAAGTGGTAGAGCTCTAGCCTTGAGAAAGTCCAAGGACAGTGCTCAAGCCCTGAGCCCAAGCCCAGGACTGGCAAAAAACAAACAAACAAACAAAAAAAAACAAAAAACAAAAAAAAACCTTGTGATTTCTTGGCGTATATCATTATATCCTTGCCTACTCCACAAACACCCCATAATAATAAGGAAAATCTACCTCATGACATTATCATTCCCTACTGAACACACACACAGCATTCTCTACTTTTATTTAGATTATGTTTGGCCATTTTTTTCTGTTCTGTAAGATGTGAATGAATAGAAGAGTTCCCAGTGAGAGGGAAAATGTTTGATTTCCTAACAGGGGTGGCTAGAGTCATGCATGTTTTATTTTCTTCTTTTTTTTTTTTTTGCCAGTCCTGGGCTTGAGCTCAGGGCCTGAGCACTGTCCTTGGACTTTCTCAAGGTTAGAGCTCTACCACTTGAGCCTCAGCACCACTTCTGGCTTTTTTCTATGTATGTGGTAGCGAGGAATCGAATCTGGGTCTTCATGCATGCTAGGCAAGCACTTTAACCACTAGGCCAAACTCCCCGCCCCTATTTTCTTCTTATTCTAATGTCAAGATGTTAATATTATGGACAAATCAGTGAGCGAATACAGGAAGTATCCTTTTTTACTTTACTTTTTTTTTGTGTTTTTGCCAGTCCTGGGGCTTGAACTCAGTGCCTGAGCACTGAGCTTCTTTTGTTCAAGGCTAGCACTCTACCACTTGAGCCCCAGAGCCACTTCTGGCCTTTTCTGTGTATGTTGTACTGAGGAAGTGAACCCAGGGCTTCATGTCTGCTAGGCAAGCATTCTACCAGTAGGCCACATTCCCAACCCATATCCTATTTTTCTCTAAAAGAAAAATAACTCCAAAATAAGTTTTATCTTAAGAAAATAAACCAAGCTGTTCATGGCAGCTCCTGCTGCCTAGGAGGTGGAGATTAGGAGGGTCACAGTTCAAGGATCCAGCCCGGACAAAAAGTTTGCAAGATTCCTGATCAACAGATAAGCCTGCAATTTCCATTTATTTGGGGCTATAAGAGTATCATAGTCAGAGGCCAGTGTGGGCAAAAAGGGCATGATCCTATCTGAAAAATAACCTAAAACAAAAAGGGTTAGACGTATGGATCAAGTAGTAGTGCACTTTCCTAGCAAGCACAAGTTCCTGAGTTCAAACCCAAGTTCCATCAGTAATAGTAATAATAATAGGAGGAAGGCAGAGGAGGAGGAGGAGGAGGAAGGGGGCGAGGAGCAGTAGCGCAGCAGCAGCAGCAGCAAATACAAGGTACCTGGTTCAAAAGATAGTTCTCTTATAGTGATTGCCTGATATATATGTGAATTATCAGAATTCAGAAGTCAAACACACATATTTTTGCAAGATTTGTGTTTGTTTCATGGGAAACTAGTACCACTGGAGGTCAAAAACAATGAAGGGGGGAAGAAGAGAAGGAGGTGGAGCAAGATGTGGATTAAAAATATGTTCATTCCATAAACAAAGGAGACTAGCAACAAAGAAGACTACATTTTGAAGACGAGAACTGCGAAGATTACCATGAAATAAGTAGAAAGAAGACAAAAAGAAATAGAGAAACCAAGGCAACAGAAGAAAAGCAGCCAAGAATTCCAAGCTCCTATCTAGTTCCCCAAGACAGGAAGGGAAGCTGAAGATTTCATTACAAGGTAGAATAGACAACTCTGGAGACAGACTGCCAGTTCTAGCTACAGGAAAAGCCTGCATGATCTGGGTACCTGTGGTTCACATGTATATTCCTAGGCCAGCATTAAAAAAAAAAAAAAAAAAAGAGGTCTACACATCCCTGCAAGTTACAGAGATTTGTGGGATAAAGTACTCTGATATGGAAGGCTAGTTTTAATGAAGGAAGGTATTCTGTGTCACTTCCCTTACCTCAGAGGCAATAAGACACCATCTTGAAAGAGTGTCTACTATTGAAGATGGACTCACTCTAGAGTCCTGAGAAAATGGACCAATCACACTCAAAGAGTATTTGCATACCTTGCTGTAGACTCCAGGCAAGAGAGAGTCAGAAGAAATGGCTGAAGAGATGTAGAATGCAGATGCAGGCCCTCCCAGAAAAGTTTAAGCAGCAGGAAATTGTGCTAGCATCTTAGATATCGTAGATAATTGCCTGAGACTCCTGGCAAGATGGGTGATGGATGCTTAGGACACTGAAGAAACATTAATTCAAGACTCAGGCCTGACAGCTGCTCTAGTTGCCTACAAAAGTGAGCAGCTGTGGCTTTAAATACTGGTAGAGATGCTATTACAAGCAGCGAGGATGGTGAAGTGATCAGAAGCTCCAATTTCCAAGGCCAGAAAAGACTCATAGCCTGAAGCAGGGTGGCAAACAAATATTAGGCCTAAGGCTTGCTAAGTCCTCAGACACCAGGACTTATCCCTAGCTGTATAGGTTGACTGCATCCCCACAGTATCTTATATATCTTACACCCCCCCCCCCACACACACACTCATGTGCGCGCGCACGCACGCATACAAGAACAGCGGAAAATTCTTAGTTTTCTGCCTTTCAGAATTCAATTCCTATTGACTTCCCTCATTTCCCTCATTTATATTCTCCCCCTCCCCTCCCCCCAGTCCTAGGGCTTAAACTCAGGGCCTGCGCCCTGTCTTTGGTCTTTCTCAAGGCTAGTACTTGTACCACTTGAGCCATAGCACCACTTCCAGGTTTTTAATGTATGTGGTACTGAGGAATCAAACCCAGGGCTTCATGTACTAGGTAAGTACTCTACCACTAGGTCACATTCCTGGCAGGAAGTGCAGTTCAAAACCAGGCTGGGCACTAAAGTCCATGAGACTCTTATCTCCAATTAACCACTAGAAAACCAGAAGTGGTGCTGCTGTGGCTCCAGGGGTAGGGTGGTAGCCTTGAGCTGAAGAGCTCAGGGACAACACTCAGGCCCAGAGTTCATGCCCCATGACTGACACACACACACACAGAAAAGAAAAGAAAAGAAAAGAAAAGAAAAGAAAAGAAAAGAAAAGAAAAGAGCTGGAAATGGTGCTGTGGCTCAAGTGGAAGAGCACTAGTCTTAAGAAAGCCCAAGGGCAGGGCTCAGGACCCAAGTTAAAGCCCCAGGCAAAAGCAAAACAAAAAATATTATCCAAATGAATTTTAGGAAATGAAAACAAGAGGCTTTTTTTGTTGTTGTTGAGTTCATTTCCAAGTTGTATTGTTTGTTCATTTATCTGTCTTTGGGAGGGTAAGGGCAGGGAGAAAGACACAGAAATGGAGGCTCAAAGGGTGAACAAATGCAGTAGTGGTACTCACTTAGAGACACTATGTTGAAAATGAACCATACAACTTGTAAGTTGGGATGGGAGGGGAAAACTGGGAGAACATGGGAAGAGGTGACATTGTTCAAAAAGAAATGTACTCATCTGACTTATGAGACTATAAACCCCTCTGTACATCACTTTTTAAAAGTTTATTGTATAGAGGGTTACAGTTACATTCGTCAGGTAGTGGGTGCATTACTTTTCATACATTGATACCCCTCTCATTTTTTGTTCCCATTGTCCCCCACCCCCTCCCAATCATCTTGTTTTCCCCCTTCTCTTCCCCATTTCAAATAAACAAACATATACACAATATACCAGATAACAAAGCCCACCCCCTCCCAATCATCTTGTTTTCCCCTCTTCCCTTCCCTATTTCAAATAAACAAACATATACACAATATACCAGGTAACAGATACTGTAACCACGTGAGATTTGTACATCACCTTCATAATAACAATTTTAAAAAGCAAACAAACAATACCAGCCAGGTGCTGATGGCTCTCTCATCTGTAAATCCTAGCTACTCCGAAGGCTAAGATCTGAGGATTTTGGTTTAAAGCCAGCCTGGACAAGAAAGTAGGTGAGACTCTTAACTCCAATTAACCACCAGAAAACCAGAAGTGGCTCTGTGGCTCCAAGTGGTACAGGGACAAAACCCAGGCCCTAAGTTCAAGTCCAAGAACCACCCCCCCCAACCAAAAAAAAAAAAAAATCCAGTCCGATTGCTTTTCACTTATTCAATGTTTTCAGAAAGAGAGAGAGATGCTAAACAGTCATTTGTGTCCCTCTTTTTACAGATGAGGTAACACTTTTAGCTCTGAACCGGAAGTCTGAACAAATGAGCCCTTGTATAACTTGGAAACTCAGGCAAGTCAATTAATCTTTCTAACATACCTCACTCCTATTCACAGACAGGAGTCTTCTGTTTTACTAAATGGTCTCACTGCTGGTCTACTCACTCTTTTCAACAGACCTCACATTTCCTTGCCTCTGCATTTTACTCTCTACCATTCTCTAAAAGGTAACTCCATTTAGGTGAGGATAACTATCTCTAATTCTTTGTATAGAAGTATAGTATTTTTGCCAGGCCACGCCAGTGCCTCATTCCTCAAATCTTAGTACTCAGGAGGCTGAGATCTGAGGATTGTGGTTTGAAGCCAGCCCAAGCAGGAAAGTCCACAAGAGTCTTATCTCTAATGAGCCACACAAAAAAAGTAGAGGTGTGGCTCAAGTGGTAGAGTGTTTGTCTTGAGCCAAGAAGCTCAGGGGCAGCTCCCAGTCCCTGAGTTCAAGCCCCAGGACCAGCACACATACAAAGAAAGTACAGTATTTCTTCACATCTTCAATTTAGATGGTACCTTTTGGGAATATCTTTTTGGACAAACCATTACACTAACACTATAGGACTTACAGTAATTTTGATTTGACACTTAGTGTTTGACACTTAGTGTTTAATTTTATTTTACACAGGTGAGCCTTTCTGCAACATTCATATTATATACCTCTTCAAGAGGAAAAAAAATTCTATGTAACTCTCAATACCAATCATAATACTTTACATCTAAGGACTCGCTTTGAATAATCAACAGAAGCCAGTGCTCTCCAAGTCACAGGCCATAACTCATATGGAGAGTGTAAAATCAGCCTAAAAGTTTACATAGTAGTTGTTGGGTTTTATTTTTGTTGTTGTTGTTTTGGCCAAGGAACAGAGCTCAAAGCCCAAGTAGTTCAAGCTCCAGGATACATATACACATACACATACACATACACATACACATACACACACATACTTGTTTTAGTATAGATTTACAAGATTATGTGATTACTGGCTCATAATATAATATATATTCCTCTTTTTTTTTTTTTTTGCCAGTCCTAGGCATGGACTCAGGGACTAAGCACTGTCCTTGGGTTCCTTTTCTCAAGCTAGAGCTCTACCACTTGAGCCACAGCACCATTTCTATCTTTTTTTCTATGTATGTGATACGAAGAAATCAAACCCAGGTCTTCATGAATGCTAGGCAAGCACTCTACCACTAGGCCAAACTTCCAGCCCCTTACTATATAGTCTTTAAAAAAAAAAAACAAAAAAACCTGGGAATATGGTCTAATGGTAGAGTGCTTGACTAGTATGCATGAAGCCTTAGGTTCGATTCTCCAGTACAACATACACAGAAAAAATCTAGAAGTGATGCTGTGGCTCAAGTGGAAGCCCTAGGACAGTGCCCAAGCCCTGAGTTCAAGCCCTAGGACTGGAAAAAAAAAAAAAGTCTGTTAACATGGACACAATGTACTTTCAAATAAAGGAAATTTGCTTTCTGTCAAATGCTTTACTCTCCAGGAAAAACCAGTTAAGTAGACACTTAACTGAGCCACTTGAGCCTCAGCACCACTTCCGGCTTTTTCTATATATGTGGTACCAAGGAATCGAACCCAGGTCTTCGTGCATGCTAGATAGACAAAACTTAAGAGTGATGAACATAGAGGAAAGTTCAGAAAAGAAAGATGTTAGAAGATAACACTGGATATCTACTTTTCAGATTGCCACCTGTTGAGACAAAAAACAAAACAAACAAACAAAACATCCTTTTATTGCCACAGGGTTTCTGATACGTTTCTAAACCATCCACAATTGAACAATCCTAATTGAGGGTGTGCAGGATATGGCACACTACCTTTCTGAACCCTGTTTACCATAATCACTGTCTTCCAACCACACATTCCTCTCAGTTTCAAGAACATCGCACGGTTCAGATATGCACATTTGCTGTATCTTTTCTCATTTAGATCTGCTTTTCCTTTAGACTGCCAGTCTTCTCTAAATATCTTCACTTAGAATTATCTTTACAGTTTCATCCTCAGAGACACCTTCCCCGATAACTCTATCTAAAGAATTCCCTCTCTATTACCTTAACCTGCTTTCTGGGTTTTCCAAACACTTATCTCCTTGTGCTTGATTACATATTAATCTGTTATAGTCTATTGCAGGTATCTACACACTTTTTTTTTTTCAGGTAGTATGTATTTGCAGCATTTTCAACTCAGTTTCACCAGTGAAGCACAAAAGTAGTATTAAATCATAAACAGATGTGACTGCTTCAATAAACCTTTATTTATGGAAATAGCAGTTGTTCTGTGTGTAACATGAACTATGTAACTTGTGAGCAGGGATGGGAGGGGGGAAACAAGGGAAAGCAAAGAAAAGAGTGACATTATCTGAAAAAAGAAATGTACTTATTACCTGACTTGTGAAATGGTAAACCCTCTGTACAATAGCATAATAATAACAAAAAAGTATATATATATATATATATATATATATTTTTTTTTTTTTTTTTTTTGCTAGTCCTGGGCTTGAACACAGGGTCTAAGCACTGTCCTCGGACTTTCTCAAAGCTAGAACTCTACCACTTGAGCCACAGTACCATTTCTGGCCTTCTCTATATATGTGGGACCAAGGAATCGAACCCAGGTCTTCATGCATGCTAGGCAAGCACTCTACCAATAGACCAAACTCCTGGACCCCCCAAAATTATATATGTATTTTTTTTTCTTTTTCTTTTTTGCCAGTCCTGGGCTTGAGCTCAGGGCCTGAGCACTGTCCTTGGACTTTCTCAAGGCTAGCACTCTACCACTTGAGCCTCAGCACCACTTCCGGCTTTTTCTATATATGTGGTACCAAGGAATCAAACCCAGGTCTTCGTGCATGGTAGGCAAGCACTTAACCACTAGGCTAAACTCCCGGCCCCCAAAAATTATATTTTAAAAATAACAATTGATGGCAGGAGCCAGTGGTTCATGCATGTAACCCTAGCTACTCTGGAGGCGAGATCTGAGGATTAAGGGTCTAAGCCAGCTCATGCATAAAAGTCTGTGAGATTCTTATCTTCAATTAACCATCAGAATACCAAAATTAGCACTGTAGCTCAAAGTAGTAGAGTGCTAAGAGAGCTTAGGGACAGTGCTCAGACCCAGAGTTCAAGCCCCACTACCAAAAAAAAAAAGAAAGAAAAAAGAAAAGAAAAAGAACACAATTGTTATAGGAAACCTAAATGAAAACAACTTAAAGATTCTATCTCATGCTCAAATTGGCTAACATAAGAATTCGAAGCTGAGCAAAGTGGCTCACACCTGTAATCCTAGCTTCTCAGGAGGCTGAGATCTGAGGATCAAGGTTCAAAGTTAGCCCGGGCACAAAAGGACCTAAGACTCTCATCTCCAATTAACCTCTAGAAATGGGAAGTGGGGCTTGGCTCAAGGGTAGGGAGGTAGCCTTAAGCTGAAGAGCTCAGGGACAGTGCTCAGGCCCAGGGGAAGGGTATAGCCTTGAACTGAAGAGCTAAAAGATAGCACCCAGACCCACAGGTCAAGCCCCATGACCCGCCCACCCCCAAAAAATAATCTGAAGGCTTGGAATGTGGCTTAGTAGAATGCTTGCCTAGCATGCCTGAAGCCCTGGGTTTGATTCCTCAGTACCACATAAGCAGAGAAAGGTGGGTGCTGTGGTTCAAGTGTTAAGAGTGCTAGCCTTGAGCAAAATAAACTCAGGGACAGTGCCCAGGCCCTGAGTTCAAGACCCCCCCCAAAAAAAGAATTTGAGAAAAACAAATGTTGATGCGGATGTGGGGAAGAAGAAACCCTATTCTATTGCACTGGTGGGAATGTAAACTAGTGCAACTACTCTGAATGGTGCTTTGAAGGTTTCTCAAAAAGGTTCATAGAGCTGGGCGCAGTGGCTCACGCCTGTAATCAGGGGGCTGAGATCTGAGGATCTCGGTTCAAAGTCAGCTAAGGCACTAAAGTCCATGAGACTCGTATCCAATTAACCAATAGAAAACTGGAAATGGCGCTGTGGGTCAGGGGTAGGACAGTAGCTTGAGCTGAATCGCTCAAAGACAGCACCCAGGCCCAGAGATCAAGCTCTACAACTTACCAAAAAAAACAACAACAACAACAACAAAAACTAAATATAAAAATTCCCTATGACCCAGTAATACCACTTTGGGGCATTTCCATCTCCACAGCATTACAAATCATGATATGGTAAAGACATTTGCACATCCATGTTTGCTGCTATGCTATTTACAATAGGCAAGTTATGAAAACAGTCCAGATGCTCTACAATAGATGAGTGGATCCAAAAATGTGGCACATATACACAATGGAATTTCATTCATCCATTACAAAAATTATGTCATTTGTAGGGAAACGGGATGGACCTAGAACAACTCATGTTAAGTGAGGTAAGCCAAGTTCAGAGAGACCAACAGTACGTGTTTTCTCTCGCATGTGAAAGCTAGATTTAAAATATAACTAGATATAAAATAACTTACATAGGACTATCAGCATCCACCAGCAGTCTAGAGGATACTCTTAGGGGGAAGAAACCAAAGGCATAACTCCTCTGAATATTTAAAATATTTTTAGAAGCCAGCCAGGTGTCACTGGCTCACACCTGTAATCCTAGTTACTCAGGAGGCTGAGATCTGAGGATCAAGTTTCAAAGCCAACTGCAGCGAAAGTCTGTGAGACTCTTATCTCCAGTTAGCCACCAGAAAACCAGAAGTGGAGCAGTGGCTCAAGTGGCAGAACACTAGCCTTGAACTGAAGAGCTCAGGGACAGTGCCCAGGCCCAGAGTTCAAGGACCCCGCTCCCCAACAAAAAAAGCAGTTGTCGGGTGCTAGTGGTCCATGCCTATAATCCTAGCTACTCAAGAGGCTGAAATCAGAAAGATCATGCCAGACCAGGCAGTTGAACTTCAGAGACTCTTCTCTCAAATTAACCAGCAAAAAGAAAGGTATAGAGGCATGGCTCATTGATTGAGCATCTGCCTTAAGGAAGAAAAGCTGAGTAAGAACACAGGCCCTGAGTTCAAGCTCCAGTATCAGCACATGCGCACACACACACACACAAAAGTAGTAACTATACTTGGCCTATGAACCATATTTTGCCTTCCCTTAGTGCATCTCTTCTAAGATAATCAAAGTATTAAAAAATAGGAACTTACTGCTTTGTGGTATCCCTATTACTAGAAATAGTGCCTAACTCAAATATGTATTCAACAAATGGGTGCAGAGTAATCTGTGATAGACTGAAACGGGAGAGTTGTACTTTTCCATAGTTAACTCCAGATAACCACAAAAATCCAGAAGTGGAGCTGTGGCTCAAGTGGTAGAACACTAGCTTTGAGCACAAAAGCTTAGGGACAGTGCCTAGGGCCTAAATTCAAGCCCGAGGACCAGCAAAAACTAAAGTTAAAATTGTAGACTGAGGTAGGGATGGGAGGGAGTAAACAGAGGAGAATAAAGTTAACATTGACCAAGAAGTAGTATACTCATAACCTGACTTACGAATTGTAACTCCTTTGAACAACTACTTAATGGCAATAAAAATAATGACACTATGCTGAAACTGAATCATACAACTTGTGGGAACAGGAGGAAAACACTGAGACAGTGAAGGAAGGGGTAACATCAACCAAAAAGAAATACACTCATCACCTGACTTATGAAATGGTAACTCCTCTGTATATCACCCTTATAACAATCTTAAAACATTACCAGAAATAATGCAAAAAAAAAAAAGCTTGTAGAAAATGATCCAGAGCAATAAAAGATGAAGATATATAGTATGCTTCACCTAGATAGCATAAAAATCCTGATCCTGGACTAATACTGAAAGGCCATTTTTCTATGGATAGGGAAAACTAATTCCACCTTTGCCACCAGTAGACATACACTGGCCTATTAGCCCCACAAACACTGCAGTTTACATTTATTCATAACTATAATTAACTGTATCATAATCTTCAAAAGTCAATACTGCTAAGCACAACAGTATCTGAATATGACAACTACCTGCTTCCCATCTATCATCCAATCAACCCCAGCTTGTGCTAAAATTTTATTCCTCCTGAAAAGGGACATGTCTATAGCCCCTGCCTGCTTCCCTTCACTATCTTTAACTCCTAATTTAGAATCTTGTCATTGTTCACATTGCCAAACTTCCACAACTACAAAAGGCACTGAACAGGAATACTGGTAGACCAAGAGTAAAACAAGTAGAGTAAGGAAGGCTGCAGCCTAGCAGGTGTTACCTATATAACCATCAGCACTCACAAAATCCAAGACACAGAAAACTAAGTTTATAAAAATTAAATATTTAATTCATTAAGCTCTTTGCATGCTTAGCAGCAAGAGATAATTGTAAGCCTATGAAGAATATATTTGAACAAATTTTAACATACGGATGTATATGAAACTTAAGAATGACACTATAGTTTAAGGATAACTTTACTGTAAAGGAAAGAAACTACTAGGCAGAAGAAACTGAATTGTGAAATGTAAAGGAAAATAAGAAAGCTGAGATCTGAGGAATAAAGTTTAAAGCCAGCCTGGACAGAAAAGTCTACAAGACTCATCTTCAATTCATGGGGAATTGAGGTCACACCATGGGGGTTCGCTAGGTTGGAGGCTGGCTCAAGTAGTAGAGTGCTAATCATAGTGGGGGGAGGGAAGTAAGCAAAAGAATGAGACACTGAGCTTAAGCCTCAGTATCCATACAAAAAGAAGAAAACAAGAGTGTAGAGGAGGGATTATGTGCAAATATTGCCAAAATAGTAAAATACTTACATGGTTTAACAACCTGTCATAAAATATAAACTTAAAGGGCTATTTCCAGCATACTGGAAAGAATTTGATTTCCAAACTAGTTTCAAACCTACTGAACATTATATTATCATCACTAGCACTGGAAGCAACTCTGAGTGGTACTAGAATAGGCAGCCCATAAATAGCCACAAGCCAATGGCTGAATCAGAAAAAAAAACCTGAAACTTTTTGCAACTGATATGTAGAACCCATGTCCAATTAATTTGAAACTAGAGCCATAGGCAGACCAAAACATTATCTCATGCCACTGTCACAAAAGTTAATCCCTTCAGTAATTTTGGCTGCATATAGTTTGTTCACCCCTCTTCTTTGAGTTTCCCACAATCTCTTCCTTGTTATCAGCTTCCCAGATAAAGGAGAATATTTGCAGTCTAACAGAACATATTTGTGTGTATATGGGGATGTGTGTATGCCAGTTCTAGGACTTGAAGTCAAGTCCTGGGTTCTGTTCATGAGGGTTTTTTGTTTTTTTTGCTGTTTGCTTGCCTTTTGGGGGCACAAAGCTAGCACTCTACCATTTGAGCCAAAAACAAAAAGAGGGCTGGAAGCGTGGCCTACCAGTAGAGTGCTTGCCTAGCATGCAAGAAGACCAGGGTTTGATTCCTTGGTACCACTTACATAGAAAAGACCAGAAGTGGTGCTGTGGCTCAAGTGGTAGAGTGCTATCCTTGAGGGAAAAAAAGAAAAAAACGCCCAAGGACAGTGCTTAGGACCTGAGTTCAAGTCTCAGGACTGGTAAAAACAAAACAAAACAAAAAAGCACAAACAAAAAACCACCAATTCCAGTTTTGTTGGTGGTTAACTGAAACAAAGAGTCTCATGGACTTTCCTGATCTAGCTGGCTTTGAACCTTGATCCTCAAAGTATTTTTACACAAGTACTAACATATCTAACAATCAATGTTGCAGGGCCAAGATTAAGCTACCAGCAAGGTGGATAGTACAGTAAAAAGGTAACAAAATTAACACTATTCCTCTTTTCAGTAATCTGGTGGGGGAGGCTGATAAGTACGCAATTTCAGCTTTAAAATGCCAGAACATAGGTAGGGTTGCCATTGGAGGGATGCTTAACTTTGCATGAGGACAGTGTTAAAAGAAAAAGAAAAGAACCAGAATGAATTGTAGTAGGCTGTTCGTTTCTCCTTCTTTTTTTGTGCCTGTACTGGGGCATAATGCTATAACTCAAACTTGAATATCTCACACAATTTGACAGAAATAATGTGGGGGGGGAAAAAAAGATCATGATGTCAACTCAGTCACTGTTGTGTCCCACTAGCTGGAGATGAGGAAATGGACTCCTCTTTGTGATAGCAGAGATTTCCCCCACCCCCATTCCCTAGCAGCAGTCTATCCATACTTTTTCCCTGAACCACCTGTGGCCACCTGTGCTGCATTGCTTGCTGGGATGATTCTGTCACAATAGAAGAGATTAAACTAACTGACCAAGTGTATCAATTAACAGATCTACAACTCTAGTTTGCTACAATTTAGAAAGATAACATTTAGAAACAAATTTTATAGTGAGTAACTTCAATTAAAAATCACTAGGAGAGGCCAGGAGCTTGGCCTAGTGGTAGAGTGCTTGTCTAGCATGCGCGAAGACCCGGTTTGATTCCTCAGTACCATATACATTGAATAAAGCAGAAGTCGTGCTGTGGCTCAAGTGGTAGAGCTCTAGCCTTGAAAAAGCCCAAGGACAGTGCTCAGGCGCAGGACTGGCAAAAAAAAAATCACTAGGAGAGCTGAACCCAGGTGGCTCATGCCTGTAATCCTAACTACACAGGAGACTGAGATTTGAGGATTGGGGTTCAAAGCCAGCCTGATGAAAGTCCCTAAGACTCTTATTTCCAAGTAACCACCAGAAAATCAGAAGTAGTGCTATGGCTCAATGTGGTAGAGCACTAGCCTTGAGCTAAAGAGCTCAGGCCCAGAGTTCAAATCCCACAATGGGGGAAAAAAATCACTAGGAGAGGCTGAGTGCTTACCCAGCACGCATGAAGCCCTGGTTCCATTTCTTGGTACCACAAAAACGAAAAAGCTGGAAGTAGTGATGTTGCTCAAGTGATAGGGTGAGTAAAAGAAGCTCAGGGACAGTGCCCAGGCCATGAGCTCAAGCCCCAGGACTGGTTCTCCCCACTCACCTCCCCCCCCCAAAAAAAATCCACTAGGAAGAGCTGGGCGCCTGTGGCTCATGCCTGTAATCCTTCTGGTTTTCTGGTGGTTACTTGGAAATAAGTCTTAGGGACTTTCACCAGGCTGGCTTTGAACCACAATCTCAGGAGACTGAGACCTGAGGATCTTGGTTAAAGACAGCCTGGGCAGGGAAGTCTCCATGTGACTCTTAGTTCCAATGAGCCACTCAAAAAAGGGAAGTAGTGCTAAAATGGTGGAGCACTAGCCTACAGCAAAAAAGATTTAAGGCAGTGCCCAGGCCCTGAGTTCAAGTGCCACAAATGACCCCCCCCCCAAAAAAAATCATTAGGCAGGCACGGCTGGTGCTGGTGCCTCATGCCTGTAATCCTAGTTACTCAGCTACTAACAGTTCAAAGTCAGCCTGGGCAGGAAGGCCTGAGACTTATCTCCAGTTAATCACCAAAAAAAGCAGGAAGGAGAGCTGTAGCTCAAGGAGTGGAGGACAAAAACCTCAGGGCCATTGCTCAGGCCCCAAGTTCATGCCCTAATATCACACATACACATTGCTCGGGCCCCAAGTTCATGCCCTAATATCACACACACACACACACACACACACACACACACACACACACACACAGACTGAGAGCCATAGATCCTGAGCTGATGTCCGCAAACTCCCTTGCATATGCACTCACACAGCAGGAGAAATGATACTTTAGAAGGTACCCAAAGGGGCTAGGAGCATGGCTTAGTGGTAGAGTACTTGCCTACTAGCATGCCTGAAGCCCTGTGTTCCATTCCTCAGAACCACATAAACAGAAAAGGCTACTCTGTGGCTTAAGTGGTAGATTGCTAGCCTTGAGCAAAAGCAGCTCAGGGACAGTGCTTAGGCCCTTAGTTCAAGTCCCAGGACTAGCCAAAAAAAAAAAAAAGGTACCCAACAAAGCAATTATCTTTTATTTATTTCATGTCTTACCTACTGGTAAAAACAAAAAACAAAAAACAAAAAAACAGGGCTGGGAGTTTGGCTTAGTGGTAGAGTGCTTGCCTAGCATGCACGAAGACCCAGGTTCGATTCCTTGGTGCCATATATATAGAAAAAAGCTGGAAGTGGTGCTGTGGCTCAAGTGGTTGAGCTCTAGCCTTGACAAAGTCCTAGGACAGTGCACAGGCCCTGAGCTCAAGCCTAGGATTGGCAAAAAAAAACCCACAAAAAACAAAAACAACTCATTTTGCTTTTACCCTCTGGAAAGAAAAGAAATTAGGGCTCCCCCTGCCCTTCCTCTGGAGTGCTGGAATATGTCCTCATGCTTAGTGAAGGCTGATTTTGTTTCTGATGCCTCTAGCTACAGGTCACATCCAAGCTTCATAGCCACCTTGTCTTTATCTTTCCTTTAATAACACTCTTCTTGCCTCCTGTCCTTACTATCCCAAGAACATGTCTTTTCTTAAGTCTTCCTATCCTTCCCATGCAATCTAGATAATATGTTCCCCTAAGAAACTGCCTTACCCTAAATCTCCAACATCAATCAGGATATAGCTAATATATAAAAATTACTACAATTGCAAAATATTGCACTCTACAAGTGTACTTTTAAAGGCCTTTCCATAAACTTTAATGAATAACTTCAGAGGCAGGAAAAAAATACAACTGTCATTTTATAAGGAAATGAAAAAAAAAAAACCATAACACAAAACTAAAATTAGTGTTAATGGATAGCACTCAGGTCCAGAGTTCAAGCCCTGTGGCCAATGTTTAAAAAACAATTAAAAGGGGCCGGGAGCTTGGCCTAGTGGTAGAGTGCTTGCCTAGCATGCACGAAGACCCGGGTTCGATTCCTCGGTACCCTACATACATAGCAAAAAGCCGGAAGTGGTGCTGAGGCTCAAGTGGTAGAGTGCTAGCCTTGAGAAAGTCCAAGGACAGTGCTCAAGCCCTGAGCTCAAGCCCAGGACTGGCAAAAAAAAAAAAAAAAAACAATTAAAAACTTTTGTAAATTTTTTATTAGAAACAGAATTCTTTTTTGTTGGTGGTGGTGGTCATGGGGCTTAAAGTCAGGGACTAGGTCTGTTCCTGAGCTCTTCTCACTCAAGACTAGTCCACTACCAAATTGAGCCACACTCCCACTACTCGTTTACTGATGGTTAACTGGAGGTAAGAATCTCATGGACTTTCTTGTCCAGGCTGGCTTTGTACTATGATCCTAAGATCTCATCTTCCTGAGTAGCTAGGATTACAGGCATGAGCCACTGGCACTGGCTAAAAGGAAATTTTGAAATAAGTTTCCACTATGAAACAGTTTACTATATTGCCTGGCAAAAAAAGTGAAAAGATCTATCCAGGTAGTGAGAGAACACAAAGTTAGAGGTTCAAGTCTCAGTACTGGCATTAAAAAAAGTAAAGTTTACTATCTTCAAACAAAATCGGTGCTAGTACATTTAAAAATGTAAGCTTAAAGGAAATTTCTACAAATGAAATCCCCATGTTAAAGTAAGAATGCTATATATTTTATATTTTTAACTTGCCAAAATATGGGCAAATATACTACAGACCTGAAGTTTAAATGAAACCATAGACACTAGAAATTAAAATATGACACATTTCCTCATAAAATTATATTCTTATCTGCCATTTATTGGAGTAATAGTAAATATAAATCAGAATTTTTTTTTTGGTCAGTCGTGGGGCTTGAACTCTGGGCCTGGGCGCTGTCCCTGGTCTTCAACTCAAGGCTACTGCCCTACTCCTTGAGCCACAGCACCACTTCCAGTTTTCTAATGGTTAACTGGAGAAGAGTCTCACAGACTTTAGTGCCCTGGCTGGCTTTGAACTGAGGTCTTCAAATCTCAGCCTCCTGAGTAGCTAGGATTACAGGCGTGAGACACCGTGCCTGACTGATTTAAAAAAAATAAAAAAACAGGACAATCCACAGAACATCAGTATCAATGTAGGTATAGGTCCAAATTGCTAGTAAATCGTGCTTTATGGAAACTAAGAGTCTTAGGAATGTCATAATCTTTTAATGAGTTTTAAGAAGACATTGATTGTAATGCAGATTTTATCAGTAGTTTATTCACTTTGTTATAGGAAAAACAGCATAAAAAAAAAATCACCAGCACAACTATGTTCATTGCAGCACTATTCACCATAGCCCAGGTACAGAATCAGCTGAGAATGAAATCAATGACAAATGGATCAAGAAAACATGGTATATATTCACAATGGAACTTTTATTTATCCATTAGAATGATACTGTATCATTTGCAAAGAAATGGAAGAACCTGGAAAAAATTATGTTAAGTGAAGTCAGGCCCATAGAGACAAAAGTTACATGTTTTCTCTCTTATGTGGAAGCCAGAATTCGTTTATAAGTAAATAATTTGAGTAGTATACAAGTATACCCAAATGCACTGAAATACAGTAGCCTAGGGCGATCTCAAATGGTTTTAATTCCTTAAAAAGGCTAAATCAAAGGTTAACAGAATAAACACCAGGAAACTGGTACTTCAAAGGGGTAGGATGGGCTGAAGAGAAGGATGAGGAATGAAGAGGAGAGAATGAAGTAAAAGAAAAAAGAAATAAATGCAGCCAGTTGCAGATGGCTCATGCTTGTAACCCTAGCTACTCAGAGGCTAAGATCTGAGGATTATGGTTCAAAGCCAGTCCTGGTAGGAAAGTCCAGGAGAAGTTACTTCAATTGAGGACCAAAAATTCTCGAAGTGGAGCTGTGGCTCAAGGAATAAGGTAGTAGCCTTGAGCTGAAGAGCTCAGGGACACCACCCAGCCCAGGGTCCAAGTCCCATGACCCACAAACAAACAAACAAACAAACACAATTACCAGGTCTGATTTGCAATCCCTAATCTCTGAGAGCAAAATTATTACAACTTACTCGGAGACTGAAGATTATCCCATGTGTTTTTAGCGCATTTTTTAAGAGAAAAATATAACTTGGAGTGGCATAACTTTAAAAAAAGACTGCACTCTATAATGTGCATGTTTATATATTCAAAAATACTAGTTATATGAGATAAAATTGTATTTTTTCTTTCTTTCTTTTTTTTTGCCGGTCCTGGAGCTTGAACTCAGGGCCTACGCACTGTCCTTGAGCTTTCTTCAAGGCTAGCACTCTACCAAGACCACTTGAGCCACAGCACCACTTCCCACTTTGTCTGTGTAGGTAGTATGGAGGAATCGAACCCAGGGCTTCATGCATGCTAGGCAAGCATTCTACCACTAAGTCATGCTCCCGGCCCAAAATTTTGTGTGTGTGTGTGTGTGTGTGTGTGTGTGTGTGTGTGAAAGAGAGAGACAGTACTGGGGCTTGAACTCAGCGCACGGATCTAGTACTTGGGAGGGTGAGAGTGAGAGCTGATGATTATAGTTCAAAGGCAGAAATGTCCCTGAGACTCATCTCCAATTAACTACCAAAAAGCTTTGCTACTTGAACCTTACCTCCATTCTGGCTTTGTTGGTTACCTGTTGGATAAAGAGTCACTTCAGCAGAACCATGATCTTTAGGTCTCAGACAACTATTTTGAGTAGCTAGGACGATAGGCATGAGCCACAGCAACTCAGGTGAGAGTATAATCAGTGTGTGTGAGTGTGTGTGTGAGTGTGTGTGTGTGTGTTTGCGCGTGCGCGCACGCAAATGTGTTTTCACTCAAGGCTAGCTGTACCGCTACAGCCATAGCTCCACTTCCAGCTTTTTGAGGGGTATTTAATTGGAGGTAATTGTCTTGTGGATTTTCCCGCCTGGACTGGTTTCAAATTGTGATCCTTAGATCTCAAGTCTCTTGAGTAGTTAAGGATTATAGGAGTGAGCCTTGGATACCTATCTTACAATCTTAATAATAATAAAAAGACTGTATGTGGCACACAACACTGCTATAATCTAAGCTATGAAAGAGACATAAGCAGGAGAATTATGGTTCTGGCTTGTGCAACAGAGGGCCTGAGTTCATACCTTAAACACAAAAAAGTCAGGTAGATTCCTTGAGTCAAAGAGTTAGCTCTGAGGGCATCCCTGTGGCACAGCCAGACTCTAAAAAAAAAACACTAATTCAGCCAGGTGCTGGTGGCACACACCCATAATCCTAGCTACTAAAATCTGAGATCTGGGGATCATGGTTAGAAGCCAGCCAGGGCAGGAAAGTCTGTAAGATACTCATCTCCAATAGATCATCAAAAAAGCCCAAAGTGGATCTGTGGCTCAAAGTGATAGAATGCTAGCCTTGACTCAGAGACGGCATTCAAGCCTAGAGTTCAAAGCCCCAGACTGGCACAAACACACAAACACATACATATACATATACATACATACACACATACACAAAAGTATTAAGTGCTTACTCAGAGCTTGAAGTAATATCTTACTTAAGGCTTATTAGCTAAATTATGAGTATATGGGGCCTAACTGATTAACTGGAGTAATAACGTATTTGGCTTTAAGTCACTGGATTTTTTTTTTAACCAAGAAATATGGGAAATGGATAAGATACAACTTACATGTTAAGGAAGATGCATTTATATTGTTTGCAGCACAATAAGGAAGGAATAAACTAGTGGATCACAAAGAAATTGCCAACTTTTATCTAATCTTTTTTTTTTGGGGGGGGGGGGCGGGGGGAGGTGGGGATGAACCCAGATCCTCTGTTCAGCATGCACTCTACTAACTAAGGTACATTCCTAGCCAGAGGGTTCTTGGTGTGTGTGTGTGTGTGTGTGCGCGTGTGCTGGTCCTGGGGCTTGAACTCGGGACCTGGGTACTGTCCTTGAGCTTTTGTGCTCAAGACTAGCACTCTGCCACTTGAACCATTGCTCCACTTGCACCTTTTTGGCGGTTAGCTGGAGATTGTGTCTCATGGATTTCCTGCCTAGATTGGCTTTGAATCATGACACTCAGATCTGAGCCTCTTGAATAGCTAGGATTACAGGTGTGAGCTACTGGTGACTGGTGCACAGTTCTGAGTTTTAATACACAAACTAGAAAAACGATTATTTTACCTGTAACAGAACTAGATGGTACTGGTATCCAGAACATAAAGTAACTATTAATGTTTATAAATATTTGCTAATATGACAAGAACATTACACGATGCATTTAAGAGAAGTCTTGGAGGGTTCGGGAGTTTGGCCTAATGGTTAAAAGTGCTTGCCTGGCATGCATGAAGACCCGGGTTCGATTCCTCGGTACCACATACATAGAAAAAAAGCCAGAAGTGGTGCTGAGGCTCAAGTGGTAGAGCTCTAGCTTTGAGAAAGTCCAAGGACAGTGCTCAGGCCCTGAGCTCAAGCCCAAGACTGTCAAAAAAAAAAAAAAAGAAAAGTCTAGGAATTCTGGGACACTTCTGAAAGTCATAATTGAGCAGAGTTGGTAGTCCAAAGACTCTTTCTCCATTATCTGTAGCAATGTCTGGACACCAGCAGAGAGACCCTTTTCAGAACTGCCTGCAGTTCCACTTTCCTCAACTCTCAGAAGGTCTACTCTAAGCCAGGCCCTGGTGGCTCCTTCTTGTAATCCTAGCTACAAAGGAGAGAGATCTGAGGACTTCAGTTCAAAGCTAGCCCAGGCAGTAAAGTCCATGAGACGCTTATGTCCAGTAAACTACGAAAAAAGCTGGAGGTAGAGCTGTGGCTCAAGTAATGGTGCTAAA
Organism: Megascapheus bottae; assembly: GCF_031878675.1. Taxonomy (NCBI): domain Eukaryota; kingdom Metazoa; phylum Chordata; class Mammalia; order Rodentia; family Geomyidae; genus Megascapheus; species Megascapheus bottae. Next base: position 23,921,214 of record NC_143515.1, read on the forward strand.
TTGGAGCAAAAGTAGCTCAGGTGCAGCATCCAGGCCCTGAGTTCATACCACAAGATTGGTTCCAAAAAATAAAGTTCTTCTCTAGTAAAAAATAAAAGTTCTATACTCTAAGTAAAGAGTAGGTAAACTGGCCCATGAACCAAATCTGGCCACTGTCAGTTTTTGTGCTGCCTACTAGCTAAGAATGGCTTTTATATTTTTAAATGGTGGTGGTATTTCAAATGAAGAGTCACATTTCATCACACATAAAAATTACATAAAATTCAAATGTCAGTATCCATAAATAAGGTCAATGTCCATAAATTGGAACATATCCATGCTCATTGGATTACATGTTGTCTATAGCTGCTTTCAAAAGGACCAATCTTACAGCTCTCTAAGCCTACAATGTTTACTACCTGGCCCTTCACAGAGAAAGAATGCTGACCCTGGGCTAGGGCATTTCTCTCTGGTTGTATCTCCTCTTGCAGAGGCAGTCAGTCCACAGCTTCATCAGTTGAGCCTCTAAGCTTCACTGGAGTTCCTTCTTGGGGCTGTGTGGTCCAAAGTTACATCATTAAGCCATCATATGCCACAGTACAATTCATTAAAGTGAGTAGAAAGACAAAGTAACAAGTTACTTGGGTTGGTATAGAAACCTATCATAAACAAGGCAGCACAGTTCTGGCCTTTTACTGGACTACTACATCCAGTTCTAGGTCATAAAAGTGAGAAAGAAAAAAAAAAAAGGAACTGCAAATTGGAAATGGATAGACAATTAAAAGAGCTCAAAAAGCTAGTGGCTTATGCCTGTAATCTTAGATATTCAGGAGGTTAAGATCTAAGGATTGTGGTTCAAAGCTAGCCTGGGCAGAAATGTGCGAGTTTATCTCCAACTACCAAAAAGCTGGAAGTGAAACTGTGGCTCAAATGGTAGAGTAGCAGTCCTGAGCAAAAGTGCTCAGTGACAATGCCCAGCCCTGAGTTCAGGCCCCAGGACTGCCACATGTGCACAAAAGTGTGTGCATGCATTCAAACACTCTCACACACACTAAAAATAAAAGAGTTCAAAAACATGAAGCACTGATCTCTAACTCAAGCAGCACTATAAACACACCAAGAAACAGTAAAGACTGATTAGCTGAAGAGAAAGGAGGTGCATCTACAGATAGGTGAAATTCCTGCTGATGAAAATAACAGTGGTCTGAATCAATATTTTACACGACACACACATCTCATGAATTAAATGTGATTCATGAGACTGCTATTCCTCCTTTAGGCCTTAACCAAACCCTTAAAAGGGTCTGGTCAAGCATTGTACTGTAAATCTTCAAGGAGACTGTATGTCTCCTTTCCAGAAACATCTGGCATTAATAAGTAACCAGGAAAGGTGTGCCACTAGTGTGCCTCAGTTCAGTAATAGTAAAGTGATAGTAACTGAAAGTTTTATAAAAACACACCTTCCCACAGGAGCAAATAGGGAAGGATGAACTTAAGCTATACAATGTATATTATACTAAGAATATTCCTAACCAGGAGATTATAATTACTGCAGTGGAGCACTGAGTTTATTTAAAAGAACTTTCATCCCAGGCCACTCACAATTAAATTAGAAAACTCAGGCTGAAGCTATCAGGATGCTTCTTTATGGCAAAAGGCATACATCTCCAACACTCCACTCCCAAGGCTGCAATTTTAACTCTCCCAGCTCCTACAGTTCCAAGGAAGCCTGCAGTCAGTGTGCTCACTCTCATTGTGTCTTGAAGGTGGTCAAGGAACCCAGCAGCACAAACCTAAGATAAACTTTAATATCCCCAAATAAAACTGCCTTTTTTCCCCCTTCTTTCTTTTTGGTCAGAGGCTGGACTCAAACTGGGTATCTGACCCTTTCACTCACTGGCTGGTGCTCTACCAATGCCTCTAGGACCTCCACCCTCCCCCAGCGAAATGTGATGTAACTTCAATCACAACTTCAAAAAATTACATAAATGTGGATGTGGATACATTTCCATTAAGCAGATAAAATGGGAAAATAGGGCACAGCTTCCAAATATTTCTGTTCTTTTCAATGAGACCAAACTAAGTAACCTACTATTTCAAAATGTCCAACACTTGGAAAAGTAAGCACTCAATAAATGCTCCCCGAAGCAAACAGTCTTATTTCCTGCTAGTTTTGTTAACTTTTAAAACACAGAATACTTAAAACACACACAAAAGGCTCTTGGAGTAAATATCTGTTTGCAATTGGTAATACAAATTCTCCAAGTTTGCTCTAAACATAACGTTAATAAATCGGAGGTTTTTCAACCTTGAGATCCTAAGAGCTGTATTTCCTTAAAAATGCCCTTCCCACCATGTGAATCTCACACGAATCTGACTAAACTCACTCCATTCCCAGCTTGCCTACAGAGGATATTAAAATGTATATAGTACACAATACTTTCAAGTCACTTCTAACATCTAGCAATCACCTAAGCAGCACAAACTTTTTCTCAAGTCTGTCAATACTTATTTAAAACCTATAGTAGGGAAACAAAGAAAGCACAGCCCTCTTCCCCCTTTCCTAAACCATATGGTAGTAAAATTTGAAGTTCACTTAAAAAAAAAAAAAAAAAAAAAAACCAGTTCAAAGCCAATCTATCCATCGGCCCCCTAAACATTTGTGTCTTTGTGCCCTGGAAGTGGAGTTCCCTGCTTATTTGCAACTGCACCCCAAGCGTGTTTTCAAATCATACAACCAAGTGCAAAGACCCTCCCCCCCACCCTGACTATGAACAGGCTTCAGCGCGGCCATCCATCTAACCCTGGTTTTGGGGGGCAGCGCACGCGGGGGACGGCTCCGGGACGGCTGGGAGCAGGTCCCGCTCCGACCAGGTGACCGAGCAGGGAGTTGGCTCGCCGCGGCCGGGCCCGATCCGCCCCGGGAACTTGGGTTACCCGAGCCCAGGGACGCGCCGAGGCCTAGCCGCGCGGCCGGGCGGGCTCCAGTCTGTGAGGAGTTCCGTGCCCGGTCACAGAACATTCCCGCCCGCCCCGCGGTGGCCCGCAGGCGGGGACACTCGCCGTCGTCTCCCGGCGACCGGACGCGACCGCAGGGTCTCAGGCCGCCTCCCTTATCCTCCGGCCGCCTCCCTCGACCCGGCTCCGCGATCGCACAGGGCCCTTCCGGGCGGCAGGAGCTAGGCCGCGCCGAGGCCCGCGGCCCCCGGCTAGCCGGCCGGGCCTCGGCGTCCGGTATCAGTCCCGAGGGCCCGGCTCCCGCCGGTAACGGGCCCCGTCGCCTCCCCTCCCCCCCCTCGCCCCATGACAGTGCAAACCCTCCGGCCGGGGCGACCGCCCAGCCTCCGGCACCAGGCCCAGCTCTGGGCCGCGGCCGCAACCGTGGCGGCAGCCGCACCGCGACCGCCCGCCCTCGCTCGCTTGCTCGCCGCCGGGCCCGGCGCCTCGGGCCCGGCTCGGGCTCGGCCGAAGTCTCCGTCGCTGCCCGGCCGCCCTCCGCGGGGCCCGGGCGGGGTAGGCCGAAGCCCGGGCGGTGGGGGTGGGGGCGGGGGCTCCTCTCACCTTCATGTCGGGACATCCTAGTTCAGACGGTGGCGGCGCGGCCCCTCCCGGGCTCCGGCTGCAATGTCCCCCGCGGGGTCCCAGAGCTACCCGCGCCGGCCGGCCGACTCCCACTCGACTCCCGGGCTCGGCCGCGGGGGCGGGGTGGGCAGGGGAGCGCTCCCGCGGCGGCGGCGGCGGTGGCGGCGGCGGCGGCGGCGGGGAGGCGGCGCGGGGCGGGAATGGGGCCGGGCCTGGCCGGGGCTGAGCTCCTCCAGGAGGCGGGTCCGTCGCCGCGGCTCCGCCGGCGCCCGCCGTGACTCGGTCACTCTCGGGCCCGCCGGCTCCCGGCAGCGGCGCCGCGCTCCGCAAATCCCGCTCCTCCCCTCCCCCGGCCCGCCCCCCGCCCCTCTCCCCCGGCTCCCGGCCGCCGCCTCCTCCTCTTCCTCCTCCTCCACCTCCTTCCGCCCGCACGCCGGCCCCGCCTCTCGCTGCCCGCGCCGGGCCCAGCCGCCCGGAGGCCCCGCGGCCGGCGGGCGCGGCGGAGGCGGCACGGCGCGGCGTGGCGCGGCGCGGCGGCTCGGAGCGCGGCGGCTCGGGGCGCGATGTGGTTCGCGCCCGCCGGTAGGCCGCGGTCAGGCCTCGGGACCCAGCCTCGGGGAGCCTCCGCCGCCGCCACGCCGCGTACGGGCAGGAAGAGGAAATGCCGCCCGGCCGGAGAGCATTGCCGGTCCTCAGCCCCCTGCGAGGTCTGGTGTCGCCCCGACCGGCCCCGGGTGACCACGAGCAGCGAGCCGCCGCGATCCGGAGGGCCCCGCTTCCCCGGCACATGGCTGCGGAGCCGGCGCCCCCCCACCCCCACCCGGGGACCGGTCTCGGCCGGGTGACTCGCGGCCCGGAGGGCAAAGGAGTCCGGGACGCCGCGCCGCCGCCTCCACGGGAGCCATGGCGGTTGAGTCGGACCCGAGCTCGCCCGTGCGTGCGGCCGGACCCGCGCAAACCGAGCTCGGTCTCCGGGGGCGAGGGGGCCTGGCTGAGCCTCCTACGGGTCGACTGCTTTTCTGCCTGGATGTGTACTTGCCTCTTGCCCACTTCCCCGTTGCCAACTTTGTTTGCAGGGCAAGTTCTTGTCTCGCCCCTCACCACGTGTCGTCGGCTGCGTGGCTTCGGGGACGGGAGACCGATCACTCCGCGGGGCCCGACGCGGGGCCCGGGATCCGGGTGTTGACATCCCGAGCAAACCTTAGGGAAGTTACCGAACTGCGGAGCCTGAGCCTCCCTAGGGCGAGGGTTTGGGTTGTTTGTTTTGTGTGTGTGTGTGTGTGTGTGATTTTGTCTTTTACACTCGAGATTCTGCGATTTTTAAAGATACAGGCCTCAGATCCCAAGCTAAAGTCAGGTTATAAGATACTGCTTGCTTTGAGGTTGTTGGTTTTCTGGTGTTTTTTTGGTGGTTTTTTTTGAGACGGGGTCTCTTGCAGTCAGGCGGACCCCGCCTCCCTGATTCACCGTCCCTCAAGTGCTGGGAGGGATTATTGGCATGTGTGCTGCCACACCCTTCCCCTTTTTGCTGGCTGTTGGGACCTAGGTTAGATTACTTAACCTCTCTGTGCTTTAACTTCCCTGTCTTTAAAATGGGCTTAGTACATCTGAGGGTGTGGTGCTAGTTGCCTAGTCTGCAAGCACTACAAATATCTGGAGGCTGAGGTCTGGGGAAAGAGATACTAGTGGCAGCCTTGAGTAAAAAAGCTGAGGGACAATGCTCAGGCCCTGGGTTCAAGCTACACACACAGGGAAATAAAATAAAGGTCTAGGTTGGACACAGGATTTGGATAGATCAAGGAAGACTTTAAACAAGCCTAGTTTATAGTTTTTGTTTTCTTTTTAAGGTATTACCATTGGAAGAAGTGTACATGAATTTTCTCTGCAACTTCCAGTTTGTTTTGCTTTTCTTTTGGTGCCAGTCCTAGGGTTTGAACTTGGGTCCTGGGCACTGCCTTTGAGGTTCTTTGCACAAGACTAACACTCTACCACTTGTGTGATACCTTCACTTCTGGCTTTTTGGCGGTTAATTGGAAATAAGATCTTACAGATTTGCCTACCTGAGTTGGCTTCAAGCCTAGTCCTAAGATCTCAGTAGTTAGAGTTACAGATGTGAGCCACCGATGACAAATGTATTCTTTTTTTTTTTTTTTTTTTTTGCTTGTTAGTCATGGGACTTGAATCTGGGCCTGATGTTGTCCCTGAGCTCTTCAGCTCAAGGCTACCACCCTACCCTTTGAGCCACAGCACCACTTCCGGTTTTTTAGTGGTTAAGTGGAGATAAGAGTCACAGGCCCTTTCATGCCCAGGCTGGTTTTGAATCCTGATCCTCAGATCTCAGCCTCCTGAGTAGCTAGGATTATAGGTGAGAGCCACCGCACTCAGCTTTGCCTATATGTTGATATACTTTTCCTCACTTTATTAGCTCCTTATGTGTACTTTTTTTGTTTTGTTTTTGTTTTTGTTTTTGGCCCATTATGGGGCTTGAACTCTGGGCATGGGAACTCTCCCTGAGCTCTTCAGCTCAAGGCTACCACTCACCCCTGGAGCCACAGCACCACTTGTACGTTGCAGTTTTAAATGTGTTTTCATCTTTTCAAGTAGGCTCTTTAAAGTGCCTACTTGGGATTCACCCTTTCTTTGGGAGTCTAGGAATGTTAAATGAATCCAAGTGTTAAATGAATGAATAAATCAATGGGTGATTTTAGAGCTAGAGGAAAGCTTAATGATTCTCAAAGTGTGGTTCAAAGTCCCCAAAAAACCCTTTTAGGGTGCTTCCTAGTTTTTATGCATCTCTACTGATAAGATTCATTTGTCTAAGTAAACCAGTCTTTAAAGAGACTTGCAAAATGCCAAACAATATCTTTGTACAAAGGTTTTTTTTGTTTTTTTTGTTTTTTCTGGCAGGTGACTATTACAAGCTGACAGGGTTGTATTTTAGTAGTAGAGTATGTGCTTAGCACACAGTACTTAGCAACACTGAAAAGATTTATATACATGTATATATACATATATATATGTATAATTCTAACATATGGATTATTAGGTAGTTTATTAGTGATTTTGATGTACTGAGGATTGAATCCATGGCTTTATGTATGCCAGGCAAGCACTCTACCATTTGAGCCACATCCCTAGCCCCTTAGGTTTTTGTTGTTGTTGTTTGTTTGTTTGTTTGGTCAGTTGTGGGACTGGAACTCTGGGCCTGGGCATTGTCTCTCAAGGTTACCACCCTACCCCTGTGTCACTTCCTATTTTCTGGTGGTTAATTGGAAATGAGTCGCATATTTTTTAGTGCCCCGGCTGGCTTAAGGGTAAAGTAATTTTGAGTCCAAATGTTGAGGATGTGGATCTAGTCTCTAGTCCTATATTTAACAATAAAGTTTGAGAATCTCTCTCTCAGCTATTATAGACCCTCATTTGATGAGAACAGATAGTATACAGACCCCTATTGTGCCTGAGGCTGGTACCGCACTGGTGGAAGTCAGAATTTGAACCCAGTGGACATCAGAGTCCATGATGCTAAAGCACAGATTTCCTCTACCCCCCTGGACCTCATGCTACTTGGTTCCCTCACCAACTCCCTTTTCTACCAGGCTCATTGAAGCCACTTTTATTGGCATCCCAAATTCTTCCACCTTTAGTTTGTGTTTGTGTGTGCATGCACATACATTTGCTCATGCATACCATTACTGGGGTTTGAATTTAAAATCTGAGTACTGTCTCTTAGCTTCTTTACTTGAGCCACGTCTCATGGACTTTCCTTCCCTGGGAGGTTTTGAACCTCAGTCCTCAGATCACAGCTCCATGTTACGCTTGTGAGCCACCAGTACCAGCATTTGAGCAGGCTTTGTGGTCAGCCCCTTTCCCCACTCCTTTACAACTTGGCTTTAACTGAGTACTTTCAGCCGGGAATGTGGCTTAGTGGTAGAATGCTGCCTACCATGCATGAAGCCCTGGGTTCAATTCCTCAGTACCACATAAACAGAAAAGGCGGCTCAAGTGGTAGAGTGCCAGCCTTGAGCAAAAGTTCAGGGATAGTGCCCAGGCCTTGAGTTCAAGCCCCGGGAATGGGGGGAAAAAGAACCACCAAAACTGCATTTTCATAACCCAATAAATAACTTCCCTCTATGAGCCACCAAAAATTTGTCCTTGCTGTCACACACTCCTGAATGTCCTGCAAAAGATGAGGCAATTTTCCCATTAGATGCTACCTCTTTGTGATCCCACCTTCTGTTCTTTCAGCAACTCCCTTAGCATTTGAACTTTTAAGTACTAAGGATCATTTTCCCCAACCAAGCTATATTCTCTGGTTTTCGCCCTGCTGTTCACCTGTCTGCTTAGATGAGCTGCTTGGAAGAATTGCCACTTCTCTTGTTCTGCTGACATCTGATTTCTGCGCTTTTGCACTGTTGTGCTTTTTTCTGAGATCTATTCATCTTCCAGGCCTGTGCTCTGCTACTATGTCCAGGGTCAATATATCAGTCTAGTCAATAACCCCAAGATAAAACTGCAAGGAAAGAATAGAATTTAATTTTCCAGTTCTCTTAAGCCTTAACCAGGACAGAGTCCTGTTAGTAAAATGCAGCCAGGGCACAATGGCTCCCGAGTAGCTAGGATTACAGGCATGAACCACCACACCTGTCTCAGCTTCAGTATCTTAAGGGAAAATACTCTGCACAGTCAGAAGGGATCCTGGGAAGCCTAGAATTTCACAGGGACTAGAGAGGATGCCTTCCAAAAGAACCAAGTAAACAGAAAAATACTTAATCACTAGGCATCATCAATATGAACTACCAGGAGGAAGTTGGAAGAATTGGATGATAATGAGGAGTGCCAAAGAGAATATGAATAATTTTAATAATTTTCAAACATAGTATCAGTCCATTTCATGAGCCATAGATTTTTGCCCATTTTTAAAATTATAATACATAGAGAGGTTACAGAGTTACATTTGCCAGGTAGTAGGTGCATTTCTTCTCACACATTGATACCCCTTCTCTTGTTTTTGTCCCCATTTCCCTCCCCACCCCCTCCCAATCATCTTGTTTACCCCCCTTTCCTTTCCTATTTCAAATAAACATATACAATATGCCAGGTAAGAAAGCCAGATACAGTAGCAATAGGAGATGAATCAAAGGTTTTGCCCATTTTTTGACATTGCGGCCTAGGCACTGTCCTTGTGCTGTTTCAAGGCTAGCCTCTACCACTTGAGCCACAGCACCATTTCTGGCGCTTTCTGTGTATAGGGTACAGAGGAATCAAACCTAGGGCTTCATGCACTCTACCACTAGGCCACATTCCTGGCCTTTAAAAAAAAAAATATATATATATATATGTATATATATATGTGTGTGTGTGTGTGTATATATATATATATATATGTATATATATATGTAAACAAGGGGCCGAGAGTTTAGCCTAGTGGTAGAGTGTTTGCCTAGCATGCACGAGGCCCGGGGTTTGATTCCTTAGTACCACATAGAAAAAAGCCAGAAATGGTGCTGTGGCTCAAGTGGTAGAGCTCTAGCCTTGAGAAAGCTCAAGGACAGTGCCCAGACCCTGAGTCCAAGGCCCAGGACTGGCAAAAAAAAAAAAAAAGTAAACAGGCTTAGTAGATACAAGTGGGAATTAGGTGGTGGTAAGTTAAGTGGAAGGGCCCAGAGTAAAGGGAAAGAGCTATTCTGGCTTTGGAAAAAGAAAAAAAACCACATGTTTAGAGACTTAGAGAATGGATCTAGAAGAGAAATTCAGAAAGCTGATGAGGTTGGGGTGTGTGTGTGTGTGTGTGTGTGTGTGTGTGTGTGTGTGTGTGTGTGTGTGTGTGTGTTTATGTGAAGTAGGAAGGTAGGTAGAAAGCAGGGAGAAATGAGAGAGCCCAGATGAAGTCAGCCAGGACACCTTGTCTTCTGCTGATGTTGGAGGAAACATTGTCAGTAAAGTAAATTTGAGTGGGGACAGAGCTGTTGTGTCATACCTTTAGCTTCTCTGGAAGTGGTGCACATCATTTCATCTGTGCCTGGTAAGTTTTTATTCTTTTGTTTTTTTAAACATGTAGGGGGACGGGAGTGTAGTCTAGTGGTAGAGTACTCACCTTGCATGCACGAAGCTCTGGGTTCGATTCCTCTGTACCACATACACAGAAAAAGCCAGAAGTGGCACTGTGGCTCAAGTGGCAGAGTGCTAGCCTTGAGCAAAAAGTGTCCAAGGACAGTGTCCAAACCCTGGGTTAAAGCCCCAGGACTGGCAAAAAACAAAACAAATCATGTGTAGGCTATATAAATAAAAAATGGGAGAAAATGGGAGAGATCAAAGGAAGGGAAGACATTGTCTACAAAGTATTGTACTCACAACATGTATTGTGGAATTATGGCCCCTTTGAACAGTTACTAACAAAAATTGTATAGATGTGGAGTATGACTAATAGCAAGCACCTCTAGTGAGTGCTAGGACCTGAATTCAAACTCTGAAAGTACTGGAGGAAAAAAATCTGTTAGGAGCACTGTATAAGTAGTAATGCCTGTAATCCTAGTACATAAGAGGCTGAGACCATAACAGTTCAGGTTTCAGGCCAGCTTGAGCTGTATAGTGCAATCATGTCAAAACAGAAGCAATTATAGTCCTGGATGGGAGGACAAAGCTGAGGAGGGCTAAGAAAAATCATGTGTACATTTAGAGGGGGGCAGGGAGGGTTAGAAGATTATTAAAGTCCTTGAACAGGCCTGGGTATGTGACTTAGTGGTAGAGTGCTTACATAGCATGTAGGAAACCCTGGATTTGATTCCTCAGTAGCACATAAACAGAAAAGGCCAGAAGTGGTGCAGTGGCTCAAAAAAAGCCACCAGCACCTGGCTGTATCTTTTCCTACCTGAATGGTCCACTGGGAGGTAGTAGAAGGGTTCTTGGAGCCTTGGATTTCTGAGCAAATGGGTTATAAGTTTGGGTTAGCGTTAGCCAAAAGCAAAGAGCCTGGGGTGGTTAAGTTAAAGGAGGAGACAGGTAACTGGTGTTTGTAAGTGGAGGGGAGGAGACTCCATAGGAATAGACTTAGTATTGGCTGCTCCTGTGACTATGACTAGAACTGTGACTTCAAGATGCAAGTCTTTAGTTTTCCTAAGGGAAGTCCCTCAGGGCCTTTAAGGCACTGGTAATTCATTTTCTTTCTTTCTTTCTTTTTTTTTTTTTTTCCGCAGCTTTGAACTGGGAGCCTGGGCACTGTCCCTGAGCTGCTTTTGCTCAAGGATAGTGCTCTACTACTTGAACCACAGCACCATTTCCTGCTTTTTCTGTGTATGTGGTACTGAGGAATCAGATCCAGGGCTTCGTGCATGGTAGGCAAGCACTCTACCACTAAGCCATATTCTCAGCCTCTGGTAATTCCTTTTCTTTTTTGTTTTTGCTGGTTCTGGGGCCAGAATTCAAGGTTTGGGCTCCTTTCCTTTGCTTTTTTTTTTTTTTTTTTTGTAGGTGATGGAGCTTGAACTCAGCCTGGGCAATGTCCCTGAGCTCTTTAGCTTAAGGCTACCACCCTACCCCTGGGCCTGGGTGTTTGCCCCTGAGCTCTTCATCTCAAGGCTACCATCCTACCCTTGAGCCAAGCCCCATTTCCCAAGAGTCTCAGGTCCATTTGTGCCTGGGCTGACTTTGAACCCTGATCCTCAGATCTCAGCCTCCTGAGTAGCTAGGATTACAGGCACGAGCCACCGCGTCCAGCTCTTCCCTTTGCTTTTGAGCTTTAGTGTTCTACCATTTGAACCACTGCTCCACTTCTCGCCTTTTGGTAATAAATTAGAGAAAATAGTTTCTTGGACTTTCCTGCCTAGGTAGGCTGGCTTCAAACTCAGTTCTCAGGCTTATGAGTAAGCTAGGACTACAGGCATAAGCTACCAGAGCCTAGACTTGGTAATTCCTTTAAATATGTTCTGTCAAATTGGGATCTGGAAAACATTTTTTCCAGGGTTGATCCAAGTTTGGGAGCCCAAGGCTTATGCATTTGGAAGTGAGACTCTTAAGGGAAAAAAAAGGCAACTTTTGAATAATGGGCCTTGAAAGCACTGGTTTAGGAATCTAGGGACCCTGAAATGTGGGTTTTAATAGTTTCACAGTAAGTTGCCTATGCCTAAGACTCCATGGATAAAAAATATCAGGTGTGTCTGATCCGTAAGATTCAGAGAGTGCTCTCTGGATGTTTACAGGAAGGAAGGAAGCAGGATGAGAACAACTTCAGTGTTTTTGATTCCTTGATCTCATTAATAAATCATATTCTTGTTTCTTTATCCTCCACATCCATTTATAGATGCATGCACATGTGTGCATGTGTGTGTGTGTGTGTATTGGGCCTTGAACTGGAGGCCTTACACTCTTGCTCTTCAGCTCAAGGCTAGCACTCTGCCACTTTGAGCCACAGTGCCATTTTGGTTTTCTGGTGGTTAATTGGAGATAAGAAACTCACAGACTTTTCTGCCCAGGCTGGCTTTGAATCGTGATCTTCAGATCTCAACCTCCTTAGTACCTAGGATTACAGGTGTAAGCCACTGACTCCCAGCTTTGCTTGTCTTTTTCACTCGAAGTTGCCAATCTACTACATGAGTCACAGCTCCATTCATTCCCCTCCCCCTCCCCCCGGCTGCCAGTCCTGAGCTCAAGCCCAGGGCCTGAGCACTGTCCTTGGACTTTCTCAAGGCTAGAGCTCTACCACTTGAGCCTCAGCACCACTTCCAGCTTTTTTCTATGTATGTGGTACCGAGGAATCGAACCTGGGTCTTTGTGCATGCGAGGCAAGCACTCTCCCACTAGCTGTTTCCTGCTTTTTTGCAGATTAATTGGAGATCAGAGTCTTATGGACTTTTCCTGAGTGAGCTGGCTTTGAATTGTGGTGATCAGATCTCTGTCTCTCGAGCCACTCAAGGACAGGAATCATAACTCATTTTACTTGGATTCTGTAATACTTTATATTTGCTATAGTAAAATATCTGTTGAAGGAATGAATGGATGCAGATGTGAGTGAATTCTCTTAGACTCGGACTCGGACTCAGAGTCTTACGTATTTCTCATTCCATCCTTTTGAAACGACAGGCACAAGTAGTAACAGGATGATGGATGATGAGCTCAGCAGTCAGAACTGAGTTTGAATCCCAGCTTTGCCACACCTTTTGTGTAATGCTGGGGAAATTACTCAACATCTTTCAGCCTCATTTTCCTTATATATAAAATGGGTCAGTATTATCTCCCAGCAGGTTGCTTTCAGAACCAGGAATAAAGTCTCTAAAAAATATGATACTGTTGCTGGGCGCAGTGGCTCACACCTGTAATCCTAACTACTCAGGAGGCTGAGATCTGTGGATTGGAGTTCAAAGCCAGCCCAGGCAATAAAAAGTCTGTGAGACTCTTATCTCTAATGAATCACCAGAAAACTGGAAGTAGTACTGTGGCTCAAAGGGTAGGGCAGTAGCCTTGTGCTGAAGAGCTCAGAGAGAATGCCTAGGCCCAGAGTTTAAGTCCCATGACAACAAAAATATGGTACTGCATGGTAGTCAGAGTCTGGGTAGGAAAACTGCAACTGTTCCTCACCAATTTTTTTGTGTAAATTAATTTATATTAAAACAGAGCCCTGACTTTTTGTTTCATATTATCTGCTACTTCTATACTACAACAGCATAGTTAACGAGTTATAACAGAGACAATATGGTATGCAAAGCTTCAAGGGTTGGGCCAGGAGTTTGGCCTAGTGGTAGAGTGCTTGCCTACCATGCGTGATTATCTAGATTCAATTCCTTGGTACCACATACATAGAAAAAAGTTGGAAGTTGATGAGGCCTCTTGGCTACTTGGAGATGCAAACTGTTATCTAACAGTTTAACACCAAGCAGGGAAAAATGTATTGAGTCTCCATCTTAATCAATAAGCTGAACATGGTGGCAGTAGCTTGTTATCCATTTAGACAGGAGGAGGGAGCTGCCCTGGACAAAAGTATGAGACTTTATGGGAACAATAATTAAAAGCTTTTTTGTTTGTTTTTTTTTTCTTGGTCCTGGGGCCTGGGCATTGTCTCTGAGCTCATTTTGCTCAAGGCTAACACTCTACCACTTGAGCCTCAGGTAGGGGTGACATCATCCTAAAAAGAAATTGCACATTACCATTACCTGACTTATGAAACAGTAACCCCTCTGTAAGGTAACCTATTAAACAACAATAAAAAATATTGGACCCCCCCTAAAAAAAAGAGTATCAAATAACCACTTACATACAAGTGTTCCAATCCTGAACTGTTCAATAAGTATCTGTTTTTCTTTCTTTCTTAGTAATCTGCACTGAACTAACAACTTATCACAGATGCTGGTCATTTTGTCTAAACCAAAAATTGTTGTCCCCACTGCTGTTTTCTGTGACTTGAGCCAGTGATTCCATGGCAGCTCAGCTTGGTGATGATGGTTTTATGAATACTCTTTTCTGGGGAAGGGGACATAGAGCGATGAATATTTTGGAGTTTTGCAATGCTAGGGATCAAACCCAGGGATTCACACAAATACTACCACTTAGCTATCCCCTCAGGAGCTCAGGGGAGTTGCCAGCACCTCTTCTAAGTGTTCTTGCTTTTATCCAAGTAGCTCTAGTCTCTGACCTGCCTCCTCATGTTAACTTTCAGAGACACCTTGGGGAAAGCCTGTTGGGCCTCCTCTTTGCTTCTCTGCAGCCTTTTCATCATCAGACTACATGGCTGGCTGGTCTACCTGCATTCCAGGAAGCACCAGGGAGCCAGGGAACCACTCAACTATGCTAGCCCAGGGCACACTGCTGAATTTTTGTGCTGCTGTTCTGCATTCCTTAGCTTTACACTGTGGCTCCAGGATCCAGCTTCCCTGGGATGGCCAAGGAGCTCATTAGTTATTTCAAAAATCATTGCCAGGGAGTTGAGTGTAACTCAGTGGTACAGTGCTTGTCTAGCATGTAGGGGGCCCTTGTATTCAGTGTGTGTGTGTGTGTGTGTGTGTGTGTGTGTGTGTGTGTGTGTGTGTGTTGGCATAGAATAAAAGGAAATGCTTGCCAAAGTAATGATAAAGAGATGGAAATGTTAGCTACACAGATTCAAACAGTATGCATTATTTACATATATTAAAGTTAAAATAACACACTGTGCCTTGTAAATATATAGACTACTGCTTGTCAAAAAATTGTTTTTAGGTCTGGAGGGTGGCCTAGTGGTAGAGTGCTTGCCTAGCATGCACAAAGCCCTGGCTTTGATTCCTCTGTACCACATACACAGGAAAAGCCAGAAGTGGTGCTCTGGCTCAAGTGGTGGAACACTAGCCTTGAGAAAGGTCAAGGACAGGGCCCAGGCCCTGAGTTTGGGACTAAGGCATAATGGTTCGTGCTTCTAATCCTAGTTAGTTGGAATCTGGATGATTCTAAGCTGCGATCTAGAGAATTATAGTTTGATGACCGTCCAGGCAAAAGGTTCACAAGACCCCCCAATTCATAAGTCCAATATAGGGGCTGGGAATGTGGCTCAGTGGTAGAGTGCTTGCTTAGCAAGCATGAAGCCCTGGGTTCAATTCCTCAGTACCACATATACAGAAAATATGGAAGTGGTGCAGTGTCTAAAATTGGAAAGCACTAATTTTGAGCAAAAGAAGCTGGACCATGCCCAGGCCCTGAGTTCAAGCCCCAGGTCTGGTTAAAAAAAAAAAGGCCCAATATGAAGTTGAAGTTGGGAGCAGTGGTATATACCTATATCCCAGCTAAGAAGAAAGTGTAAACAGGAAGGTGGTAGTCCAGGTCAGCTGGAGCAAACAGCAAAACCTTATTTGAAAAATAAGACACAAGACACTTAGGGCATGACTCAAGTGGTAGAGTACTTACCTAGCAACCATAAGGTCTTGAGTTTGAACCCCATTGCCATCAGGAAAAAAAAAAGGGGGCCAGGAGTTTGCCCTAGTCATAGAATGCTTGCCTAGTATGCACAGACCCAGGTTCTATTCCTCAGTACCACATACGTAGAAAAAAGCCAGAAGTAGTGCTGTGGCTCAAGGAGTAGAGCTCTAGCCTTGAGGAAACCCAAGGACAGTGCTCAGGCCCTGAGCCCAAGCCCAGGACTGCCCCCGCCCTCCCCCCAAAAAAGGAGTGATATAACTGAGTGGTTGAAAACTTGCCTGGCATGACTTAGCTCCTGAAACTAACTTAACCCTTGGTTCCATTTCCAGCACTTGAAAAGAAAAAGAAAAAAAAAAGAATGATAATACAGACAAGGCTGTCCATTAATATGTATATGTTTCTTTTTGGTGATTAGGTTTTTGAGCTGTGGACCTTGTACCTGCTAAACAGGCTTTTTTTTTTTTTTTTTTTTCAACCACTGAGCTACACCTCTAGCCATATTATTTATTTATTTGTTTATTTATTTATTTGGGGGTGGTGGTGGTGGTGGTCCTGAGTCTTGAACTGGGCATTGTTCCTAAGCTTTTTTGCTCAAAGCTAGCATCTTAGCACTTCATACTCACAGCTCCATTTCCAGCTTTTTGGTAGTTTATTGGAGGTAAGTAGTTTCGCTGACTTCACTGTCTGGCCTGGCTTCAAACCTTGATCCTCAGATCTTAGCTTCTTTATGATTATAGGTGTGAGCCACCAGTACCCGGTCCTATTTCATTTTATTTTTTAAAATATAATCTATTCTTATTTCTAAGATGTTATACAGAGGAGTTACTGTCTCATAGGTCAGTACATTTCTTTTTGCTTCACTTTTCCCTAGTTCCCCCTTTCTTGTCCCTGTCCACAAGTTGCATAGTTCATTTTCCACATATCATCTCCTGCATACCTGCATACCATGCCTACACTTGATCGTCTTTCCTCCATTTCTGTGTCATTCACTACTCCCCCTACCTCAACCTATTTTTATTTTTGGGATAAGGTCTTTCTTCCTACCTGGACATGATTCACATATGTCAGTTTGTAGCTATGATATCAAGTTTTGCTACTTTATCCAGGTCTTTATTGGGTGTCTTCTGAATTTTTTTCTGCCAGGCTGGCCTCAAAACATGTTCTTAATAATCTCAGTCTCCCAAAGTAGAAAATAAAATGACTGGCATGAACCCCAGAAATCCAAATGTGTGTATAAGTATGTATATAAACTAAACATATATGTGTGCAGAGGTATGCATATATACACATAATTGGCCAAAAATTATATAGAGTCACAGATACTTCATGTGGATAGGCCAATAATCACACCAAGTTGGGTAGATATTTTTGTTTATTGTTTGTTATTGTTTTATATAATTTTTAAAAATATACTTGGCATTTATTTTTAAAGTTCAACAGATTTTGGGAGTATTATTCACAATCTATATAACAAGCATGTTCCTACATAGAATCTAGCAACTTCACAATCACCTTTAATACAATGTTTATAACTCACACCTACTTGTGTCTGCAAAGTATAGTTTCAACAGTTCCCTTGAGAGGGAGAGCCACAAGTGCCTGGTTTGTTCCTAAATTTCTAGTGTCTTCCACAGTGGTTACCATCTCCTTGTCTTTAGCTCTCCTCAGTTTGCCTTCAACTTCTAGTCAATGTGGTGGATGCCTGTTCCAGCTTCTGAGTGAATGACTCAGATATGACTCAAGGGTAACTTATTCCACAGATGCCCCGCCCAGTGACCCTGAGGCATGAGGGAGGGAAAAGGGACAAGTGTTCTACCTATCAACTGCTTTCAGACTTCCTTTAGGGGCAGCTGAAGGGCGCAGACCAGGCTCTAGCTCAGTAGTCCTTCAACAAAGGAGAAGTCTGGTAAATGCCAATACAGCTAATGAGCAGGAAGCTATTGTCTATTCCTGAATTCCTATAGCTCTAGGAAGAGCTCCACTTGAGCAGTTGCTGGGCCTGGTCCCTGTCACCAATTTCCTTGGACCCTGCCTCCAGCCCAGTTCTCTGACAAGGCTTCTCTAGCAAGCCTCTGGGCACTGGCTTCTCATGACTGTAATCCTAGCTGCTCTGGAGGCTGAAGTCTGAGCTCTGTTCAAAGCCAACCTCAGACAGGAAAGACTGAGTCTCCTATTTCCAATTAAACACACACACACACACAGAGAGAAAGAGAGAGAGAGAGAGAGAGAGTGTTCTTCCTGGCCTAGAGCAAAAAACGCTCAGAGAGCTTCCAGGACCTGAGTACAGGCCCTAGGACTGGCACACATACACACAAAGTGGAGGTGTTAGCCCTTTGCCTGTAGTTCATGCCTTGTCTGCTTGTCCACTTGGGGTGTAAGATGATGCCTACTGAGAAGGTATGTAAGAATGATTCCAATCCAAAATGCCTTTCAATAATATAAGGATTCAAAATAACATTCTAACAAGTAGTAGCCATTTGCACATAAATAGAATATCTATGTTGTTAACATGCAATGACAACAAGGGGACTAGGACCAGCTAGGATCAGGAGAGTCCTTCACCTGAGGGAGTACTTTGCTGCAGTGGGGGAGTCTGGCAGGAGTGGACCCTTGAGCCCAGAGTATGAGGCCTGAGTGGGAAGCTGGAGATCCATGAGGAACCGAGCTCCAATTTGATCACCTTTAGATAGAGCTTTTATGGTCTCTTTCCAGATCACCTTAGGGTTAGCTTGTTATCAAGACCACTGCCCTTGGGCTGGGAATATCTTTTTTTTGGGGGGGGGGGGAGTTAAACACAGTTTTATTCCACACCTAGTGTCGAGAATTATACTGACCGGTCAGGGCCGTCTCTAAGATGTGAGTGAGAGAGCGACCCCGCCTAATCTTACAGGCTACTTTTATAGACTGCCAGCCATGTGGTTGGGCTGGCCATACACAGGTGGCCAATGGAATTCAACATAGTTGATTGATGGCTGGGGCAACCACTGACACCTTTGCTGTTTGAACGGACCTATTATCTTGGTGGGCTTTTGGTACACTGCTCTGACGATAAAGGAAAGGGAGGGAGTTTCCTGGCAAGCGAAGGGGGTAAGATGGGGGGGGGGACGGAAATTCTGGTAACCCCACCGGGTTTAACTGCTCTTGTAATCTGAGCTGTTATCATGGATTTTAGAGCCCCTGCTTTGGGTCAAGTACTCCTTTGTCATGAAGATGGGAAATGCCTACAGGGGATGTGAGAATATATCTTAATGGTAGAAGAGTTGCCTAGCATATATGAAGCCCTGGAGTTCAATTCCTTGCTACCACATGCACAGAAAGTGCCAGAAGTGGCACTGTGCTAGAATGCTACCCTTTGAGGGGAAAAAAAAAGCAAGCTCAGGGACAGTGCCCAGGCTCTGAGTTCAAACTCCAGTACTAGAACCAAAACAAACCAAAAGACCACCACCCAGCCTCTTTAAGGTTGGCTTAGAGCATATCAGAACCACCTATTCCCATCTTAGGGTTTATTAGCACTCCCTAGCACCTTGGGTTTTGTTAGTGGGCTAGGCCCATGAGCCCAGGGAAGGGTCAGGAAGACCCTGGATGCATTTATTGGCTGTGGTCATCAGGCCATCTGCCCAGTAAGCCATGGTTGGGTGGTATCAGCAAGCCTCTAGGCAGGCTGCTTGTGAGCTTGCCCTGTGTTTTGCTGATAAGACTTGCTCCACACCCTGGGTGGACTCTTTGGCTGTGAGAGTGTCATGCCTGTAATTCTAGCTACTCAGTAGGCTGAGATCTGAGGATCATGGTAACAAGTTAGTTAGGGCAGAAATTTCTGTTGGACTCATCTTCAATTAATCACCAAACTGGTGCATACACACACACACACACACACAAGATCCCCAAATCTCTTGCATATGTTTATATATCTCTTATATCTTAAAGTACTACGGAAGGCTATTTTCTGAACTGCCCCTAATGTTGGTTTTATCCATGAATCTACAATTTTTTTTTCTCAGTCCTTGTACTAAGTCTCTGTCTGTTTTTCATTCTCTCTTTTTGTGCCGATCCTGGGGCTTAAACTCAGGACTTAGGTACTGTACCTGAGTTTATTTTGCTCAAGCTTAGTATTCTACTACAGCTCCACATCTAGTTTTGTTTTGTTTTATTTTTGAGTAGTTTATTGGAAATAAGAATCTTATGGCCTTTTCTGCCTGGGCTGGCTTTGAATCATGATCCTCAGATCTCAGTCTCCTGTGTAGAGTGAGTGATAGACCTGAGCCACTGGTACCCAGCAAAGCCTTTATGGCTTCAGTCACCTTTGTGAAATAAAGCTCATACAACTCATTTTTCTATACTCAGATCAGAGAATACCTGGAAGGGACTCTTCACACACTCTTCAGTGTGTGACTGAAAGCATGACCACAAATTTAAGCAACAAAAAAAAATTAATGTGTTGGCTCACTTGACTGAAAACGTTGGGTGGTATGTGTTGGGGGTGTATGGGTAAGTCTTGAAGCATGGCTAAATCTAGGGTTGTAAGCACTATCAAGCCCTTGATTTTTATTCCTGATGATTCAGCTTCACTTCCTGTCTCTGGGCTCTGTTTTCAGGAGGTTCTTTCCATGCAGTAGCAAAACACAGCTGCAATAGTTCTCTAGCCTGTTCCTTTAATACATAAGGGGGAAAAAAAAAAGAGCAAGCCTGTTATCTCTAAGTGCAAGTGCATGTCCCCGAGTTACTCTGATGGGACCAGGAAGGTCATTTGTTGGCCCCTGAATGATTCCTGTGATCAGGAAACTGTGCTGGAGAAAGGGAGATGGTTCCAGGGGCGAGCTGGGCACAAGTGCTAGGTATTCTCTATGGTGTGTCAATGCTCTGAAATCTATCCTGAAGTGGAGCTCAGACATTCCCAGGACTTGGCACATTGTAACTCCTAGAAAAGACTTTAATGCTGCCTAAAAATATGGCACCATTGAGCTATGACATGGGATTCTGAGATAGAAAATAAGGTCTGTAAGGTTAGTGTGACCCCAAAGGATGAGGCCTTCAGCTGAGTTGCGATGTCCTCATGCCTTCAAAACACAGGTCCTTTTTGTTTCAGATATTGAAGATTAATTTTTCCAGGCAAAAAATGGCTGAGAAGACATAACCTCCCCACTGGGCACCCGTGGCTCAGCATCTGTAATCATAGCTACTCAGGAAGTTGAGGATT
Organism: Megascapheus bottae; assembly: GCF_031878675.1. Lineage (NCBI taxonomy): Eukaryota > Metazoa > Chordata > Mammalia > Rodentia > Geomyidae > Megascapheus > Megascapheus bottae. The sequence goes on from NC_143515.1 coordinate 23,941,840, forward strand.
GCAGTTCAAGCTGGTCTAGGAAGAAATATTCACAAGATTTGTATCTCCAGAAGTGGAGCTATGGCTCAAATAGTAGAGTGCCTGCAGTAGAGACTGTCCCATACCTTTAGCCTAGTTTTACAGTTGTTATTTTATTGAGATTGTGTCTTATTTCCTGCCTGGGTATGCATTTAAATGAGATCCAGCCCCGCCACAGTGGCTCATGCCTATAATCTTAGCCACTCTGGAGGCTGAGATCTAAGGATTGCAGTTTGAAGCCAGCTCAGGCAGTGAGACACTTAATGTCCAATAAAGCACTTAGAAAAAGCTAGAAGTGGTACTGTGGCTTAATAGGTAGAGCACCAGCCTTGAGCAAGAGAGGCTCAGGGACAGTGCTCCAGCCCTGAATTCAAGCCCCAAAACGAGAGAGAGAGAGAGAGAGAGAGAGAGAGAGAGAGAGAGAGAGAGAGAGAGAGAGAGAGAGAGAGAGAGAGAGAGAGGTCCACCATTTTATACTTCTCACCACATCTGCGACAGATACAAACCACTATGCACAGCTTCTCTCATTGAGGAATTTCTCAACCCCCATCTCCACACCAGCCTAGAACCTTGTTCTTTCCTATTTCAGCATGAACTATGTTTTTCTGTTTCATTTTTTCTAGGATTGATTCTTTCCTTGCACATTTGAGAAAGAATAATTTTACAAGATTTGTCACTGTAGCTGCACTAGTAATCACTAGTACACAAATAATGAAAACAGCCCAACCATATGAAGAAATGTTATGCAACTATGAGAGCAAGGAGAAAACTGTGTATCAATTTAGGACATGCTCCAAGATACACTAAGTAAAAAAACAAGCATTGCTCTAGAAATGTGCCTTAGTGGTAGATTGCTTGCGTAGCAAGCATGAAGCCCTGGCTTCAATTCCTCAGTACCACACAAACAGAAAAGGCTGGACGTGGAGCTGGGGCTCAAGTAGTAGAGTGCTGGCCTTAAGCAAAAGAAGCTCAGGAGCAGTGCCTGGGCCCTGAGTTCAAGACCTAGGATTTGGATCACAGGGTAGGGAAGGAGAGGAAGGAAGCTCATAAGGGAGAGAACTGGCTATGGTAGAAGGGAAATTTTGTAGTTTACCCTTTTACACTATGAATTTATTCATTTACTTATTTCTAGACAGGGTACTATGTACCATTTTTACAAGTACTTGGGGGTGTTAAGGGGACTGGGAGTATAGCTCAGTGGTAGAGCACAGGTAGGCAAGCGCAAGGCTCTGGGTTAATTCCCTAGTGTCAATAGACAAAATAAGCAACGACACCTCCCCCATCAATAGCAAAAGCCAAAACAACAAAGGAAAACAACAGCATAAAAACAAAACAAAAAAAAGCAAAACCCAAACTGCCACCAACAAAATTCTTCACCAGTCTTGCTGGGGAGAAGGCAATTTGTCTCAGGGAAGTTATGTCAGACTGATCGAATGTGAACAGGTCCTTTTTTTGTGAATTAGGAATCTCACTCTGTAGCCTAGTCTGGCCTTGAAACTACAGTCCTCCTGTTTTGCTTCCAGACTGCTCTGGGACTACAGGTATGTACCACCAGGCTCAGCTTCAGGGAAGCATCTTCCTTTCATTAAAAAGACAATTTTTGAACAGTTCATTCTTCATATTGACCTGGCATGAATTTTTACTATTACCAACAGCTGCTTAACACAGCTTATATTTCCTTTCTTCTTCCTCCATGAAGGGTACTTTTTTTTTTTTCCCCGTCATGGGGCTTGAACTCTGAGCCTGGGCACTATCCCTGAGCTCTTCAGCTTAAGGCTACTGCCCTACCCTTTGAGCTACAGTCCTACTTCCCGTCTTCTGGTGATTAATTGGTGCCTGGGCTGGCTTTGAACCTGAATTCTCAGATCTCAGCCTCTTGAGTAGCTAGGATTACAGGCATGAGCCACTGGGCCCAGCTTCATTTTTTTTTTTTTTTCCACTCAGCACCCAGGCTTTGAGCTTTCATACTTTTCAGGGTTTGCTCCAGGAAAGGTCTGGGGTCTCACACTTGTCAGTCACCTGATTGGTTCTAGCTGCCATGCAAATGCTTAGCCACTTAGTCTGTGTTGCATTCCAGCAGTAACTGATTTCCGCTAAGTACGTTCCTTACGCATGGTTGTGCCAGCAGTCAACTCTTCCTGTTCCAGCAGGGAAAGTCCCCTTTCATGCCATGTGCTTTAAACTGAAACCAAAGTCTAACTGCCTGCCACCACAAGGGCAAGGTCCCCACGCTCAACACTGCACCAACTGCATAGCCCAGGTACCTTCTACACCCTGGCAGATGGCCTTCTCCTTCACATGTTCAAGGCCAGGTGGCTCCAGGAAGCCAGCCCCTGGCAGTTGCTTAATCTACATTCCTTTTCCTTCCAGAGAGGGATTTTTTTTTGTCCCTGCTCCCTCTTCCCAAGGCTTTTCTTTTATGATTCATGTTTTAAATTTAGTTTAAAAATTGCAGATAATTTTTTGGTAGGTGAAAGGAAGCCAGTAGATGATTCTATTTTTCTTTCAGAAAAGGAAGGTTGAAGAGGCATCACCCCATTTCCCTAGGAGCTCTCAAGTGAGGGGTAGGGTGTAGCTTAAAGGCCAGGCAGGGAGAGAGTAGCTCCCAGGGCGAGGTTGTGGTGGTAGTAGTGGTGGTGGTGGTTGTGATAGGTGTGTTAAGAGCCACCCCTGGCCTATATTGAGACCTAAATTTTTTTTTTCCATAAGAGGAGGAGATTCCATGCTATGTTTATGTTTATATCGTTAGTTATTTAATCTTTGGTGTAAGGGCTTAAACATAGCATGTTATCACTGAGCTTTGTCTGCATGTAGCCCATACATTTTTAGTTAATTTTATCTTTTTGGTGTCAGCCATGGGGCTTGAACACAGTGCCTGTACTCTTGTTTGTCTTTTGTACTCACAACAGGTGCTGTATCCTTCAGCCACAATTCTAGTCTAGCCTTTTCTTTTTCCTCCTCCTCCCCTTCTTCCACTTCCTCCTCCTCCTCCTCCTCCTCCTCCTCCTCCTCCTCCTCCTCCTCCTCCTCATCCTCATCCTTGTTCTTTACCAGTGCTAGGGCTTGAACTCTGGGTCTAAGCACAGTCCATGAACACTTTTTCTCAAGACTAGTGTTCTGCCATTTGAGTCACAGTGCCACTTCTGACTTTTTCTGAGTATGTGGTACCAAGGAATTGAACCCAGGACTCCATGCATGCTAGGCAAGCATTTTACCAATAGGCCACACTCCTGGCCCCTAGCACTCTACCATTTGAGCCACAGTGCCATGTCCAGATTTTTCTGAGTAGTTTATTGGAGATAAGACTCATGGACTTTTCTTCCCTGCCTGACTTAGAATTGAGATTCTCTCAGATCTCAGCCTCCCAACCTGGCTTTTTTGGGGGTCAGTTGTAAGGCCTGAACTCAGTCGGGGCCTGAGTGCTATCCCTGAGCTCTTTTGCTCAAAGGTAGTGCTCTACTACTTTGAGACACAGACACAGTGCCATGTCAGGTTCACTGGTGGGTAATTGGAGATAAGAGTTTCATGGATCTTCCTGCCCAGGCTGGCTTTGAACCACGATCCACAGATCTCAGCCTCCTGAATAGATAGGATTACAGATATAAGTCACTAGTATCCAGCAGTAAAGTGTGTGTGTGTGTGTGTGTGTGTGTGTGTGTGTGTGTGTGTGTGTGTTCAGGGTTTGAACTCTGGGGCTGTCCCTGAACTTTTGCTCAAGGCTAGCACTCTACCTACCACTTGAGCCACAGCTCCACTTCTGACTTATTTTTTTGTGAATCATGGGGCTTGAACTTGGCCTGGGCACTGTCCCTGAGCTCTTCAGCTCAAGGCTACCATCCTACCCTTGAGCAAAGCCCCATTTCCCATTTTCTAGAGGTTAATTAGAGATAAGAGTCTCAGGTCCTTTTGTGTCTGGGCTGGCTTTGAATCTTGATCCTCAGATCTCAGCCTCCTGAGTAGCTAGGATTACAGGCGTGAGCCACTGCACCCATCTCTGACTTTCTTTCTTTCTTTCTTTCTTTCTTTCTTTCTTTCTTTTTTTTTTTTGTAATTTATTGGAGATAAGAGTCTTACAGACTTCCTTCCCAGGCTGGTATCAAACTGAGATCCTTAGATCTCAGCCTCCTGAGTAGCTAGGATTATAGATGTGAGCCACTGACACCACTCCTGAACTCTTTTTGCTCATCTAGTGCTTTGCCACTTGAGCTCCACTTTTGTGGTTAATTGGACATACAAGTTTCATGGATTTTTCTTGCCTGGGCTGGCTTTGAACCAGGATTCTCACATCTTGGCCTCGTGATTAGCTGGGGTTACAGGTGTGAGCCACCAGCACCCAGCAAAAGCATACATTATTTTAAACAAGTTTTCAGCCAGACACTAGTGACTAAGGCTTGTAATCCTAGCTACTCAGGAGGCTGAGATCTGAGGATCACAGTTCAAAGCCAGCCCAGGAAGTTAAATCCATGCGACTTTTATCTCCAATTAACCACTGGAATACTGGAAATAGTGCTGTGGCTCAAAGTGGTCGAGTGCTATTCTTGAACAAAAGAGCTTGGGAACAGCGCCCAGGCCTTGAGTACAAACTCCATGACTGACCAAAAAATGGGGTGGGGTGGGGGTTGATAGGGAGGGATTAACTAGCTTTAGTTTTATTCTGAAAGAGATGGGGAATTGCCAAGGAGTTTTTGTTTGTTTGTTTGTTTTTGTTTTTGTTTTTGTTTTACCAAACAAGTAACAACGTTCAATTTACACTTAGTTATTTAAAAGTATAAAAAGAAAGGAAAAAATAAAAGATGGGAAAGGAGGGGCTGGGGGTCTGGCCTAGTGGTAGAATGCTTGCCTAGCATGCACGAAGACCCAGGTTCAATTTCTAGGTACCACATACATGGAAAAAGCCAGAAGTGGTGCTGTGGCTCAAGTAGTAATGCTCTAACCTTGAGAAAGCCCAAGATCTGAGGCTCACAGTTCAAAGCCAGCCCAGGAAGTTAAAGTGATCAGGCCTCAGGACTGGCCAAAAAAAAAAAGAAAGAAGTGAGTAGAAGAGAAGCTAAGACCAAAGTAAAGTAAAGAAACAATCCAGAGCCAAGAGTTTAGCATAGTTGTAGAGTGCTTGTTCAGCAAGCATGAGGACCTGGGTTTGATTCCTTGGTACCGCATACATAGAAAAAGCCAGAGTGGTGCTGTAGTTCAAGTGGTAGAGCACTAGCCTTGAGGAAAAAGCCCAAGGACAGTGCTCAGGCCCTCAGTTCAAGCCTTAATTCAAGAAAAAGAAAAAAAAAAAAAAAGAAATAACCCAGGCACCTGCGGCCCATACCTGGAAGGCTGTAGCTTGAACCCAGACCAGGCAGGAAAGTCCATGAGATTCTCTGTTTCAACTAACCAGCAAAAACCTAGAAGTGTGATTCAAGTGGTAGGGTATCAGCCTTGGTGAACAAAGCTGAAGGAGAGTGTGAAGGCCTAATTTGAAGCTCCAGTCTTAGTTATGTGGTCCGGGTTGGGGATGGGGCTGCTGGTGGTGGTGAGTAGTTGGATCCTGGATAGAGTTGGGAAGGAGAGCTAGCCAAGCTCTTTGGCAGTTTGCTGTGGCATAAGAAGGGAGAAATGAAGCCTCCCAAATTTTGCTGTCCATGCTAGCTTTGAACAGCAATGTTTCGATTTCATCTCTTGAGTAGCTAGGATTATAGGCATAAGCTATCAGTGTCCAACTCTAGGCTTCAGTTGTGTGTATGTGCGCGCATGTGCATGCATGCTTGTGCCAGTCCTGGACTTGAACTCAGGGCCTAGTGCTGTCTCTGAGCTTTTTTACTCAACGTTAGTTCCCTACCACTTGAGCCATAGTTCCACTTCCATTCCTTTCTGTGTACTTAATTAGAGATAAAGAGTTTCATGGACTTTCCTTCCCAGACTGACTTAGAACCACAATTGTGTGTGTGTGTGTGTGTGTGTGTGTGTGTGTGTGTGAATCCTGGAGCTTGAACTCGGCCTGGGTACTGTCCTGGGCATTCTCAAGACTAGCACTCTACCACTTGAGCCACAGCATTACTTCTGGCTTTTTCTGAGTATGTGGTACTGAGGAATTGAATCCAGGGCATTGTGCATGCTAGGCAAACACTTTACCACTAGGCCATGCTCCTGGCCTTAAACCACAGTCTTTCAGATCTCAGCCTCCTGAGTAGCTAGGATTATAGGTATGAGCCACCGGTGCCCTACTTAGGCTCTGAATTTTGAAGCCACATGCATACTTTGACATTGTCTCTGCTTTTGTCTAAGGCAGGCAACAGTGGCTCACACCTGTGATCACAGCCTACTCAGTTGTGATTATGGCTATTCAGGAGATCTGAGGATCATATTTTGAAGCTAGCCCAGATAGGAAAGTCCATGAGACTCTTACTTTTAATTAATCAGCAAAATGCTGTAAATAGAGACATAGTTCAAAGGGTTGGGCATCAGCCTTGAGTGATCAAGTTGAGGAAGAGTTCAAGAGTCTGAACACAAATTTTAGTACTGATGTTTATGCATGTACACACACAGAGCCATAAACCCATTTGACGAGCAAAGGAGAGCCAGAGAGCAACTAGAGAGGTTCCTCTACTTATGCTGATGTCTGTACAAGCAAATCCTAGCTCAGAAAATCAGGTTTGCAAGAAGCAGATGCTATATATTAAAAACACATCCCTCTCCAACTGAATTCCTATTTTCTAGCTAAGGTTTCCTCAGTAAAAACACTTAAGGTTTGTCTCATTTGGAACAAAGTTAGAGAAGAGCTGGGTGTCCCATCCATTCTGGCTTGTTTCTGTAGGCCTGGAGCTCCTGAGGCAGACATTATCCTCCTGGCCCAGGAATTGTGTCTGTCTTGTGGCTTGCAACTGAACATGTCACAGAACACACAGGCCTGTTTCTTCTGCAGCTACTTGTGCATGGATGAGATCTAGCCATTCTTTGGCACACAACAGTCAGAGACCCCGGGATCCTCAGTTGTCTTGGGCCTTTATTTATCTTGGGGTCCAACTCTGTTGGGGACCAGGCTCCACCAGGAAGGAGGAGGGGATCCCTTTGCTTTCAGTTGTCCATAAAAATTTCTCCATTACTTTCTCTTGCTTCTTCTATACTTGGGGTGCTTCAATTTTCTTTTCTTCCTGTCCTGGGGCTTGAACTCAGGGTCTGAGCACTGTCCTTGGGCTTTCTCAAGGCTAGCGCTCTACCACTTGAGCCACAGCACCACTTCTGGCTTTTTCTGTGTGTGGTACTGAGGAATCGAACCCAGAGCTTTGTGCACGCTAGGCATGCACTCTACCTCTAGGCCCCACTCCCCACCCATAACTTTTCTTTCTTTTCTTTTCTTTTTTTTTTTAACGCGTGTTGGTCTTGGGGCTTTGAACTCAGGGCCTGAGCTCTATCCCTGAGCTTTTCTGCTCAAAACTAGAGCTCTACCACTTTGAGTCACAGCTTCACTTCTAGTTTTTGGATGATTAATTGGAGATAAGTCGCATGGACTTTTCTGCCCTGGCTGGCTTTGATCTCAGTTTTCTGAATAGCTAAGAGTATAGGTGTGAACCACCAGCATTCCAGCTAGTAACTTTTCTTTTCTTTTTTTTTTTTTCCTTTCCTTTCTTTTCCTTTCCCTCCCTCTCCCTTCCCTCCCCCCTTCTTTCTTTTTATACTGGTCCTGGAGCTTGAACTCAGGGCACTGTGCCTGAGCTCCTTTTTGCTTAAGGCTAGCACTCTGCCGCTTGAATAACAGCCCCACTTCCAGTTTTTTTCTGTGATCAGTTGGTGATGAGTCTCATGGACTTGCCTGCCTGGACTGTCTTTGAGCCACAATCCTCAGATCTCAGGCTCCTGAGCAGCTAGATGTGAACCAAAAATGTGAACCCCAGGTGCCTGGTAGTAACTTCTTTTCTGTACTAGTCCTGAGGCCTGAATTCAGGGACTGGTGATTTCATTTAAGCATTTTTTTTTGCTTGAGGCTAGTGCTCTACAACTTGAGCTGCAGCTCCATTTATTTATTTATTTATTTATTGGAGCATAGTTAATTGGAGCTGAGAGTTTCATGGATTTTTCCTGCCTGGTTGACTTGGAACCTCAATCCTCAGATCTCAGCCTCCTGAGTAGCTAGGATTACAGGCGTGAGCCACTTGTGCCTGGCTTTAAGGCCAAAGTACAAAATGGATTTTCAATTATACACTGCCACACCAGAAATGACGGCCAGATGGCGCTCCTTCCCCTTGCTCAAGTCTGTTCTGGCACAGAAGTCAGGTCCTTCCTCCTTTCATACCTGGAGTCATTTATGGCTGCCTGCAAGGTGGTGGTTTGAGTTCCTTGGTCTCCTTCTAACCTCAAATAAGAAATGATGTCTTTTCTCCCTGTAAAGCATCCAGAGTTTCTTTAGAGAGGACAGAGTCACATAAAATGGAGGCCTGGGCTTGGGTGTGTGATGGCATCTTGGAGATAGGACATCCCAGTCTATGCTTTTGGTCACAGGGAGAACAGGAAGGCTGACTGCTACTCGTTGTCCAGAACTAAATGAGGTCCAGGGTGGCAGCATTTGGGTTCTAATGATGTATTATATAGCGATGAAACAGAGAGAAGGCGTGGAGACTGGCCTCACACAGGTCCTGTTACTGGCAGCCATATCATTCCAGGCTTTTACATCACTTTTATAGTAACAGTTGAAAAACACATTAGCTTAAAAGTACACACCTTCAGGCTACTTACTTTTCTTTTCTTTCTTTCTTTCTTTCTTTCTTTCTTTCTTTCTTTCTTTCTTTCTTTCTTTTTTTGGTTGAACTCAGGGCTTTGGTGTTGTCCCTGAGCTTTTTTTTTAAAATTCAAGGCTAATATTCTACCACTTGAGCCACAACTCTATCTCTGGCTTATTGGTTGGTAATTGGAGATAAGAGTCTTATGGACTTTCCTGACCAGGCTGGCTTTGAACTCTCCTCTTCAGATCTCAGCCTCCTGAGTAGCTAAGATTATAGGTATGAGCCATTGGCACTCAGTTTAGGCTACTTACCCTTTAAATGTCTGGCATTGTATTATATCCAAGCTCCAGAGCAGGATCCTTTCCTGTCCACTGTTATTCTCACTCCTTCTCTCATTCTTCGCACGTATATTTAGTCAGACCCCCAACCATGACCTTCAACATCCTTTGTGGAGGCCATAAATCCTTGGTTCACAAGGCTCTTGGTCGTTTCCTGGTCTGGATATCACAGGCAGAACTAACTGGCTGCTTAATTCCAAGGGGCACCTTTCCCATTCGAGTCTGTGAGGTTGACACCCCCAGCGCTCCAAGGATTGTGCGGGGAGTGGTGTGATCTGTCGCTGCAGTCACTCTTTTCTAGACCACGGTCAGCCACTAGATGGCGATCTTCCTGTTTTGGGATGGGGCTCTGTATTCTGGGGTGAATAGACCCGAAGCCGGATTATGGACATGTTGGTGTGTCTCTATTAGCTAGGAAGGACAGCTTGTTACAAATGATACTAGATCTCCTGAGCCTTGTGAAGCCTGCTTTAAAGTGAAATACCCACCTCTCTCTGCTCCCACAGCAATCACAATTCCTCCCTGGGAGCAGAAAATCAGATCAAGAAACTGACCCCTGAACTGTGTGCTGGTGGCACATGCCTGTAGTCCTAGTTACTCAGGAGGCTAATAAGGTCTGAGGATCATGGTTTTGAAGCCAGCACATGCAGAAAAATCTGTGAAACTCTTATCTCCAATGAACCGTTACCACTACTCCCAAACAAACAAAAACCCCAAACCAAACCAAAATAATAATTAAAAAAAACAAACTGGAAGTGAAGCTGTGACTCAAGTGGTAAAGGGGGGAAAAAAAGCCAAAGTAGAGAGTATGAAACCCTGAGTTCAAAGTACTGACACAAAACAAGAAAGAAGAAAGAAATTAAACTCCAGCACCTTCAGTTTTATGATGCTTCAGATATAATGATTAACCTCTGTATCCCATTTGTCTGGACTGTCCACCTGTGTCCTGGCTTGGAGGGTAGCCAGAGACAGAACTGGGCTTGTACACTGGTGGGCAAGGCAGACTGTCCACTCCAGTTACAATGGTGGAGAAGGTCCCTGGAAGGCTCAATATCTCCCTCCAGACTGGGCACAGATCCCAAAAAGCCAGCTCGCTGTGGGCATGACCAGTGCTGTAAAGGCATGGCCAGCTCCAGCACCCCCAGGAGAGCTGGCATGGGAACCCTCTGACTAAAGAACCATTTGTTCCTTTTTATTTCCATCAGCGCCCCTAGAACTTCTACAGAGAAGGGTTGAGGGTCATCAGTCTGGCTGGAAGAGGATGGTCTAAGGGATATGTGCAACTAGGAAGGATGCTACTTATCCCACCTATAAACAATAATATTTATAGAAGCAACCTTATTCACACTCACACGAGGGCATAAGGTCCTATTTTATTTACAAGATCGATGAGGGCTATGGATATGGGGTACATAGACATCGTTGCTCTGGGTGACAGGATTTTTACAAGCAGAGAAGAGATGTTCATGGTCATAAGGAATTTCAATGGTTTCAGCATCCCAATTGATTCATCAAGGAACATGAGAGATTCTAAAGAGTGATGGGGAAGAGATTATGTGGTCTGGCCCCAAAGAGAGAGGCTAGGAGGAAGGAATGAAACAAAGAGAGTAAGATTTGAAGGTTCACACCTATAATCCTAGCTACTCAGGAGGCTGAGATCTGAGGATTGTGGATTGAAGCCAGCCTAAGCAGAAAAGTCTGTGGAACTCTTTTTTCCAATTAACCAGTAAGTGGAGCTGTGGCTCAAATGTTAGAGCGCTAGCCTGGAGCAAAAATGTTCAAGGACAATGCCTAAACCCTAAATTCAAGCCCCGGGATTATTGAAACAAACAACAACAAAAAAGAGCTGAAAGCATAGTTTATTTGGTAGAGAGCCTACCTCACCAGTAGAAGGCCCTGAGTTCAAAACCTAGTACCACCAAAAAAAAAAAAAAAGAAAAAGAAAAAATAGAAAAGAAGGAAAGAAAGAAAAGAAAAAAAGGCAAAGGAAGAGAATATATCTTTCCTCTATTTTATTGCTCTACTGAGACTCAGCCATTTGGTTATGGCGTGTTTGCTTTCAGGGAAGAGAAATCTTCCTCAGTCCTCCAGCACAAGCCAGTGTTTTCTGGAAACTACCTTATGGATACTGCAGAAACAATGCTTTGCTTGTTTTTTAGGTGTTCTTAATCTAGCCAGTTCTTAAAATTAACCATCCCGGGAAACATATGGCCTTTCCCAGCTACTGAAACAAATCTTGAGATATTGAAGTTATTGTTTTCCTGTAGCTTTGAAAGAAATCATCTGTGAAACCATCTGGGGGCCTACCACTTTTCTAAGTGGTAATTGTGTGTGTGTGTGTGTGTGTGTGTGTGTGTGTGTGTGTATTATTTTATTCAGTCATTCATAAGGATTTCTTTGTGTATTATGTTATTCAGTTATTCATAAGGATTTATGGCTGAGTGTGTGTGGGGGAGGGTACTGGGTCTTAAACTCAGGCTTTTTTTTTTTTTTAATTATTGTTGCCAGTCCTGGGCCTTGAACTTAGGGCCTGGGAACTGTCCTTAGGCCTTTTTAAGACTAGCGCTCTACCACTTGAGCCACAGCTCCACTTCAGCTTTTATTTTATTTTTGGTTGAGTATGGGGCTTGAACTCTGGGCCTGGATGCTGTCCCAGAGCTTTTCAGCTCAAGGATACCACCCTATTCCTTGAGCCACAGCTGTACTTTCTGTTTTCTAGTGATTAACTGGAGATAAGAGTCTCACGTTCTTTAGTGCCCAGGCTGGCTTTGAACCATGATCTTCAGATCTCAGCCTCCTGAGTACCTAGGATTATAGGTGTGAACCACTATGCCCAGCCTTCCAGCTTTTTTCTATGTGTATGGTACTGAGGATTCGAATCCCGGTTGTGGCTGCTAGGCAAGCACTCTACCACTAGGCCAAACTCCCAGCCCCAAGACCTTATTCTTTTACTTAGCTTTTTCTGCTCAAGGTTCAGGCTTAACTATTTTAGCCACACTTTTACTTAGGGCTAACTCCTGGTTAACTGGAGATAAGAGCCTCTCAGATTTGTCTGTCTGAGCTGGCTTTGAACATTGATCCTCACATCTCAGCCTCCTGAGTAGTTAGAATTACAAGTATGAGCCACTAACACCCAGCAAAAGGAAGATTTTTTTTCTTTTTTGCCAGTCATGGCCTAGGCACTGTCCTGAGCTCCTTCTTTTTTTTTTTTTTTTGGCCAGTCCGGGGCTTGAGCTCAGGGCCTGAGTACTGTCCTTGGACTTTCTCAAGGCTAGAGCTCTACCACTTGAGCCTCAGCACCACTTCCGGCTTTTTTCTATGTATGTGGTACCAAGGAATCGAACCCTGGTCTTCGTGCATGCTAGGCAAGCACTTTAACCACTAGGCCAAACTCCCAGCCCCTGTCCTGAGCTTCTTTTACTCAAGGCTAGCATTCTACCACTTGAGCCACAGTACCACTTCCAGTTTTTTCTCTGTATGTAGTACTGAGGAATCGAACCCATGCATGCTAGGCAAATACTCTACCATTCCCAGCCCACATAGTTTATTTTCAACATAGTGTCTAATGAGTACCAGCTGCATTTGTTCAGCATAAGTGCCAGCTTGCCTCTAGTTCCATCGCACGGTCAGATGTAGTGTAGATATAACTGCAGAGGTGTTTGCGCATGTGAGTAACATGTACAGTCAGCCAACTTAAACCAAAGGTAGTTATCCTGCTGGTGGATCTCGTCCACTCAGTTGAAGGCTTTAAAAACAAAACAAAAAAATTCTTATATAGAGATTCCCTTCTTGAATCCTTGTTTGTTAAACATGACATTTGAAATACGCTGTAAAAAAATAAGTATTAATAAAATCTTGTAATATTTTTTTTCTTTTTCTGAAAAGAAGAAATTCTATTTAGGGCTATAATATTGAAAATTCTGTGACCTGCCCTATTTTGCGGTAGTGCTGGGCTCCAGGATCAATCACATATTAGGTCACATTCCCAGCCCTAGCCATTACCATCAATGTCACCTCTTTCAGAGCCCTTTACATAACCCAAGGGATTCTGATTCTCTTCTCTCTTCCTCCTTTCCTTCCTTCTTTCTACCTTCCTTCCTCCCTCTTCCCTCTCTTTTCTTGCATTTCCCTTTTCCTCTTTTGTTCCTTTCTTCCCCTCTTGTCTACCCCCCTCAACACACACACTTTTTTTTGTCTGGTATGGGGTTTGAAATCAGGGCCTGGGTATTCACTGTTCCTGAGCTTTTTCACTTAAGGCTAGCAGTCTACCAGTTTGAGTCACAGCTCTACTTCCAGTTTCCTGTTAACTGGCGACAGGAGTCTTTCCTGCCTTGGGCTGGGTCAGATCTCAGCCTCCTGAGTAGCTAGAATTACAGATGTGAGCCACCAGCTACTCAGCTTCCTGTGCGCGCACGCATGTGTGTGGGTGTGTGTGTGTGTGTCTATGTGTCTATACTGGTGCTTGAACTGAGGGCATGAATGCTTTCTCAGTCGAGGCTGACATAACTTCCCCTCTTGCTTTTCTGTGGTTAATTGGAGATAAAAGTCTCATGAACTTTACTTACCAAGCTGGCCTCAAACCTCCATTCTCAGACCTCGACCTGCTTAGTAGCTAGGATTACAGGTATGAGTCACCAGAGCCTGCCTTCTGCTTTCTTTCTTGATCCTAAGAAAGGAAGCTACTATTACTGTATTTCCCAACCCCACCTTAGGCTCTGAGAAGTCACTGTGTGCCTGTGCTTTACTTTCTTAGTTCCTTTAATGAATTGTTCCCAGAGTAAATATTTTATCAACAGCCTAGTTCACATTGCTAGTGCCTTCCCTCCCTCCCCCCTCCCTCCCTTTCCCTTTCCCCCTCCCCCAGAATTAGGACAGAAGATAAAAGAATTTTATGATGAATCAAATTCATTTTCAGCTTTGTGAACATCTGATCTTCTAAAGAGTTACACGCAGACAGTAATGATTATATCTTACTCAGTACCAGGGTTTGAAGTCAGAGTATGATGCTTGATTGGCTTGCTGTTTGGCTGGTCCTCTATCATTGGAACCATGCCCTCACTTCAGCTTTTTTTGCCTAGTTATTTTAGAGATGGGTCCTGAGGACTTTTCTGCCCATAGTGGCTTTGAACTGTAGCTCAGCATTCTGAGGTAGGATTGCAGTTGTGAGTCATCAAGGGTGGCTTACTCTCTCTTTAAGGAGGGTGTCAGATGCATGGATCAGCTAGAAGAGTGCCAGTCAATGAGTGACAGTGTCAGGTACAAGTTTGAGTCCTGATCTCTGGCTGAAAAAAGAGAAGAGAAGAGAAAAAGGAGAGAAAAAAACCGTATCTGTTGGGATTGGATGTGTGGCCCAGGTAGTAGCATGTTAGTCAATGAATTAAAGCAAACATCAGATAGCGAGTCCTAGTCTCAGACAAAAAAAAAAAAGGCATCTGTGAATGGTGAGATATGTCTTGATTGAAAAAAACCCTTTTTATTATGAATAATTCAAATTCATAGAAAATTTATAACAATCATATAAATATCTCTTATATACTCTTTGGGTTTATCAACCAGTAGCATTTTGCTACATTTCCTTTTTGCCCTACACACAACCACACACACACACACACACACACACACACACACACATACCCTACATGCACACACCCTCTCCCCCATACCACACACACACACATACACACACACACTTATTTTGTTGAACTTATTGTCAATAAATTACAGACCCGACTTACATTCTTAAATAATCAATATGTGTTCCATTTCCAAAAGGCAGAAAATTCTCTTCTATCATCAGAGTGAAGTGGCTAAAATCAGAACATGCAAACTTCATTAATAATGTCTTTTATTTTTTCCATGCCCATCAAGCAGTGTACATTGATCATGTCTCTTTAATCAGTCTTTTAAGAATTTAGCACTGTAGCCAGGCATGGTGGCTCGTCTCTGTAATCCCAACTGATTGGGAGGTACAAATTGTGACAATTTTGGTTCAAGGAAAGCTAGTCTGGGCAAAATAGTCACATCTCCTCTCAACCAATAAAAATGGGTATGGTGATGTCTGTCTGTCATCTCAGCTACAAACGAGGCAGAAATAGGATTATAATCCAGGCTAGTCCAATTATAAATGAGAGACTATTAAAAAACAAAACAAGAACAAGTGAAAGGCCCTCAATTAAGTCTCAGTATAAAACCAAAAGAATAGCCTTTCTCTTAGATTGTCGTGTCATTTTTGAAAACTATAGGGCAGTTACTTTGTGGGATGGTCTTTATATTGGGTTTTTATCGGGTATTTCCTCTTGATTAGACTCAGCTGTGAAATTTTGTCAGAAATAATCATGGGTGCTATGCTGAGTTCATTTCATAGTGTCATATCAAGAGGAATTTGGTGTTGGTTTACTGCATTCTTGGTAATGTTAGCATCAACTTGTTCAAATCAGTTTCTATCCCTTGTCCTAGCCAGTGTAAGCAGGTAAGAGATGAGCAAGTCATACCCAGTTCACTCAAGTTTGGTTCAACAATTCTGCTTGAACTGGATGAAGATAAATTCTCTCTTTGGGGGCCAGGAGTGTGGCCTAGTGGTAGAGTGTTTGCTTAGCATGCACGAAGCCCTGGGTTCAATTCCTCAGTGCCACATACACCTCAGTAAATACATACATAAATATTAAAAAAGAAAAGAAAATCAGAAATGGTGCTGTGGCTCAAGTAGTAGAGGGCTAGCCTGGAGGAAAGCCCAAGGTTAGTGCTCAGGCCCTGAGTTCAAGTCCTAGGACTGGCAAAACAAAAAACCCAAAATAACTCTCTTTAACATTATTCCTACATGTGGGAGGAGCATAATTCTGGAGCTGCCATAGTGTCGCCATGAGAACAGGGCTTCCTGGGAACCAGAGTAACTGAGGTAGAGAAGCCAGGTCCTGTGGCATCATTTGACTATCACCATCAGCCATGCCTGCACCACCTACTCCATAGACTTATGGGAGTAAATAAATCCTTTTGCTCAAAGCTGCATTGGAAAAAATTTTTCCCCTTTTTTGCTTGCAAACCAAGGAATCTACACGAGGCAGTTATGCACCTTATTGAATCTGTGTGTGTGGGGGGGGAGGGTTCTGGTTCTGTGTTTAAACTCAGGGCCTGGGTGCTGTTCCTGAGCTTTTATGTCCAAGGCTATTGTTCCACCACTTAAGCCACTGTTCCACTTTCAGCTTTTTTAGTGGTTAGTTGAAAACGCAAGTGTCAAAGACTTTCCTGCCTGTGCTGCCTTCAAACCATGATCCTCAGATCTCAGCCTGCTAAGTAGTTAGGATTACAGGCGACCAGCACCTGGCTTTACCTTATTGACTTATTTCTAAGAACAAACTAGATCAAATAACCTGGTCATCTAGGTAGCAGAAAACAGAATAAGAGAAAGCTTAGCAGGAGATAACATTCACACACAGAAAAGAGACTCAGAGTTTCTTCTAGCCACAGGTACTCAGAAGGAGGTCCTGGGACTGCACTGATATAAGAGTGAAAGTTTTTCTTGGCAGAGTTGCCTTCCTAGAGAAAACTATTTCTCTACAATGCAGAAAAAAAAATCCTAGCTAAGATTTGGGTGTTGATAAGCACTTGTGTGTATGAAGTCCAACCAGTAGGCAAGTCTTCTATGAAACACTCCAATTGACCTTATAGAGAGAGAGACACACAACAGGAAGTCACAGCAAAAACATGGCTTGTCTCTCAGAGTGTTAAGGCTTCTTTTGAATTTCACGGGGGAGGAAACAACAACAACAATAACACACAGACACCCTATTCATTTTAAATCAGGATGTCTTGAATCTAGTTTTCTGTTCATTCTACTTGAGAGACAAAGAGTTCCAGAAGAATCTATATCACTTTAGCAAGAATGCAAGAATTAGCAGAGGCTTGGGATGCTTTGCTGGAATAAAGGGACAGCACAAGGAGCAAGGAGTGATTACAACTCCTTCAGCTCAGGGCTAAATGGCTGCTGGTTCTCACCAATCCAGTCTCTGTTTTTCCCATTTTCTCACTAGTATGCTGTCCTGGTCTTGCTTGCTGCAGGTTCTAGGAGAGCAGGAAGCATGGCCTGTGTTACTGTCTTGTTGTATAGTATACTGGCTCTAAAGTTAATTTCTAAAGTTCTCTGGGAACCTGGAAGACTTTTTTTTTTTTTTTTTTGTGGGTCATGGGTCTTGAACTTGGCCTGGGCACTGTCCCTGAGCTCTTCAGCTCAAGGCTACTGCCCTACCCTTGAGCCAAGCCCTACTTCCCATTTTCTAGAGGTTAATTGGATATGAGAGTCACAGGTCCTTTTGTGCCCGGGGTTGATTTTGAACTGAGATCCTCAGATTTCAGCCTCCTGAGTAGCTAGGATTATAGGTATGAGCCACCATGCCCGGCTGGACCTGGAAGACTTTCTATCTCCAAGCAGTACCCCATTCCTTATGTGCTTTCTGGGGAATGCCCTGGTCAAAGGGTGCTTTTGACTTCTTCCAGACTTTGAAGTAGAACAATGAAATCATATACATCAATAGAAGTTTCCGTGTCAGTTATATTACAACTTCTGTTTTGAGAAAAAATTATTTTTTATTGTTATTATAAAGGTGATGTATAGAGAAGTGACAGTTACATAAGTCAGGTAGAGAGTACTTCTCTTTTTGGACAATGTCACCTTTTCCCATGCTGTCTCCTAGTTTTTCCCTCCTATCCCCACCCACAAAGATTATAACTTCTAATAATTGCCCATACAACCAGAAGTCTCTCTCTGCAAAATCTTTTCTTTCTTCCTGCTTTCCTGTACCTATCGTCTGTGCTTTTTCTTGAGCCAGTTAGACCAAATTCTCTAAGAGCCAATAGCTAACTTTGTTGGCTGTTGTACCATTGGCAACTTGAAATGAGCACAATATTCATACCATAAAATCAGCAAAGCTAGGCACTGGTGGTTCCTGCCTATAATTTTAGCTACTCAGGTACCTGAAATGTGGAGGATCCAGGTTTGAAGCCAGAGAAGTTTGTGTGACTCCATTTCCAATTAATGTGCAAAATGCTGGAATGGAGGTATGGCTCGAGTGGTAGAATGCCAGGCATAAGCAAGAAGGCTGAGCAAGAGCATGTGCTCCTGAATTCAAGTCCCTGGTACACACACACACACACACACATACACACACACACACACACACACACACACACAAAGTCAGCAAATGTTAACAATGATCTCTTCTCAACTTGGCTGAACAGAACCAATTGTTAGATATTTCCTAGCACGCCATGCCTTCCATACTTCTTCCTAATTTGTCTTCATTCCTCTTACCTTCTAACCAGTATTTTTGCTCTGAGATGCTCTCATTCTTGCTGACCATCATTAGAACACATTTGTGTGTGTGTGTGTGTGTGTGTGTGTGTGTGTGTGTGTGTGTACATATATATGTATACATGTGTTTAGTGCCTGTTCTGGGGCTTAAACTCAGGGCCTGGGAGCTGCTGTCTTGAGCCTTTGTGCTCAAGGCTAGTGCTTTACCATTTGAGCCACAGCTCTACTTCTGGCTTCTGAAGAGTCTCATAGACTTTCCTGCCCAGTCTGGCTTTGATTTGTGATCCTCAGATTTTAGCCTCCAGTGGAGCTATCATGAGCCATTAGAGACCATTCCATACCTTTCAAGGCAGGAACAGGCATGGTAATGGAATTTGCCTGCTTCTAACATTATACATAGCACATAATATAACATATATTATATATGTATGTACATATGATATATATATATATATATATATATATATATATATTTGGTGCCAGTTTGGAGGATTGAGCTCAGGGCCTGAGTGCTGTCCTGGAGGGGTTCCCCACACCCCCTCAGGGCTAGTGCTTTACCACTTGAGCTGCAGCTTTACTTCTGGCTGTATTTTGGTAGTTTAGTGGAGATAAAAATCTCAAGGAGGGGCTGGGAGTGTGGCCTAGTGGTAGAGTGCTTGCCTAGCATGCATGCAGCCCTGGGTTTGATTCCTCAGTACCATATTCATAGAAAAAGCAGGAAGTGATGCTGTGGCTCAAGTGATAGAGCACTAGCCTAGAGAAAGCTCAAGGACAGTGCCTAGGCCTTGAGTTCCAGCCCCAGGACTGACAAAAAACATTTCAGGGGCTTTTTCTTGCCTGGGCTGGCTTTGAATCATGATCATCAGATCTCAGCTTCCTGAGTAGCTAGGATTACAGAGTGTGCCATTGCTATCTGGCTTTTGCTCAGCCTTTTCACCTCATTGCTTGGCTCACAGCTGGTGCTCTACCACTTGAGCCATGTCTCCAGCTCCAGCTTTTCTCTTTTTTGATAATTAGAGATAAAATTTTCTTGGATTTGTCTTTTCTGGCTGGCTTTGAACCATTCTCCTCAGATCACAGCCTTGTGGATAGGATTGTAGGCATTAGCTACCAGTGCCTGGCTACCTTTATAACACCTTTCTTTTCTGAAATAGAAACCAAATGTAATATGACTCTCCACCCTACACTTTAAAAACATAAATCAATATAAGCCAATTGAAATACAAAGATAAAATAGGGAAAGATGAACCATAAAATTATTGTACACACATTGTATGCAAGAAGGTTACATTATGAATTTCATTTACTTCCTCCTGCGTCTTTCATGGAATTACCTCAGCCTAAAGGCTATGACATACAGTGCCTCACACATGCAGGCTTGCTTTATGATTTATTTTGTGCAGTGTAACCTGAATGCTATAT
The DNA here is from genome assembly GCF_031878675.1 of Megascapheus bottae. Taxonomy (NCBI): domain Eukaryota; kingdom Metazoa; phylum Chordata; class Mammalia; order Rodentia; family Geomyidae; genus Megascapheus; species Megascapheus bottae. Next base: position 23,961,624 of record NC_143515.1, read on the forward strand.
CTCAGAAGAGCTTGAAACTCCATTGAGTGACTGTTTTTCTCTTTTCTTTTGCCATGCATAACCAGGGCATATCCTAAGTTGGGACTGATCCTCTAGCATGGCCCTCAAAATACTGAAGATACCTGAAATGGAAGCAGAGAAGTCTTTGCCCTATAATGTGAACAAAACATGCTTTCCTGTTGTGGCAAGCTATTGAAATTTAGGGGACTGTTTGCTACTGCCACATAACCTCTCAAAATCTGACTAATACATCATGGTAAAAGATATTCTAACATATAAAAAGCAGTCTGGCTTTAATTCTGATAATCCCAGCTTTTTTTTGGGGGGGAGGAGGGGTGGGTGGCAGGAAGACCTCTAGTTTAAGGCCAGTCTGAGCAAAGTTGTTAAAACTCTATCTCATAAAACAAAACATACAGCTAGGCACTGGTGTCTCAGGCCTGTAATCCTATCTCCTCAGGAGGCTGAGATCTGAGGATGTCAGTTAAAAGCTAACCTGGGCAAGAAAGTCTCTGAGACTCTTGTCTCCAATAAAATTACTCTGAAAAAAACAAAACAAAACTGGAGTAGTGCTGTGGCTCAAGTGGTAGAGTGCTAGCCTCCAGTGTAGCACTCTACCACTTAAGCCACAGCACCACTTCCAGCTTTTTCTATGTATGTGGTACTGAGGACTCAAACCCAGGTTTTTGTACACTCTAGGCAAGCACTCTAGCACTAGGCCAAACTCCTGGCCCCTAATCTGGGTTTTATTTCTGTTTTTAACCTATACACAGTGATTTAGAAGATTCTGAATTGTTGAAAGGAACAATTCACAAATCAAGAGGACTATTGTGATTAGTGGCATATTTTCTCAATGGCGATCAACTGGTAGGGAAGCTGTAAATTCAAAAAACACTTCTGGCAAATAAAGCCTAAGAAAATTAGTTGTTGCTAGACTCATAATTCTAAAAAGATATTTCATCTGCATGAATGAATGTGATGGGTCTATTTGTATAAGGTTCAAAAACAGGCCAAATATGCTTTAGCACACACACAGGTGAGAGCCGAGGATGTAGTTCAGGGTAGAATGCTTGACTAGCATGCATACACCTTAATCTCCGGCAATACAAAAGAAAAATAAAAACACTAAAGGTGTATTAGTGGAAGGTGGCATTAGGGTTAATTCAGTGTGGGAAGACTGATCAAACTCTATACCTCTGTGTATTTCCCATGTCTATGTTATTTGACAGTAGCAAGTTCTAAAAAAGTCATTTGAGATCCTTAGACAAATCTTTGAGGTGTGGAATTATTATATGCATTTGCAGAATAACAAACATTCCTGGTTCCTAACTGAAATGCCACAGTATCCCTAAATCATTAGGACAATAATATAGCTTCACAAATTTCTTTTTTCTTTTTTGTTAGTCATGGGGCTTGAATTCTGGGCCTAGGCACTGTACCTGAGCTCTTCAGCTCAAGGCTACTGCTCTAACCCTGAAGCCACAGAGCCACTTCCGCTTTTCTAGTGGTTAATTGAAGATAAGATTCTCACCATCTTTAGGGCCTGGGACGGCTTTGAATTGTCATCCTCATATCTCTGCCTCCTGAGTAGCTAGGATTACAGGCGTGAGCCACCGCAACTGGCTTAGCCTCACAAATTTCTATAATGTGGAATTCCTTAGTGAGTTGGGCCTCTTGTAGTTTATCTGATGTCTGAATATTAATTGGCCTTCCATTGGCTGTTTTTCACAGCAGGGGGGAGGAGGAAATGAAGAGTAGATGCTGTTGGTAGTTCTAGTGGTGTGGTAGTAGTGTTGGAGTGTGGATGGTGATGTTGATGGTGGTGGTGACGATGGTAAACATGGTGTTTGTGGTACTGATAATAGTGGTAACGGTTGTGGTGACTGTGTGACAGTGCAGGTGGTGATGATGGCGGAGGTGATAGTGATGGAGATAGTGGAGGTGGTGGTGGTGATGGTGGAGACAACAGTGATGATGTGGGAGGTGGTGGTGATGGTGGAGGTAATGGTGACGGTGAGCTGGTGGGATCAATGGTGATGGTGATGACACTGGCGGTGGTGGTCAGGTGGTCGTGGTGGTGATGGTTGGGCTGGCCATCTGTGTCTGTCGCAGCATCGTCCCCAACCTCTGACATACATCTCAGATCACTTTGTCTTACCTATGTAGTGGTTTCTAAATGTCTCTAGGATTAAACACACCCAATTTACTTTGTAGGCTAATTTTGAGGCTGCTTACACAGTCACTGAATGGTTACCTATTTCCTACACTGAATACACCCTGGTGTTCTGAAATGCCCCATCTTCTGTTCAGAAAGCTCCACTCCCACTCTCATGTCCTATTCTTCATTCATTCATGGAGTGTCTCCTCTATGAAGCTTTGTCTGTGTTTCCATGGTATGCTCCTTATGTCTCTCTTGAACACGTCATGGATTTTTGTCTTATGTGGTTAGTTGCATGTGTATTTTATAACCTCCACAGTCTTCATGCAGGGATAAGCACTGTATGGATATTCAGAAAGCCCTTGCTGACTTAAACAGAGCAAAAAAAAGCCTCTGAATTGTATTGAATCAGTAACCCAATATCCAAAATCTTTTTATTTATTTATTTTTTTGGCTGGGTCATTGGGCTTGAAGTCTGGGCCTGAGTTCTTTCCCTGAGCTCTTCAGCGCAAGGCTACTGTCTTAGCCCTGGGCCTGGGCATTGCTCCTGAGCTCATGCACTCATGCAAGTGCAAGCATGCCAGTCCTGGGAGTTGAACTTGGGATCTGGGCACTGCCCTTGAGCTTTTTTGCTTAAGACTAGCACTTGAGCCACAGCTCTACTTCCATCTTTTTTGGTACTTGATTGGAGATGAGTCTCAGGGATTTTTCCTGTCTGGGCTGGCTTTGAACAGTGGTCTTCAGATCTTAGCAGCTAGGATTACTGGTGTGAGCCACTAGTGTCTGGCTTAACTTTCTCCTTTGCAAGTTATCTCACATGCAGTGACATGTAGAGTGATAGAAGGCTGACTAATGTAGTTGTCATTTGGGTAATACGCAGCCTTCCATCACTAGCTGCAGTACTTCCTTCCCTTCATTGTACTAAGGCTGTATTCTGGACTGGGCCCAGGGAGGGAAATGAAGTATGTTTGCCTTCCCTGAACCATAGAAGTACCCACAAGTGCACCATGCTTGAGTCCTGTGAATATTCAGTAAAGAAGACAGTGAGGGGAAGGGGGGAAGAGGATCCTGGTAACAGATAGGCTTTAGCGTGATCAAATGCAGTCATTGAGTCCAGGTGATAGTTCATTAGCAACGCAATTAGCATTTTTTGTGTTGATCACACCTTGACTGCAGTGGGGATCAACCAATACCAGTGGATAAGAATCCTCCACCTTTTCCACTGGGGAAGGCAATATGTCCAGGTACTGGCTGGTCCCAGATAGCTCAGTAGATCACGGGTCACTCCTTTATTTGAAAAAGGTAGTGGTTCCTTCAGCCCAGGTGTCCTCACTCTGGTCCTCTGTGGTTGCTACCCTACTAGATATCTAATTTCTTGTGGATAAGGACTGCAGCTTATTTCAATGAGGTGTTCTCACTCACTGTGGTCAGGCAAAAAACGTGGGGCAAATCACTAGGCTATGCCCCTCCCTCCACTCCCTTCTGGAAGAAAACCCCACCCCTCTATCACTAGCCCTGCAGCCTCAGGCTCCTCCTCCACTAGGGGCCCCGGCCGGCCTCCTTCCCCGAGCCCTGAGGGTGTGACCGCTGGGGGCTCTGCCTCCCTCCTAGCACATTCCCACCCTTCCTGCGGATCGCAGCACCGCGGCAGCTCCCCCAGCACTCCCTCTAATGGCTAAAGCTTCCGCGCAGGGTTCTGAGCTGGGTGGAGAGACAAAAAGCGAGGAGAACCCCCCTCACCCCGCCCCCCCACTCCTCACGGCTTCAAGTTCTGTTGCTCCCTGCTGTGTTTCCCTAGGTCCTGCCTTTGTTTCGTCTTCATGCCTCCTCCTCCCCCCCCCCCCCCCGCTCCCCAACACCCTTCACCACCAGAAGTATTTTGGGGGCTTTGTGCCTTCATCCAATTTCCAACATTTCAGATCAAGTCTACCTTCCCCCCCAAACCCCCACTTCACCTCAAAGACCGTTTGTGTGAATCAGAATGATAAGAGGGGGGGAGGAAAAATCTCATCAATAATAAACCCTACATTTTAGAGATAGCATCTCCCACCCCCACCCCCGCCCCTAAAGCTAGTGGCAGGAGACCAAATGAGGATTCCATTTTTAAGGCGGATTTGACTGGGAGCAAGAGTGGAGTAACTGAGGGCCTATGAATCAAGAGAGAAGCGGGTAAAACCAACATAAAGATGGTCTCTGGCGGCCGCAGCATTGTGTGCTCTCCTCCCCTTCCCTCCCCTCCACCGCACAACTGAGAGAGCGCGGGGCTCTGCTGCAGTGCCACTGCCCACGCACACTCAAAAGAGATCCAGACCACGCCAGCCGTGCCACGAGGTGTGTTTTATTTTCCATTAATCATACAAATAATGTTCTATAACATCCCAGGGCAAACCGAGAATTTGGCAGTCCGATGGGGGGAGTAAGTGGTGTCCCCTCCGAGACCCACAGGCCGATGGCGTTGGCACGGAGTGCCCGGGGTTCACAGTGCAGGCTGGTGGCTCGTGTCCATTTCTCAGGTGGCTCTTCCTCCACATCACGAGGTGTCTCCGAGATGACCGGGGAGGTGGGGTGGGGTGTGGGGGGGGGCGGAGGGTGTCGGGGGACCCTCTTAGGGTCCTTAGGAAATCTCACTCTGCTTTTCCTGTTCAATGGCTGCAGAGAGCGGGAAGCGGGCGCTGGAGGAGGAGGCCACTTGGCCACCCCACCCCACCCGGGAGGCTCCCGTGGGTGAGGCACCCACAGCGGCTGGGGATTGTTAAGGCGGGGGCTCGGGGTTGGGGAGGGACCGGAGGCTTTGTGTAACTGAAAAGGGGTGGCTGGGGACGCCCAGGCCGGGGATCCCGGCACGGTGGGGGTGGGGGGTGGAAGACGGGGCTGGCCGGGGAAGGGCGGGGTGGGGGCGCTGGGGCGGAGACCCGCGGAACCCCGGGCCACTCACTCTCTTTGGTCGGCAGGGTGTTCTTCTCCTGCGTCTCGGTTTTCTTCAGCTTGGCCTTATCGAAGCTGGCGATTTCTCCCATGTCGGGCTTGTCTGCCATTTTCTTAAAACAATTCTGTGGAATGGGGGTGGGGGGGCGGCAAATCCAGACGCTTGGCCCCGAGCTGGTGGCCAGCGCCCCGCACCCTGCGCTTTCCGCCAACGCCTCTCGACGTGGCACTCCCCGGGCCGAGGATCTGGGTGCACACCGCGCCCTCCCCCCTCCACCCCCGAAACCCCAGGGCGTGGTCGCCCGCTGCCTCGTCCCGTTCCGGAATGGGCGCCTGATTTAGGGCCACCGCGCGGAAGCACGCCGCCCCAGTCCCAACCCCACCCCGCCGACCCGCGTCCCGAGGCGGCGCTCACCGCGGCGTCTCGCTCCGAGCCCGAGGTCTGGTGCTCCCACTCGCGCTGCAGCAGCAAGAGACAAAAGAGCGGCGCCCGCCCCTCGCCTTATATACGCCGCGCCCCGCCCGCCCCCGCCCCCCGCCCACCGTAGCGGGGGCGGAGCCGGCCCGAGGGGGCGGGGCCGGCGCGGGCGGCTCCTCGGCGCGCCGCGCCCTGCGCCCCGCTGCCCCTGGGGTCGGGCTCCGCCCTTCGCGCCCCGCGCCCCCAAGCGAGCTGTGTGCCGGCGTGGGGTGGTGGGGGGCATGGCCGGCGCTGGGCTGCGGGCTTTTCTTTTGGGGTTGCCTGTCCCTCCCTCTCAAAATCTGTTGTTCACTCGGCAGGAAGGGCGTGGGTGGAGGCGGGGGACGGGTGTGTGGTTTTATTGTGTGTGTGCGCGGCTAGTGTGAGGTTGTGCATGTGCGGGTGTGCATGCGCGCTCTGCAGCAATCTTTGCTCGCGGGAGACACCCCACCCGTGTCACCCCACGTCTCCGGCGTTGGTTCTTCAGAGCCCTCTTCCCTGCCCCTCTGTTCTTGGGGTTAGTGCTGCTTAAACATTGTTACATCTCGGAGGCGGGAGCACCGAGTCCCGGGAGGGCTGCTCCTTCCCCCGCTGGAGGCCCCAACACTGTATCCAAAAGGTGCAGCTTTTCTCCTTGAATTAACCTTGAAGATGATACAGAGACCCGGATGCCTGCGCAATTTGATTTTCTTGAGTCCACTACAGGAGTAGTGAAAGGCGATTATTCAAATCTGCCCTAGAAAAGATGTATTTTCAGCCTGTGCAACATCTTTAAATAATACATTTCCATTATTTAACAGCCTCCCCGTAGAACTGGTCACACATTCTGGTCACCCATTCTTTTTTTTTTTTCTTTTTTCCTGTCCTAACTCACTCCCCCATTGTCACAAAGTGGTGTCATTGTATATGAAAATTAGAATTCACTGTCCTGAAGGCAAGCAATCACACACATATGTTGTGTATTCACACACACACAACCTTTAAAGATAATAAAAAAAAACCCCTTAAGATCGCTTAAGGTAATACATTTCACTTTTTATTTATGCTGCAACACTGTTCATTTTCTGGTCTGCAGCTCTTCACCATGCAACAACACCAGCACTCAGGCCTCTGCTCTCTTGTTGCTGGACCCTGCTTGGTTCTCCATAAATGAGGAAAGAGGAGAAAATAAAAGGTGACCCTAGGTTTCCAATGAGCAGCCTTATATGTAATCTTCTTTACATCTGTTGGAATTTAGTCACATGTCTTGCCTAACTGTAAGAGAGCCTAAGAAATGTAACTAGCTGTGTACACTGGAAAAGCAGAACTCTAGAATGTTTGGACTTGAAGCAGTATCTGAAGTACTGGGTAATTTTTTTTCCAGTCTTGGAGCTTGAACTTGGATCTGTGCAGTGTCCTTGAGCTTCTTTTGCTCAAGGCTAGCACTCTACAATTTGAGCCACAGTCTTTTCTGTTTTGTGTGGTATTGAGGAATTGAACCCAGGGCTTCATGCATGCTAGGCATTCAGTCTACTACTAAACCACATTCCCAACCGCTTATCTGATAAATTGAAGGTGAAAATATTCAGATATTCAGAGACAGTGACTCTTGGGGAGGGTTTTGTTGGTACTTGATTTCTTTCAGATACAGTGACAACCATTATCTTAATATTCCTTCTGGACACCATCTTTGGCTTGACTATAGAAATATTTGATTGTCTGTGTTTGGACCATGGTGATTTCTAATTCCAACTTAGGAATCAAACGAATTTGTTTCTTTTAGATATCGTCACAAAGACACATGTTAGGAGCAAGCATGCAGCATTCCCAAACAAACAATCTTTAAGCAAACATGCAGACATTCCTGTCTCCTCTGAGGGCAGCTCTGTGGTTCTGTCTGTGGCCAGCCTCTCTGGCATGTGTTACTCAAGAACCACGGTCTGATATTTAGTGTCTTGTAGTCTCTTGGGCAGTGACTTTAAAACATCTGCATATTCTTTGATGTTTCTCTCTTCATATCTTAAATAGAGATTGGTCTTAATGACTTTGTTCTAGTAACTGAAATGTGTCATTAATGATTTTTTGTGCCTCATGGTGGTCAGATCATAAAAGACCACATGCCTGGAGATGGTTTCTCAGACAGGATGCCTCTAGGCTGTGAAGAAACCAAGCGTCTGTAAGGGAAGGCCACATGTCACATACCTCAGATCCCAACAGAGACAAGCTGTCCCTGCAGTTGGTTGAAGTTCCTAAGTTTCAGCATATTTTGTTACATAGGGCAGATGACCAGAATAGCTTGAGACAGAATGACAATAGGATGGTGCCATTTGGAGTTTTTATTTTATTTTTTTCTAAATGTCTTCCATAATGTATATATGCATATATAACATATACACACATATATGTAATATACACATATGTACTTAGAGAAATATTTGTGGACAAAGTAGCTGAGTATGGAAGATAGAATGACTCAATCAACAGTGCTCACACTTCACGTTTACTTATGACTCTGGGTGTCGTTTGCATGTGACAACATTCCATCTTGCTGCTTGGAACAGACTGTATGTGGTTCACAGATGGTATAGAGAGAGCTGAATCATTCATCTCCAATTACATGTCTGGCTTTGTTGAGAAAGATGCTTTGGCAAGCACAAAAGTAATAAGAGGGACCTAAGAATACTTTGGTGACGTCAGCCTGGTGGGTCTTTGGAGATTTGCATGGGGCTTCATTGCTCAGCTTGTCCAATCTAACTTTTTTAATCAGAGACGGAATGAAGAAGGAGACTGAATCCTGATTATGTCACAAGAGATGCAGTTCTGCAAGTTCCAAAGCCAGCTGGAATGAATGGAGGAATGAACAAGATATGATGAGAAGAACCCAATAGGGACAGCTGTGGGGCCCTGTTGGCCTAAGCACAAACTTTACCAATGTAAGGGTTCATGATGTACAAGGTTGACTCTCAGATAGTGGTGGGATCTGTGGCTGAATGGTTAGAGAGAAGAGAGAGCCCAGCCTTGATTTCCTTTCAGTGCCAGGAAGCCATTCACCATGTGGACTTCTCTGCTTTCTTTCAGAACCTGTGTAAATGTCCTTCTTTTCAGAGAGCCATCACGGGCCACTCCTGCCATTTACTATCTCTTCATCAAGTTTCCTGTTTCTTCATTGAATTCATGCCTAAGCATAATATATCCAAATGTGCTATATTTACAGGTCCTCATTGCTATACCCTCTCATGAGACATGAGAGGCATCATCTGTTTACCATATCTCCAGTCTTAGGGCTTGAACTCTGGGCCTGGCACTATCCCTGAGCTTTTTTGGTCTATGCTAGAGCTCTACCACTTTAAGCCACAGCACCACTTCTGGTTTCCTGGTGGTTAGTTGGAGATAAGAGTCTCATGAACTTTCATGCCTGGGATGGCTTTGAACCATGATCCTCAGATATCAGCCTCCGGAGTAGCTAGGATTACAGGCATGAGCCACAAGAAATGCTTATCTTCAGTTAACCAACAAAAAGCCAGGTGTAAGGGTGTAGTTCAAGTAGTAGAGCCACTTGAAGTGGGAGAGTCTTGGGTAAAAAATGCACAGTGCTTCTTCATCATTCTCTAATGTATGTCCAGCATAGAAGCCTGCAGCAGTTGTTTCCTTTGTGCTTGGGCTGGTGTTCTGAGAACAGTGGAGAAATGCATATCTTCCTAGGTCTCTCTCTGGTAATCTGCCTTCAAGATGACTTCCAGTGACTTCCATTTTTTTTTCCTGTGTTTAATGGCACAGTGAGCTCTGCCCTCCTCTCCTTATTCTGGTAAGCCAGTTGTCATGTGGTGAGCAGGTGATGTAGTAAAGAATGGAAGTCGTAGAGCGTGCCAATGGCTCACACCTATAATCCTAGCTGCTTCGAAGACTGAAATCAGGAGGATCATGGTTTGATGTCAACCTGGGCAAAAAGTTAGCAAGACCTTCTTTTCAAAATGTTAGTATTTCATACTTGACATTCCATGCTATATGAGAGGCTGGGATTTAGAGGATTGTAGTGCCAGGACAGCCTGGCATACATCTTACTTTTTTGCCCTCTTCTTTCTTTCTCTCCCTCCCTCCTTCCCTCCCTTCCTCCACCCTTCTCTCCTTCCCTCCCTTCCTACATACCTACCTTCTTTCCCTGCCTCTCTCCCTCCTTCCTTGCTTTTTTGCTTTTATTGTGTGCCAGTACTGGGCCTTGAACTCAGGGCCTAGGCTCTGTCCTGAGGTTTTTTTTTTTGTTGTTGTTGTTTTGTTTTGTCAGTTGTGGGGTTTGAACTCGGCCTGGGCTCAAGGGTAGTGCTCTACCACTGAGCCACAGTGCCACTTCCAGTTATCTGGTGGTTAATTGGAGATAAGGGTCTCATGGTATTTTGAGCCAGGGCTATCTTTGAACTGCAATCCTCAGATCTTAGCCTTCTGAGTAGCTAGGATTACAGGTGTGAGCCACTGGTGCCTGGCTGTCCTGAGCTTTGGAAGTAAGAGTCTCATGGACTTTTCTACTTGGGATGGCTTAGAACCAGGATCCTCAGATCTCAGACCACTAAGTAGCTAGCATTACAGGTATGAGTCACCAGCACCAGGCCCATGTGTCTTAAGATCATTATAACATTTGTAGGAGCCTTGCCTGGTGTATGGCAAGGTGAGAGCAGCCTGCTGTTCCTATCCCTCTCTGAGTCAGCCCATCTTGCTCTCTACATTATAGTTTTCCAGGTGTTTTTGACTCTAGTGCCCACCCCCCAGTCTCCAAGAACTTTAAGTGCTTTTCACTTTGTGACCCAGCACTGACAAGAACTCTTAAATGAAACAAAAGTATCACCACAACAAACCTCTCCTTCTCTGACCATCTCTGTTTCTTTACAGGCTGCTTTCCCCCAAGGCAAATTGTATCCAGCTTTTTCAAAGATAGTTTTCATAAACAATCATGGTATTTGAGGCAGAACACGGGCAAACAATCTTTTTTTTTTAAAAAAAAAAACAGCATATATTTTAAACTCCCTTCTTGGACGGGCTATCAAAATCAGAAAGTCATTATAAAGCCCAATGACATCTCCATTTGAAGCTCTGAATAGGGGAGATTTAGAGGGAGGGCTGCCGTTCCACATTCATCATGTTGTTTTAACCCCTTGTCACCAGCTGACCCTAACTCTCAGGAAATGAAGTGAAAATGGCAAAATGATCAATCTGAAAATCCACTAGTGTTGGCATCTTCATGATGCCACTGTGAAGTACAAGTTGCCTGGCACACTGGGAGAATCAACTGGCAGGTGTGGGTGGGTGGGTCAGTGACAGTCAAGGTCCCACCGGCCTCAGGCTTAAAGATAGTTAAGTCCATGGTGATGATGAGAGAGACAGGATAACACTTATTTTGAGTTTTCCCACATCAGAAGTGTTTGTGCCAAGATGGCTGTGTATTGGCAGTAGAGAATCCCTCCTTCTAGGAGCCTCTCAAAACCAGCAATGAAAGGAGGTTCCCTCTCTAGTGATAAAGTTTTGAAGACGTTCTATTCAGGCCAGATGCTGCTTTCCCCCAAATAAGTGTTTTTGTGCTGGAAAAAAAAAGTAAAGCAAGTGCTGGTGGCTCACACCTGTAACCCTAGCTATTCAGGAAGAAGTAGAGATCTGAGGATCATGGTTAAAGCCAGCTCAGTCAGGAAAGTCTGTGAGACTTTTATTGCCAATTAACCACCAGAAAACTGTAAGTGATGCTGTGGTAGAATGCTAGCCTTGAGCAAAAGAGCTCAGGGACTGCACCCAGGTCAGGAGTTCAGGCCCCATGATCAGGAAAAAAAAAAAAAGATAAAGCAAATTTCTGCATTTAAAAAACAAAACTCTGTATTTTTTTGGGGGGGGGTTGGGCTTGAACTCTGGACCTGGGCACTGTCCCTAAGCTCTTCAGCTCAAGACTACCACTCAACCACGATGAGTCACAGCCCCATTTCCAGTTTTCTGGTGGTTAATTGGGCTTTCCTGCCTGGGCTAGCTTGGAAACTTGATCCTTAGATCTCAGCCTCTAGACTAGCTAGGATTACAAGCATGAGCCACCAGTGCCTGGAAAATTCTGCATTTTTGTACAGCCACCAGAAGTACACAGTTACTAAAAATGCACACCTTGGCATCTCCAGTACTTTCAGCTTTCTGTGCCTGGTCTGTTTTGGCATCTCCATTTCCCACATTTTCTATTATTTCCATCCTTGCTAGCATCAGCTTTCCCTTTCTCCCTTTGAGTACCTTCTCCCCTTTGAGTACCTTCTCTCCCCCTCCCCCACATCCCCACACACTGTGGGCACACGTGAGGGCTTGAATCTAGGCATTCAGGGCCTGAGCTACTTTTGCTCAAGGCTACCTTGAACACAGTTTAGGCTCTCCCTTGGCCTTTTCTGATCAAAGCTTGTACTCTAGCACTTGAGCTATAGCTCTACATGTGGCTTTTTGTTGGCTAATTGGTGGTGAGTCTTAAGATTAGTCTGCCTGGGCTGGCTTTGTGCCCCAATCATCATTTCTCAGCCTCCTGAGTATCTAGAATAAACAGGTATGAACCACCCCTTCCTGGCCTTACAGAGAGGGTTTTTACAAACTCCTTAGGGCTGTGATATTTCAATGTCTGTGCTATGGAATTTGCCAATGAAGAGGTAGAAGGCACACCTGGGGCTAGGAACTGCAGGACTGTAGGGAAATGAGGAAATGTGTGATTTCTTCATTTAATTCACTGAGATTTTTCTGAGTTCCTGTGTCGTGGCTTATGAGTGATGCAGAGATGAGTGTTTTTCACTCCCATGCTGAGGTAGACCAAACCAGATTGTCTTAGATGGATACACAGTGTGTTATTTAATCAAGACCATAGCGATTTGCCTGTACATTGTTTCGAAGGTCCGTAGCTACAAACCCCTATTCTCAGCACTGGCAGAATCCCGGGCAAGAACAGAAACACACACTCACAAAATGGAAAAATATTGATGTTATAAAGTGAGCTAATATGCTGTGAAACAAGTTATAGTCTCTCTGCACATCAGACTTCATTTTTTCCTTCCTTCCTTCCCTTCCTTCCTTCCTTCCTTCCTTCCTTCCTTCCTTCCTTCCTTCCTTCCTTCCTTCCCCCCTCTTCCCCTTTCTTCCTTCCTTTTTTCCTTCCTTTCCCCCTCCCTTCTTTCTTTTGCTAGTCCTGGGGCTTGAACTCAGGGCCTGGGCACTGTCCCTGAGCATTTTATGCTCATGGCTAGCATTCTACCACTCGAACTACATCCTCAGCTCTCAGCTACAATTTCTAACACAATTTAAGAAAGAGGAGCCAGGCCCTGGTAGCTCACAGTTCTTATCCTACCTACTCAGGAGGCTTAGATTTGAGGATTGCAGTTCAAAGTCAGGCTGCACAGAAAACTGGTGTAAGTCTTGTCTTTAATTAACCAGGAAAAATCCAGAAATGGAGGTGTAGCTGAAGTGTTAGACTGTCATTCTTGAGTTAAAATGTCAAGAGAGAATAAGAACTTAGAGTTTCAAGTCTATTGGCAGAACAACCTCCCCCAATCCCCCTCCCAAAAACAATAACAACCAAAAACCAAAGCAAACAAACCTCCAGAATTTATGAATATTGACCATCAAGTATATTTCTATTGAAAATGTAAATTTAATTATGTAAATAAATGGGGGAAAGGTATGTGAGAATGCTTGTGGGGGGACATTGATTAAGAGACACTGTATTCATAAACTGTTCTGTGGAGTGACAACTCTTTTTGTTCAGCTACCTAAAGAAAAGAAAAAATATCCGGATGCGGGTAGCTCATACCTATAATCCTAGTTACTCAGGAGGCTGAAACTTGAGGATCAGGGTTCAAAGACAGCTCAGGCAGGAAATGCCACAGGACTCCAATTAACCATCAGGAAACCAGAAGTGGTGTGGTGGCTCAGAGTGGTATCCTTAGCCTTGAGCTGAAGAGCTAAGGGACAAGTGCCCAGGCCCAGAGTTTAAGTCACAGAAAAAAAATTAAAAGCCAAATAAATTTGTGCTATTTTCTTCTAAAACACTAACCTTATCCTAAATATTCAAGTAAAGCTCACATTTGCAATTGTTAAGTCTGCCTCTACTCAAAAAGCAGAGATTGGAAGGATCATGGTTCAAGGCCATAATTAAGAAAAGATTCTTCTCTCAACAAATAAGCTGAGTATGATAGTTCATTTATATATTCCTAGCTAAATGGGAGGCATAGGTCACAAAATTTTCCTTAGGCTGATCTGGGCAAAAATATGATACCTTTTCTGGAAAATTACTTAAAATTTAAAAAACGGACTAGAGGCTTAGTTCAAGTAGTAGAACATTTGTCTAGTAAATATAAGACCCTGAGTTCAAATCCTAGTACTGCCCCAAATTAAACAAATAAAATAAAGCAAAGCAAGTAAATAGCTATTACCCTAAGAATGGAAATCCAAAGAATTTGAAAATAAAACATGTAGTTAAAATGTCTGTAGATGTAACTAAACTCAATTGATAATTTTATAAAACTACACAGTTTTCCATCCTCACCTTCACTGTCCATCTTGTGAATGCCAAAAATCTGTGTCACTTCATGGCTATTAGATCCAGACATGTGTATGTACACAGATTCCAGAATAGCAGGAGCTATTTACTACAGCAAGAATGTTCCTCAGCTGTCAAATGCAGCTGTTTGAGTACAGCCCTAATACCAAATTGGTGAGCAACTTCTGCAGCCAGTAGAATTCTTGGGATAGTTCCTGGAGCCACAGATGGCACGAGTGGAAAAGGGACAGGAAAACGGATACTTCTCACTGCTGGAGAATGGCTGACAGAAAGCTTTGGTTATGAAGTTTTAGGCAAGAATTTCCACCTCCCAGTAAACCCTGGACACAGAAGCTGCCTAGGTTCTTCTGCACACAGGTGCTCCCCACAAAATTCTCTTGTCTGGAGGTGTAGCCAGGACACAGAGCAGGGAAATGTTGGCCTAGGCTTGTCATGTGACAGACCCTCCTGGGCCCAGGCGAGCTTGCTTTTCAGACCATGCCAGTGAGTCAAAACAAAGGAGGTGAGATCTGATGGTCTCAGTTGGCAGTTAGCCTGGACAAGAAAGTCCATGACATTCATCTCTAATAAACTACTGAGAAAAAGCCAGAGAGATGCTGTGACTCAGGGATAGAGCACTAGCCTTGAGCATTAAGAAGCTCAAGGATAGCTTCCAGGCACCGAGTTCAAAACCCAGGACTGGCAAACAAAATGAAAACACACACAAAAAATAAAATAAGCAACACTAGAACAACAAAAAAACCCAAATGGGTAACAATCAGTGGAATCAACTACAGGACATAGTCTCACTGTGTCTTTATTCTTGATAATTTTCATTCATCTTCCTTCAATTCTGATTTTTATTTAATTTGCATTTTTTCTCTTTCTACATCCTGTCCTTTAGGAAGATGCAAAATACTTTTCTTTTTTTGCCAGTACTGGGGGCTTGAACTCAAAGCTTTGTGACATTGCTTCTTTCTTCCTTCCTTCCTTCCTTCCTTCCTTCCTTCCTTCCTTCCTTCCTTCCTTCCCCCTTTTTTTCTTTCAGTCTCAAGGCTGGTGGTTGAGTCATACTTCCAATTGCACTGTCCTTTAGCTCTTCAGCTCAAGGCTAAGGATACCACTTTGAGCCACCACTCCACTTGTGGTTTCCTGATGGTTAATTGGAGATAAGAGTCCTGTGGCATTTCCTGCCTGAGCTATCTTTGAACCCTGATCCTCAAGTTTTTTGGTGGTTCACTGGAGATAAAAGTCTTATGGATCTTTCTGTTCAGGATAGCTACAAACCATGTTCTTCAGGTTTCAGTCTCCTAAGTAGCTAGGATTACAGTTGTGAGCCACCAACATCAGCTTCTTCACCTTTCTGTGTAAGTATTTTGCTCCCTTTAGACTTTAGGCCCTTTTTCTGATTCTTTTTAAAAGCGAGCCCCTTTTGGGCTTAAAGCCACAGCTCTAGGCTTTTCCTCTCTTTTTCTCAGCCTAACCCTATAAAAAGACAATTTTCAGTTCCTGGAGTAAGGAGTAGTAATATAAAACAGGCAAGCAGAATAAAAGGTTACTTAATATCACACCTCTGGTAAAATGCATGCTTTCAGACAAATTCCCTTTTCTAGAGGAAATGTAGACAGGTGGATACGATGTAATAGCAGGGACCAGGAATCCTGGATCCAAGGGCTGGCATCACTACCCACAAGCCTTGGTTATCAGGTTCCCTTCTTACAAGTTCAATTTCCTCATCAAGAACTGAACTATCAACTGAGCTGTCCGGATCAGTAAGATGATGTGTGTGAATGCATTGTGGGGACATAACACCTTGGGGACCACTGGACCTCAACTCAGAGGATGAAGCAGATGTGAAGACATAGCACCAGCGGAGAAGCAAGGACTAGAGCTGGGCACAACCTATCTCTATGACAATTATGAAGCTTCTGGAGCTTGGGCCTCTTTGTGGAGGATGGAAGGTCAAGGAGGATCCCAGTGACTGAGCATTACTGCTGGAGGACTGAGTGTATCTTCAGATAGAATGAAATCCAGTTGCCCTTAGCTAGCTTTACCCAGAGGCCTATCTGCCCAGGGTGTCCATGCCTTCCTGACAAACAGACAGCTGCATTTCCCCACATACAGATTTTTTTCTTGGAGACATTGTGTGTGTGGGGGGGAGGGGGAGTGGGGATGGAGCTTGAGCTCAAGACCTGGGCCTGCTGTCCTTTATTTAGCTTTTCCCTTCAAGGCTAGAGCTCTAACCAGTTGAGCCACAGTTCCACTTCTGGCTTTTGAGTAGTTAGTTGTGGAGATAAGAGTCTCACAAACTTTCCTGCCCGGGCTGGCTTCATACTAGGAATCCTCAGATCTTACTTAGCCTCCTGAGTAGCTAGGATTACAGGCATGAAACACTGGTGCTTTGGCTCCACATATGAATCTTACTGTCAACTTTGATCTCTTCTCCCAGCATGTGCTATTGAAAATTCTCATTTGCTGCTCAGGGGGTCTCTGAAGCTCGAGTTATCCCAAGATGGGTGGAAATGGCCCCTGGAAGGAACAGCTGGCCCTCTGAACCCAGAGCTAGAGGGCTGGCGCCTTGTGGCTCTTTGCTGGTGATTTTCCTGGCCTGCTGGGACAAGTCTTTCCTTGAGGGGGAAATCTGCCTCTTGCCACACAGGGTTGCCTCCTAGGGAATTTGGGGAGATTGCCTTAAGTTTGGAAGTGGCTTGCTGCAGGGCTTTCTTCCCGCCTTCTCCTGCTTTCCCAATCCCTGGACCTCTTATCTGCTGTCTGTGCTTCCTTTTAGTAATCTGGACCCTACTTACATAACTCTCTATGCTCTAACCAACATTTAGTGGGACTGCTCTGGTGACCTAAGCATGGGCTTCTCAAGCTGTGTCCAATGGAGCTCAGGCATGGCCCTGTAAATGTGTCCTTTGAAATCTAGGTGATATGTACATACATATGGATGGATTTATTGTACTCATCTCTCTCCTTTTGTGTGTATCCCTCTGGGAGGAAAAATGCTAGCTGGCAGTGAGAAGCTGCTGGAGAGGGAAGTGAGTGACCATTTGGGGTTTTCTGTGATGTTTTTGTTTTTAATGCATTGTGTGATGTCATTTCTTTTTTCCTTCTTCCTTTTTTTCCCCTTTGGTTTTCCCCTTGTTGTCACTGTATTTGCTTTTGATATTCTTGTCTATACGTTTGTCTGATTTGGGAAAGGGAAGGAGAGCAACAAAATGGAGCGAAAGGACTAAGGCTGAACCAATGCAACAGCCATACTCACCTGACAGAATGTTGGAAAGAACTTTAAAATTTGGAGGGCGGGGATGGGGAGATGGAAAAGTAGGAGAAAAATGAGGAAGGGGTAACAATGTTCTACAAAACACGCATGCAACGGTAATCCCTCTGTACAACACCTTGACAATAGAATTAAATTAAAAAAAACATAGCCAACCACCACAACAAAAATAAAGTTACAGTCTGATTCTAGCAGCTGTACACAAGTGATCTGCGACAAATAACCTGCCTTCCCTCGGGCTGAATTGCCCTTCTGGACAAGACTGGGCACTCTGTGCCTGAACAGGACAGTCCATGAGACTCTTATCTCCAGAAAACACTGGACGTGGCACTGTGGCTTAAGTGGTAGAGCTCAAGCCTTGAGCACAAAGGGGCTCAGAGACAGTGCCCAGGCCCTGAGTTCAAGCCCCAGGACTGGCAAAAATAAATAAATTAAGAAGTAAATAAATAAAATCAGTAGAATTAAAGAAATGATTAAAAGGAGTGCTTGCTACTTAAAAAATCAGCAGGCTGGCACATTGACTTATCTGTTATCCTAGCTATAGGTATGGGGCGGGGCAGAGATCAGGAGGGGACCAAGGTTTATAGGTCAACTCTGTAAAAAGACCCTATCCCAATCAACAATATCTGGGCACAGAGGGCAGGAGGAGGGCATAGAATCCAAGGAAGAGAGGTGAAAAAGTGCAGCAGCAGAGCACACTGGACACTGATGAAAGTGAACTGTGCAATTCATGGGTGGAGATGCGAGGGAGGGAATGGGAGAGAGTGAGGGAACAGATAACTATATGGGAGGAAATGGAATTATTTATTATCCAATGTATGTAAATATAACCCTGCTGAATATCACCTCTAAAATAATAATAACAATAAATTATAAAAAAGCTGAGCACAGCGCTGCAGGCTTGTCAACCCAACTATATGAGAAGCATAAATAGGAGGACTGGAGTCTAGGCCAGTTTGGGCAAAAAGTGAGACTTTATTCAAAAAATAATAAAGCAGAAGGTGCTGGGTTCATGGTTCTAGTTCTTTTTTTTTGTACTGCTAGCAAGCATAAAGCCCTGAGTTCAAATGTAAATACAAGAAAACAAACAAGTGAACAAACTCTACCTTCAAAAAGCAACAAAATACAAAGGCAGAGGACATAGATCAGTGGTAGAGGGTTTGCCTAGTAAGTGCAAAGCCCTGGATTTGATCTCCAGATCTGCAGGGAGGGAAAAAAAATGGCAGCCTGGAGAGTCAAGACTTCCAGGCCTCTGTATTTATATCTCACCCACGCCTATTCCATCTCTCTCCACAGAAGTGGTCAGTGCACTGTGTTATTCATTCCAGAACGCAAAACCCCATCAGTTTGCAACTCTATTATAAGCACTATTTGAGAGTTCTCACTGTTTAATGCTGCAATGATGCAGCGCAGTAACTCCTAAATTGTAACTTGTGTGTGTAGGTGTCGTAGGAGCTAATATTTTCAGTGTGTGTGTGTGTGTGTCTGCATGCCAGTCCTGGAGCCTTGAACTCAGGGCCTGGGCACTGTCCCTGAGCTTCTTTTGTTCAAGGGAGCCAATATTTTCTCAGAACAGATCTTATATTGGAGTTTTTAGCTCAAAGAGTATGTACATTTTATTTATTGGTGTTACTGGGGTTTGAACTCAGGGCCTAGTACTTGCTAAACAGTTGCTTAATTATTCAAACCAAGTCACTATCCTCCTTCCTTTTTTTTTTGGTGCTAGTACTGGGGCTTGAACTCAAAGCCTGGGTGTTGTCCCTGAGTTTTTTTTCTTGCTCAAGGCTGGCACTCCAGCACTTAAGCTACAGCTCTGTTTTTGGCCTTGTTGGTGGTTAATTAGTGATAAGTGGCTCCTGCCTGGGCTGGCTTTGAACTGCAGTCTTCAGATTTCAGCCTCCTAAGTAGCGAGGATTACAGGCATGAGCCACAGGGACCCAGCCCATTTTTGCTTGCTTTCTTTTTAAATAGGGTTTTGATTCTTATTCTGACTGTCTTGAACTATGATCCTTCTGATTTCAGCCTCCATAGTACCTGGATTATAGATATGAGCCACAATGGCCTACTGAAAACTTTCAACTTCCCTGCTGGATGTTGTCTAGGTTTTCTTTTTGCCAATATGAAAGATGAAAAACAATCCCTGTTGTTTTAATTTGCATAACAAATATATGTTAGTTTTTAAATTGTAGTGCAAATATTCCTAATGCATAATTTGCCATTTGAATCATTTTAAAGTCCTGCTGCATTCACACTATTGGGTGAGTATGATTTATAGGTGGCCTTGGAATTAATTTGGTTTAATTTCATGAGTAGTATTTTTTCCTGTCACTACTAATTTTCCCCATCTTCCCTTTTCTCCTAACCTTCCTGTCTTCTATTCCTTTTTTTCTCATCTTATTTCTCTCACCTTTGCAGATTTTCTAACTAAGCCGATTCCCTTTTTCTCTTTTCAAAATTTAGTAGCACTGCTATCTCATGGATGTAATTTGCTAGATCAGATATGTTTATTTTGCTTGAATCCTTATTTATTACATTCTGTCTAATCTTTACAACATTCTTGCAAGAGAAACTCTTCAATTCCCGTTTTGCAGATGAGGAAACTGAAGTCTAGAGGATTCTGTGACCTGCTTAGGGCCACATGACTATTCATATGTCACAGTTCCCTGTCCCTCTGAGTTCTTTTTCAGCACTCAGGCCTAAGGGGGACCCTGCCAAGGGGTCACTCTGCCCTGGGCAGGCAACACTCATAGGGTATCTGGAAAAGCCAGGAGTGGTCAAGGAGTTTCAGAAGAGGCTGAAGAAAAGAGTTTGGGGATCTGGGACCTGGTGCTTTTGAGCAGAGAGGAAATGAGAGACTGCCCTCCCCCACCTCCTCTGAAGTCCTTATATGGTGCACGACTCAGAGATGCTTGTGAAACTGGAGGCTATGTGTGGCCTTTAGCTGGGGCTGCAGAGGGGAGGCCAGTGGGTGTGGACTGCAGGCCTAATTTTGGTCAGATTCTTAGTCTCAAGGCTCTATCCAATCAGCCATTGAGAGGAGTAGATGTTAACTCAATAATGTCACCAATTCTCCTCTTCCCTTCAGAGCCAGGTCCCCAGTACCTCTATTTACTCTCCATCTTACCACTTCTACTTTCAGTTTGTCTGACTTCCTTTCTAGTCTGGGGCTTTCTAGAGCATGCATTTGATGGTGCAATCCTTTGCTAGCAAGCCTGCCAGGACTCTGGAGAGGCCCTTCAGGCTGTTGGGGATGCCACTCTGCAGCTGTGGGCCTCTGCTCTGGCTTCTTGCTCTCTCCTTTCCTCACCCTTACCTGCCCTTACCAAATTCTGTGAACATAGCTCACTCTCACACACATAGGCCTTCACCTATTGATTTCCTCTCTCTGCAATGCTGCTCTTTGGTTAATTCCTACTCATATTTTAGGCCTGTATTTGGATCACATTTCATTGGAATATTTCCTGGAATTACTGGCTTGGTTATGGGCTGTCATAAACTCTAACAACTTCTCATTTCTTTTTGTCTGTCCCTCCAGTCTAGACTCATATTAGAAAAACCCAGATAGAATTTAAAATGCTGGTGCTGGGGTCACACCCTCTAGAGATTTCTGTTACCTAACCAGGAAGTAGCCTGGGCTTTGGTAGTATTTTTTTTTTTTTGAGTGTGTGTGTATGTGTGTGTGTGTGTGTGTGTGTGCGCGCGCGCGTGCATGCGCAGGAGCATGCATGCACAGTGTGTAGGGTATTGCAGTTTGAACTCAGGGTCTTTGTGTTTGCCAGGCAAATGCTCTACCACTTGAATTATGACCCTCATCATTTTGGTTTTAGCTTATTTTTCAGATAGGGTCTTGTGCTTTTTCCACTTTCCACACAGGATGATTATAGATATGTATCAACACATTGTTTTTTTCTAGGAATGGGATTTGAACCTAGAGCCGCAGGCTTGCTAGACAGAATATTTTTTTTTTCCCTATTGTGGGACCCTATCTTCTGTTTGCAGATTTTTTTAGTTTTTAATTAAAAACATTTATAATTGTTATTATAAAGGTGATGTTCAGAGGGACCACATTTACATTAGTCAGGTAAAGAGTATATTTCTTTTTTGGACAAGGTCACTCCTTTCTTTGCTGTCTCCCAGTTTTTCTCTCCCATTTTCACCCACAAGTTACATAGTTCAAGGCTAGCTGTCTGTCTCCAAGCCTGTCTGTGATCAAGGCTAGTACTCTACTACTTGAACCAGAGCACCACTTCCAGCCTTTTTTTTCTTTTGGTTGGTTGTGGGGCTTGAACTCAGGGCCTGGGTACTATCGCTGACCACTTTTTCTCAAGGATAGAGCTCTACTGCTTTGAGCCTTAGTGGCACTTCTAGTTTTCTGGTGGTTAATTGGAGATAAGAGTCTCATTGACTTTTGTGTCCAGGCTAGCTTTGAACCGTGATCCTCAGATCTCAGTCTCCTGAGTAGCTAGGATTATAGGAGTGAGCCACAGGCAGCACCTGGCTTCTCTAGGTGATATTTATATTCAACCAGAACTAGCAGCACTGGATAGGTAGCTCCATAGAGCCAGAAGTCATGTCTCTCATCACCATTACTGTACATCCTTACCTAGAACTGTGGGCAGCGGCGCATGTGTGGCTTGTGGGGCAGGGAAGGACAGAAGAGGAGGAATATGGGAACAAAATGGTCATTGGCCAATGCTAGGAGCTAGGAGGCCTCCCAAGCCTGGTGCAAGGGTAGTGGAAACAGGAAGAATAGCCTGTGAACTGACCAAAGTCATCCCAAGCAGACATCCAGGCAGCAGGGCCCTTCACCAGAGCTTCGTTGTGTCTTCTGTATGTCCAGGTCTCCTGGTGGTGTGGGAGCATGGTGGGTGTCGCAGGCACAGGGTGCCAGGAGCGCTTGTTGTAGGATTTAGATTTGTGTCATCAGGTGATTTGGGGGAGGTTGAGAAAGTGGGGCTCTGCTGTGGGTGCTGCACTGGAAGAAATCAAGTATCTGTATTAGTCACCACAGGCTGCCATGAAAAAACACCCCAGACTGGGAGGCGGAAACAATAGAATGCTCTCACAGTTCCAGAGGCCAAGTGTGAGATCAGGGTATTGGCAGACCTCTTTCTTCTGGCCTCATGTTTTGCTTTGCAGGATCCATGTGCCTCCAGTATGTCTCTGTAGGTCCTAGCTTTCTTAGGAGCACTTTAGTCAAATTGAATTACTGTACCTTCTAATGGGCTCATTTGAAGGAGTCACTTACTTCTTTAGAGACCCCATCTCTACTTAGTCACATTCAGAGGTCCTGAAGATTAGTGCTTTAACATATGGATTCCACAAGGATGCTGTTAATCTCCAGACTATTTTAATATATGTTTCTCATTTATAAGGTGGGGAAATGGAGGGAGGCTAAAATAAGCATTAGTAAAGAAACAAGAGTCATTCATTAGCCAGGATAGGGGGATGTTGAATCTTTCTCTCCCCCCCACCCCCCGATAATTGAACCCAGGACCTCATGCCTCACTCACTTTGCTTTTTCACTTGCAGCTAGTGCTCTACCACTTGAATATCATTTCCATTTCCAGTGTTTTGCTGGTTAATTGGAGTTTAGAGTCTCATGGATTTTTTCTGCCTGAGATGGCTTTGAACTTCAGTCCTGAGATTTCAGTCTCCTGAGCAGCTAGGATTATAGGGACGACCCACTAGTGCTTGGATTATCTCATTTTTATTTTTTTTGCTGGCCCTGGGGCTTGAATTTAAGGCCAAGTGTTTAGGGCCAGAGCTTCTTTTGTGCAAGGCAAGTGCTCTAATCATTCGAGCCACAGCTCCAATGCTGACTTTATTTATTTATTTAATTTTTTGAGTAGTTTGTTGGAGGTAAGAATCTCACAGACGTTCTTGCCCCAGGTGGCTTTGAATGTTGACCTTCAGATTCCTGCCTCCTGAGCAGCTAGGATTACAAGGGATGAGCCGTTGCCACCCAGATTTATCTCTATTTTGAGCATAGGAGAGCATATATGGACTGGGTCTTGGGCTTAGGGTCTGGTCCCCCCAGGTTGCAGTCAGGATTGTGGTCAGTCCTGGGTTCTTCTCAGAGGCACACATGGGGAAGGGTTTGCTCCTGATCTCAGGTGGATTATTGGCAGAACTTATCTTCTGGCTGTAGGCCCCAGAGCAGCTTCTGTTTTCAAGACAGCCATGGAGAGCAGGACTCTTCCAGAAGCTTATGTAGTCATTACCTACTCAAGTAATGACGCCACAGCCTATTGCTTTCCCTCCCCTCAGTGGAGTAGAAGCAAGTCATAGATCCTTCCACATTTACGGGCAGCATTAAACAGAAACACAACATCAGAACATTTCCTGATACCACTCCTAGGCTCTCTCCATCACCTTGGGATACCTACAGAGTGTGTTAAAGGAATCAGGTCATGGAGGGCTGTAGGTTAGCCAGGCCAGGCAGGGAAAGGCAGGGAGTAGGTACCTATGTATGTGTCTTTTCATATGACTGATGCCACAAAAATCCTTCCCATACTGTGTGTGTGTGTACACTGTGCAGGTGTGTATACCATTACTGGTACTTGAATTCCCAAGAGCCTGGGCATTCCCCCTTAGCTTTTTGTGCTCTAGCATTTGAGCCACAGCTCCATTTGTAGACTTTTTTCTGTGAGACGAGTCTCACAGACTTTTCTGCCTGGGCTGGCTTCAAACTGCATTTCTCAAATCTCAGTCTCCTGAGTAGCTGAGATGTGATTACACATGCAAGCCCTGCTTCCTCTGCATATTCTTTATTATTTTTTAAAATTTGTTAACTTTTAACTTCAAATTTCTTTATCAGGGTTTAATTTTATATTTATATTCAAATAATTAAATCTTTTTGGCACAATGGCAAATGGGATTGTTTTCCTATTGTTCTTTTTCCTTTTAGTTCTCTGCATACTCTTGAGACCTTTACTTTTTAGGGTAAATTTACTTTTCTTGGGAAGGGGCAAGAAAGCATTCTCAGCATGGATTCCCCAGGTGACTACTCTGAAGGGATGAACCCCACAGGTTTATGTAAGTTCAGAAGGTTATTCATAGGGGCATGAAGGAAGAATGGAAGAGCCAGTGCCCCCGAGGAAAGCTGCTATGGGAATCAGTTATTCATGATGGAGAAAGAAAGCCCAGGAAGGGTTCAGAGCACGCAGGCTCTGAAAGTGGGTGACCAGAGGGTGGTGTAGTAGAAAGTCAAGATGCAGAAACATGGTGAATAGGCAAAGGTGGCATCCTGGATGTTTCCAGACCAGGTAAGAAAAAGCAGCAAGGCCTCCAAGCCAGATGTCTTCAGAAGGCAGCTCCCTGTCACCTAGATGGGGTGGGCCTGGGGGTATCTGAGGAGAGCACATGTGTAGAGTAGATGTGATTCTACTGAATGTTTGGCTCCAAGTATCTTACGGAATAAATTCTACTTGACCATGGATCTTGCTGTGTAAGAAGGCACACTTAAAAGGTGTTAGAAATGAATTGGCTATGGATTAGACATGTAAAATGGAAGTGTTCCCAAGTTTAAAATAATTGAAGTCATGCAGACTATGTTCTCTGATTTTAAAAATAATAACAATATAGTTATAAAACTCCATAATCTAGAATTTAGCATATTATACATTTGAATAATCCAAAATCAAAGAAAATTCACCAGGATTGGATGAGGGATACCAATGAAAATAAAATGCGTGTGTGTGTGTGTGTGTGTGTGTGTGTGTGTGTGTGTGTGTGTAATGCATGAAAGCAGAGCTTTTTAAGTTCTTAAAAAGCTTTTAAAGCTTTTATAGCTTTAAACACTTATATTGCAAAAGGAAAGACAGGTGCTGGTGGCTCATACCGTAATCCTAGCTACTCAGAAGGCTGAGATCTGAGGATTGTAGATTCAAGCCAGCCCTGGCAGGAAATTCCAGGAGACTCTTATCTCCAATAAACTACATAGGAAAGGCCAGAAGTAGAGCTGTGGCTCAAGCTGTGCTCTACTTGAGCCAAAGAAAGTCAGGTACAGCATTGAGGCCCTGAGTTCAAGTCCCAGGAATGATAAAAAAAAGGGTATGTGTGAAGATTTAAAGTTACAGAATTTACAGCAAAGCTTATAGCTTTAAATACTTTTATTAGAAAAGAAGGAAGGTTTAAAGTCAATGACTTCAAGAAGGTATAAAATGAACATCAAAGTCAACCAAAAATAAACCAAAGAAAGTAACCAAGGTAAGCAAAACTAAAGGCTACAATAAAAAAAATTAAATTCAGTCATATCTTATGATGCATCCCCTCCCTTTGCACTGATGGGTTGTTAATTCATGTGGAGTCCAGGAAAGAGAATGTAGTAATAACAGGTAATCACTTCCTTTTTACTTCTCGTGGCTTTCCTCACCTTATAAGTGGGGGATGGTCTTGCCAGCAGGTAGCAGCACTGGCACTTGAAAACTCAGGCTTTTTCCTTCTACTACCCCTTGGGGATCCCCAATAGCTCTCCAGCCCAAACCAAGTCATTAGTAGACTAGACAGGAATCAATTCCAGAAAGAAAATCCCGATTTAAATTCAGTACAAGAAAAAATATGATGTCATCAGAGCCCTACACCTTCCTGGAATTGAAGCTTGAAAAACATGGCCCTTTACAATAGAGGAATCCTGCAGACAGGTTTCCCTGACTCAGAGACACCCTTCCCCCACTATCTGAACAGCTGCTTCTTCCTCTTCCTCTTTTATTTTTTTTCTTCTTCCTCCTTTTCTTCCTCCTCTTCCTTGCTTTTCTTCTTTCTGGGGAAATTGCCCACAGTCTGTAGTCAATTCTGAAAATGGTGACTCAAAACACTTCAGACAATGATATATCTCCCTCACTGTTTGTATAAATAATTCTTAATAATATAAAAACTTTTGCATACATTAGTCACGCTTAAGCCAGGCTTATACAGGGCGGTAGTAAAGTGCGCTGAAGTGAAGATGTGTGGCAGATGGGACAGGAAGTGTGTAACCGCTTTCATAATTTTTGTTCGTCCTTAAGGGTTATTGCTGTGAAAAATCTGTGTGTGTGTGTGTGTGTGTGTGTGTGTGTGTGTGTGTGTGTGTGTGTTGGGGTGTGGTGGAGCTAAAAGGGAGTAACTACATTTTGTTTCTGTCAGTCATGGGTCTTGAGCTCAAGGCCCTGAGTTTTATCTGCTCAAGGCTAGCTCTGTGCTACTTTGTGCCACCGCTCTACTTCTGGTTTTCTGTTGGTTAACTGGAGATGAGTCTGACTTTCTTACCTTAGCTGGGATCCTCAGATCTTGGTCTCCTGAGTAGCTAGGATTCCAAGGGTAAACCACCAGCTCCAGACTAAGCAACTACATTTTTGCAGGCCCACTATGTGTCCCAAACTAGGTGATCTTCATAAATATCCTTGATTTTTGCAGCAATCCTGTAAATTCGATGCCAACACCCTTAATAATAGTCCCCAAATCCCTTAAGAGACCATTTAAGAGAGAGGAGGCTTTTGCAGTCTTGGATCTTAAATGGATACACACATTGTGGATTCTTTTTCAGCCAACCTTAAATGTGATTTTCTTTGTTTATAAAGACCTTTCCCTGTCTGGGCTGGTGGCTAACCCTGTAACCCTAGCTGCTCAGGAGGTTGAGCTCTGAGGGTTACCTTTTGAAGCCAGCCTGGGCAGAAAAATCCTAATGATTCTTACCTACAATTATCTAGCAGAAAGCTAGGAGTGGAGTTGTGGCTCCAGTGGTAGTGTCAGCTTTGAGTGAACCATCTCAGGGACAGCACCCAGGTCCTCAGTTCAAGAACCAGGACCATCACAGATAAATACGATTTACCCCTTGCAAATAACCTTTCATTTGATAGATTTCTTTCAGTCCAGGGCACCTTCCATGGCATAAGCACAGGCCTAAGGGCAAGAACTGGTGTGACTCCCAGGCAGAAGCCACAGCAGGCAGTGCTTGCTTGCTGGCTTAGGGGGTGGGCGGGAGCCCGTGAAAGGTTATTGGGGGAGAAACGCAGCCGGGATTCCCGCGTGGCGGTACACGATCTGGGGATGGGGGGGGCCCCACGTGATCACAGCCCCAGGGGTGCGGATCTGCATCACCCCAGTCTTGCCCAGAGGGGGCCGCGCCCCGGGCCAGAGGCGGCCGGCGAGAGCCACCGGGCCAAAAGCCAAGGCTCAGCCTGAGCCAGGCGCACGCGGCATCGCGGCCACCGCTGTTCTCCGTTCCTTCGGACTCCCGGGTGGTAGAACCTGGTGGAGGAGAATGAGTCCCTGGAGCAGGCTGCCTCTGCCCACGCTCAGCCTTCCGCCCAGGGGCAGCCTCCGGGCGTACGCAGCGTGGAGCTCCGTCCGCGGCGAGCTGCCACGCCCCTAACGGGGGCGTTGAGCCCGGGAGCTGCAAGCGGTCTCCCCGCACCAGGGGCGTGGCTTCCCGGGTCGCCACGCCCCCAGGCTCCGAGCACTCTTCCTGACGGGGTGGCGCCTCCTAGCCCGCGCGCCTCGGCGCGCACTTCGGTCCTCCTGGCTTGGAGGGGGTTCAGACTGCTCACTGAAGCCTATCTTGCCCCCAGGGCATCACGGGGTGGGGGTGGGGTGTCCCTTGTGGTCTTGCCAGCCTGTGCCATTGGCATTTGGAGGATGGGTCAGTGAGCGGGGAGCAGGACCCGACCCGCACGTGGGGTCTCGAAGCAACCTCGCGTCCACGCACAGGGAGCTGCTTTAGGGTCACAACAGCGTTTTGTGGGTGAGGAAATGCAGGCGAGTGAGACCCGGCGACCTTCCCGGGTCCACTTAGCCCTGCCGGAGCAAGTGCGGGGAGTTTAAGTGGGCGCGTCCTGGCGCACAGAGGGATGTTTCCTTGTCTTGATCAGTGTTCTTACGCCTGGAATTATCACCTCCTTCTCTTCGGAGCACAGCGGAGGTTAACTTTTGCAATCACTCGGGCTTTCCACCTCTGCACCTCCCTAGATCTGGGAGAGTGGCTCCAGACTTTGCGCTTCTGAGGGCCTATGCGCTCTGGGACGCGGAGACCGTGGGGTCCAGGAGCATGCACCCTCCTTCCAGAACGCCTGTCCTCTCCACCCCTGGCCATTTGTAATGGACAAACAAGAAGGGAGCCTAATTGAACTAGTTTTACCGGTGTTTCCCGAGGCTACGTGAGGCCACGCCTCGGGTTGGGAGGAGCCGAGGGGTGGTGGTGGGAGGGGAGAAGAAATGAGAAAGGCCGTACCAGGCCCGGCTTCATGCTGCCACCGTGCGGCGACTGCATACTTGTTGCAGGGCTCCACCTTTTCACATGATCATATGCATTACACACACACATTGAACTTTGCCAAATCCAATATCAGCCTACCATTAAGATGTGTGAAATGTTTCTTTTCTTTTCTTTTTTTTTTGCCAGTCCTGGGCTTGAGCTCAGGGCCTGAGCACTGTGCTCTACCACTTGAGCCTCAGCACCACTTCCGACTTTTTTCTATGTATGTGGTACCGAGGAATCGAACCCGGGTCTTCATGCATGCTAGGCAAGCACTTTAACCACTAGGCAAAACTCCTGGCCCCGAAGTGTTTCTTTTAAATCGGTTCTTTTCCCTGCCCTTCCCTTCCCTTCCCTGCCCTCCCCTCCCTTCCCCTCCTCCATTTTGGAGGCACCAATACCCTTTCACACGCAAAAAAGTCTTCTAGGACCTCAAAGAGGCTCCTTATGTAGGTCGACAGAGATGTTAGTGAAACAGAAGAATTAGCAAGCGATTAGGAGCTGAGGCTTATGCCTATACTTATAAACTTCAGAGAGATCTGAAGGTTGTGGTTTGAAGCTAGTTCCAGAAGAAAAGTCTGTGAGGTTCTTATCTGCAATTAACCACCCAAAAGCTAAACGTGGAGCTGTAGCTCAAGTGGTAGAATGTTGGTCTTGAGCACAAAAGCTAGGGACAGTGATCAGACCCTGAGTTTAAGCCCCAGGACTGGCACAAAAGTTGGGGGGAGGGTCTGTCTCCTCCATCTTGTCCATTGATAAGCAAAGCAAATTGCACTTTCTGCCACATATGGAGCCTTGCATGGGAGTCTGTGAGTGAATACGTGGACTGCCCCCCACCCTTTCTGGTGGCTTATGCTCTGTAGTTGGGTTGTGCATTCTGTTGCATTTTTGGTCTGTGACTATCCCAGCAGCCTCCACAAATGGTTTTTCTATCTAAGTTTCTAGCCAAGCTCTTGCCCTTGAGGTATGGATGGTGCAGGCCCACGTGCCTCCCCTGGCTCATCACCTGATTGAACATTAGCAAGTAGCTGGAGATTCACCCTGATGTGCAGTTTTGGCTTTGCATGGGCATAAGGTGACCCAGTGCAGGAGCCCAGTGAGGGCTTTTGCCTTCCATTCCTGTTGGACTCCAAAAGTATTTTCTGCAGGATTGGGATAATGGGGCCAGGCTAAGGGGTTATGCTAGATGAGGGCTCTGGGCTGGTGGCAGGCTCGGAAGTTCAGAGGGCAGCCCTTGGGATGAAGATTGTGCCAAGGGAGCTTGTGAATACCTGGGCTTGCCTGATTTTCAGAGCAATTCATTAATACTGACACAACCCTGGAGAGAGGCCCTGCAGCCTCTGGGTCCATGGGGTCAAGAGACTGGATGGCCCCTTCTGGGACCATGTTTCCTTTCTCTCACTTTTCTTCCTGTGTCTTTGGGGGAGAATGTGGGGTTGAACAGAGAGAACCTTGGCAGTTTAAAAGATGTATGGCAGGTTGGGAGTTTGGCCTGGTGGTAGAGTGCTTGCCTAGCATGCACGAAGCCCTGGTTCGATTCCTCAGTACCATATACACAGAAAAAGCTGGACGTGGCACTGTGGCTGAAGTAGTAGAGCACTAGCCTTGAGAAAGCTCAAGGACAGTGCTCAGGTCCTGAGTTCAAGCCCCAGGACTGGCTAGCAAATGTTCTACTGCAAAATGTAGACAAATCAATACCTCAAAGTACCAGAGCTTTAAAATTTAACCACCATCTCTGTTCTGGGATCTGTAGAAGAAATGTGAAGGTGAGAAATTGGAGTCTGGGGTGATCAGCAAAAGCTGTAATCATCTGTTCTTAATTGTCCCTCATTTCTGAAGAAATGAGTGTCGAAAGATGGTTTTATTTTTCCTTACTTAGATGCTATCTTAAGTCAGCTCATGCTGACATTTGGGTAATTGCTAAGTGTTCAGTAATTGCAGTTTACCTGCTTCCTCATATTTGGGGAAAACTCTTATTTTCCCCAGACTAGTCCTATCCTTTAGGATTTTGTGCATGTGTCACGTCCTCCAGGAAGTCTTGCCAGGTCTTTCTTCTCAGAGCTTACTTCTCCAGGCTCACTCCCACGACCCCCAACTTAGACAGCTATCGTACACAGGTAAGATAGCTGTGAAGGTACCTCACTGCACCTTTGTAAACTTCAGCATCTTCTTCTCTGACCTTCTGTCCACATTCTCCCTTGCCCCTATGCAGGGCTGTCCTGAGTTCCCATTCTGAAAGCTGGCTGGAACTCTATTGTTCTAGACAGATGAGAGAGGGCAGTCAGGGCCATTTTGTTGTGCTAGGGTTTATGTTTGGAGTGTCTTTATTTGCCTTGTGTGCTAAAAATATTTCTGCCTCCACCCTTTTTTTTCATGGACCATTTCAGATGGTGCATCCACATGTAACCTTGTTTGTCTGTCCTGGTGGGGAGAAGCTAGGGGCCTAAATGTGATCTTAGGGGATCTGGAGGACCCTAGCGTGGCCATATTCCTTTGGCCTGTGCCACTAGATGGACACTCAGTGAGGCTCTTGTGTTGTTGGTATGTCCTTAGGGATGCAAGCGAGGACTCTGGTCCCTTTCTTGGCAGTGTTTAGTGGGAAGGAAAGCCAAAGGAAAGATACCTGGGGTCCTGAGGTTCCTGAGAGGAATAATAAGACTGAATGCTTAGTGCCTTTGTTGTTGTTTTTGTTGGTTGTGGGGCTTGAACTCTGGGCCTGGGCACTGTTGCTGAGCTCTTCAGCTCAAAGCTACCACTCAACCACTTGAGCCGCAGTGTCACTTCCGGTTTTCTGGTGGTTAATTGGAGATGAGTCTCAGGACTTCCATACCCAGGCAGGTTTTGAACTGTGATCCTCTGAGATCCTGCTAATATTACAGATGTGAGCCAGTGGTGCCCAGTGCTTAGTGCCTTTTGACCTAAGAAGTTTTAGCAGGCAGAAAGAATGGATTACCTCCACATCAGAGTCTAGATTACTGACAACAACAACCAAACAATCCTCAAACACTTTATTTTAGGTCAGATGAGAACTAAAACTCATACTTACTACCTTTAAGTCAAATGAATAAAAGAAAACAGTTCATTGGGCTAACAGCAACAATAAAAAAGATCAAATAAGAAGTAGCATTGCTCTGCTCATATATAAATGATCATGGAAGATCCCTGAATTTGCTGGCACCTTTTCCTTCACTCACTCAGCTGGCAGAGCAGAGCCGATCCCTTGGCAATCCAGTAATCGCTGGGTTGCTTGGATGGTAAGAGGACTGTCACCACGAAGTTGGTTGAATGGCCTAAGTAAGCATGCAGAGAGACAGGCGTTTAGAGTTAACACATCTGGCTTTTATGACCTGGCTCAAGAGATGTTAGTTCCAGTCTTCTTTTGGTTGCAGATCAATGAATTTAGTGCCAGTCTCATGGTGTTAACTTTGTAATATCAATCTACACTAGCTCCCAAACTCCCTCACAGCATTGCAGAGTGATTTGGCTTCGACTGGCATTTTTCTTTGCCATTATATGTATTAATCTTTTTTTTTTTGCCAGTCCTGGGGCACAAACTCAGGACATAAGCACTGTCCTTGGGCTTTCCTCAAGGCTAACATTCCACCACTTGAGCCACAGCACCACTTCTGGCTTTTTCTGTGTATATGGTACCGAGGAATAGAACCCTGGTCTTCATGCATACTAGGCAAGCACTCTACCACTAGGCCAAACTGCCAGGCAATATATGTATTAATCTGAATAACATGCTTACCTGTGGTGGACAATGTTCCTGCCCGGGCCCCTGTTTTATAGAGTGGGGAGTGGTAAAGCTTTGGGTCTGGCTCATAGTTTTGTTGTGGTTCAAAATGCAATACAGGCAACATCGGATTCATCTGTCCTGGCAACGCGTCTTCTATGACCATGTCAGTATCATCCCATCGAGAAGCATCCATGAACATTCCATGAACAAGAACACCATCCTCAGGAGAAGGCAGCTGAAAGACACCCATGAGTTTAAAGGGGAGGGGAGGAAACAGCAGGACATCATCTATGTCCCACATCCTCATCCAGGCCCCTGCCACTGCACCCCACCCATCCTGAGCCTCCACAGTGCCTCGGACTCTTTGAGACAGGAGGGGACTCAGGTTGTCTTACTGGCTCATCTCTTGTCCCACTTAGTAAATGCCTGCAAGTAGCATCAGGGTATGTTACAAGTAGGCAAGGCTACCGTCATCATATCTGCCCCCTTTGTGCCCGTTAGTAAAATGATGCTTGGGGCTGGGAGTGTGGCATAGGAATAGAGTGCTTGCTTAGCAAGCACAAAGCCCTGGGTCCCATTCCTTAGTTACCACATACAAAGAAAAAGCCAGAAGTAGCACTGTGGCTCAGGTGGCAGAGAGCTAGCCTTGAGCAAAAAGTGTCCAAGGACAGTGCTCAGCTCCTAAGTTCAAGCCCCAGGACTTGCAACAAACCCTTTGAGGAATGACTGACAGAAGTTTACATATGCCACCCAGGCACTAAAGCTTGAACCCTGGCCAGGGCACTGTCCCTGAGCTCTTCATCTCAAGGCTACCATCCTACCCCTTTCAGACAGCACCACTAAAACCAAAAGGCTCAAGTGAAACAGCACTTGTCCAGAGAGTGTGAGGCCCTGAATTCAACATTTCTGGACCCTAGCTCAGACTTTCTGATGTAGAACGTTTGGAATGAGGCATGAGATTTGCATCACTAACACTGTTAGTGAGGAGATGGACAAGAACCAGTGCACCAGTGGAAAAGCCACATAGACTGCTTTGGGCAGAGTTGGAGAACACCATTTAACTTTGGTGTATCAGCTCTGCTAGGAGGCCAGAAATAGATGAATAGGCAAATTTAGTTCATAATAATACTAGCCCTTCACTGTATGCAGTGCCACATGTCATGTTCCATTCCATTACTACTGTCCCCTACCGAGAGGAGTGTCATTAGCCCCAGTTTCCAGATGAGAACACTGAAGTGCAGACACGTTAACAATTGCTGTGGTATACATATGGCTGACAAGCGGGGAGAGCCATGAATCGAACTTAGGCTTTCTTGATTCTGAAGATCTATTTTTTAATATCTTGCTACATTGACACTGTATGGTGACAAAAGTGACTATAAGCCTGACACTGGTGGCTCATACCTATAATCCTAACTCCTCAAGAGGCTGAGATCTGAAGATTGTGGCTTAAAGCCAGCCCAGCCAGGAAAGTCCATGAAATTCCGATTCCAAATTAATTACCCCAAAGCTGAAAGTACAAGTGTGACTCAAGTGGCTGAGTACTAGTCTTGAGCACAATAGCTCAAGGACAGTGCCTAGGCCCTGAGTTCAAGCCCCAAAGCAGGCTCAAAAGAGCACACACACACACACACACACACACACAAACAAATATCTTCAAGAAGCAAAATTGCATTGCTCAGAAAAAGATTTCTATAAGTGTGGGAAGTCGCTGCTAATCTCAGTACTATGTGGGGAACTTATCTTGGGCTTGTGATTATCACTGTACCCCTCCTGTTCCTGAAAATGGGAGAAGGGAAGGGAAGCAAGGGAGACTGGCTGCAAGCTGCAATGGCAGCTTCTTTGTCTTAAGAGTCTGGTGGACAGTACCTCCAGGTCCGTGGGTAATTCTTGTCCAAACTGCACTGTCTTGGCAGCCTCTATTACCGCAGCTTGATCCCGGTAGGCAGGAATCACGTTGTACTTGAAACTCAGCTCATCTATAGGCAAATTGTATTTCCGGGCATGGTTTTGAAGAGTTCCTGAAAATATGAAAACCGATAAAGCCCAGTCCTTCAAACAGTCAATCTCCCTTCGCCCAATCTCTAACGCTGTGGCATTAGAGAGCCTCCAACAGAGAACACTCTTTGCTGAGCTACTTTAAAGGAAGGGAATGGAAGTCTGTGGGTCGTGCTGGGAGGGGAGGACCCGAGGAACACACACAGGTTCTGGCCATCGTTGGGAAGAGGGGAAGGAGGGCCACATCTCAAGTGTATGTCCCTTCCCTGAAGAAGACAAACCAGAGTTTGTTTCAGGAGAAAACCTGTGGAAGTTTGGGGTTTTTAATCTGTCCAAGGACAGATCCAGTACCTGTTAGAAATCCTTGAGGAAAGAAGAAACCAGAGATCCAAAAGGACTTCGGCTGTCCTCTTCTGAGCCACAACTGAAGGAGAAACATTACTTCATCATGTACTGTGAGGTGGAGTTTGCTATCTGAACTGAAGTCATAATTTGGAAGCGGCATCTAAACTATCCCGAGTCAGTCACCATTCCCGTTTTTCCACCTGCCCAGTTCCTCTTCCCTATCTAGCAGCTGGACTGCAAAGCAGGAGCCTGGTGAGTAGAGGGCCAGAAGAAAAGGGCAGAGCAAAAAGACACCCGTGGTAGTGGATCCATGTTGTTTTGGTTCTATACATCATGATAGGGTCCATGCATAAGTTAAAATCCCAAGAATGGCCTGGAATTAAATCGGAATGTAGGAATACAAACCTATGGAAAACCACATCCTAGGATAAGACTTTTTAAAGGGATTGTGTTCTGGAAGTTTCTGGGTATTTATTTCTGGACTCAATCCCCCAGTCATTGTTAGGCAGTGTTCCCTAGGAACTGTAGAGCCAATCATATGGGCAGATTCAGCAAAACACGCAGAAATGAAGTTACTTACATCCAGAAATGCAGTTCTCAGAATAAGATCTTTGACCCATGATCCCAGTGGTTTCAAGGATGGATAGGCTGTGTTGGACCATAGAGAAGGGACCTGGTTGTTGAGGAAACTGTTATAAACCCTTTCCATTTCTTCTGACATCACGACCAACCCAGCAATGGCTTTGTCTAGTGTCTGTAGAGAAATCTGAAAGAACAAAAGAGACTGGTGGCCTTTCCGGATATCATTAACAAATATTGATGATGCTCATGAAGAAAGGGCCCGTGTGCCGGGTTCTGACTGTCTGCTTTGCTAGACCCTGCAGTATGTCACACATGTTTATACCACATGACCTCCCCTCTGCTACTGAGACTAATGAGATGCAAAGAGAAATGACACGGACAAATGCTGGATCACGTTTTCAAAGGAAGCGCTTTATCTGGGCATTCTTTCCCCCTTCCCATTGGATGGCAGAAAGAGTATTGGAATAGTGACACTAGACAAAAAGATGGAACCTGTCTATTGGGAACAGCCAACTTGATGAGCTGTGTGCCCTAGATAGGACTTCCTCAAGCTCTGAAGAGAAGGTAAAGTGGATATCTATCTTGTTTTGGACAGTATTGAGGGTGTTCACACAGAAGCTTCATTTGTACCCTAATGCAATCAAAGCAGAAAGGGAGAAGTCCTGGCCTAGCCAGGCAGCCTGCTGATGCTGGTCCTTTCCAGAGCAGATTTATAGTCTTAACGGGAGGACTTCCTATATTCAACTGACTCAATGTAATTTATTTAACAAACCTAGGCTAGCCAGCCAAACTGCACACCTGGAGATGTTGCTTTGTCCAACAGGTGGCAGACCTGGCCTTTGGCTTTAGAAAGATTTACCCGGGTTTCCCATAAGTCTTATCCCTACTTCTTGGCCCTGGGCCAGGTATTTAGTTCTCTGCTTAGCAGTGACACATTTACTTTTATGCTCAGTATTTGATCTATAGTAGTCTCTGTTTTTCTGTTAACAAATTGGTGGGACAGAGTAAGTAGGAAGGTCTTTTGCCATCATTAAGGCAAGGAAATCCAGAGTTAGCATCTGGGAGCACAGGACAAAGACCAAAAAAGTTGTTCCCACATTTCAGTTGCATTGAAATCATCTCAGGAGTTCACTTAAAATTCACACTCCCCAGACCCACCTCAAGAAATTCCTTTCATTCGGTCTGGAGTGGGATCCAGGAATTTACATGTTGAGCACAGACCACAGAGGAGCTTAACACAGGCATATTGTGGCTCACACTTTGAGAAATATTGGTTTCCATGGTCTTGGAAAGATGTTGCAATTAGGGCCAAAGACATAAGGGACAATTCCAAGAGCTATGGCTCCCTCTCAACTGCATAGGTCACAAGCAATTTCTAGTGGTAACTCTACGGATTATCTACAGGATAATGAGGAGACTGGGGATTTGTAATGTCACAGTTCCCAGTCACTATTAAAAAAAATGAAACGAGAACTTGTGAAAGGCGACAAATTGAATCTTAGATGATTCTAAGAGTTGGCAATATACCTAACTGGAAAAATCTGAAATGATAGGAGTGGAAAATTCCAGTACACTCATATTATTATACCATTTTCCCCAAGGATTGGATACCCAGAAGCAGTGATGAAGTTAAACTCTCATACATGTATTAGCTTCAGCAGGTTGTTAAACCGGTCCACTTCTTGGCTAAGAACAGTGGTCAAGGAGTCCAGGCGTCCTTGAGGATCCTTGACAAAAAGACTTTCAGTAGCGCCTTCCATCTGCAGGAACTCTGAAATACACATAGCGCACTCCTCATCATTCTGCATTTGGGTTTAATGCGAACATTTCCCCTTCCCTGTAAGTTAGTTTCTCTTATTATTTAATGTGAATATACAAGCTTTCTATTAGTAGAAATATTAGACTTTCTACTATTAGAACTCTTTGGTGACTTATCTGTGCATATATATATATATATATATAAGCAATCACAGAAATCAAGCCAAAATGCATATGCACCAGGAAGAAGTTTTGTGTGTGTTTGTATGTGTATATTTGTGTGTGAATAAACACAGAACCAACATTTCATTTCTTGCCAGGGGTATTTTCATCTTTGATCCTAGGTTGAGCTAGTGATCTTTGTCTCTGGAACATAGGTGGACAGGGTCTTGATTACTTACATGAACTAAAGAGAGACTGGACATGCCAATATAAAAGGACAAAGCCAAGAGAAAGAGCTATCTGTTTTTGTTCGTTCCGTGACTGGAACAGTAAGGGAAAGAAGATGAGAGGGAAAAGGATGACATAGAAGGTCAGTGTGACATAGTGGTATCTACAAATATAAG
This sequence comes from Megascapheus bottae, assembly GCF_031878675.1. Classification (NCBI taxonomy): domain Eukaryota; kingdom Metazoa; phylum Chordata; class Mammalia; order Rodentia; family Geomyidae; genus Megascapheus; species Megascapheus bottae. Next base: position 23,999,174 of record NC_143515.1, read on the forward strand.
ACAGGGATTTGGATAAAGCTGTCTCCATAGTAGATGAGGGGGAGAATCAAAGAGCTGGAGAAGAGGCACCTGAATTTGGCTGAATGGGAGGCAGAGCCCTGAAGACCTGAATGGCAGATGACAGTGAGGTAAGAAAAGGGGCGTTCCAGAAGCCAGAGGGCCCAGGAGCCCCGAGTCTTTTCTTTTACTCTATTGGTACGAACACCTTGCTCTTTGGTGTAGACCTGCACTACACATAGGCCAGGAGGGTGTGGGAGATTGAAAGTTCCAAGAGACAGTGTTTATCCCAAGTTACTGAGGATTATTTTTTGTCAGGTTAACTGAATTATGAAATTAGATTTATACAAGATAGAGAATTGACGTCTTTTTTCTCCATACAATCTACTCAATGGTGGATGAAGAAGCACATGACCTGTGAAAAGGAAGGAAATGCATTTTCCTTGCATATCTGAGGAAAGTGTGAGTAAATCAGCAGTTCCAAAATGCAGGTATCAAACTTCTTCTTAACTACTTGAGTGGTCGTGAAATGTGGGTTAGTCCAGTCTCTTGAGTCCACAGCTTTGATTATGCCTTTGTCTTCTCCTCTACTATTTTTCTCAGGAATCTTTTTTTTTTTGGCCAGTCTTGGGCACTGTCCCTGAGCTTCGTTTGCTTAAGGTTAGCATTCTACCACTTGAGTTACAGCACCACTTCTGGCCTTTTCTGTTTATGTGGTACTGAGAAATTGAACCTAGGGCTGTATGCAGGCTAGGCAGACACTATACAAAGTCATAGTCCAAACTATATTCTTCTGAGATTACATGGTTACCATTTTATGTGAGGTTTGGAGAGTATTGACAGGATTTAGCCACTTTTAAAGAAATCTGTGTTAATTTTCTTTATATTATATTTCTTGTAATTATAAAGAACATATATACAAATCTAGATCTATAGCTAATCTAAGAAAAACATGAGAGTAGATCTCTCATGATTATTCAGGAAAATTCCTCAAATTATCAGAAAACAAGTTTAAAGTAGTCTGCCATTTCTCTTGAATGGATAATACTGGGGCAATGGATTGTAGAGCATAACTGTCAATAGAATCCATATAATTTTAAATGATAGGAAATATTCTTTGCTTATTTTCATCAATATAGTGGTACTTAGAATACGGATAATGTGCAGAGGAATTTTATTTTCTTACTATTGTTGGAATTAAAATGAATATTTATTAGCATATGTTAATTTATAAGGGGGAATTTATTTAGTTGACCTGAAATAGTAACATGGGGCTACTGGCTATTACTTTGGACAGCACAGGTGTAGAGTCTTTAGAATCATGAAGCCAAGTGAAACTCAAGAAAAGCCTGGTTAAAGTTAGGTAGGCCAGAAACCAATTGGCTCCCATGGCTTTTGGGAGTTCAGATATTAAGATGCTGTAGGCCCCAGTTCTATAACTGAGGAGTTCATGTCAAAAGAACTTCTCAAGGAAAGGGAAAGCTGATGTAGTAAATACGTTTGAACATCCTTCACTTATTTTTCTTATTCCTTTAATTCCCATTATCTACAGATGCCAGGAATTATTCATTACCTGGAACTCTAGACTGGATAGAAGCCACAAGTTCTTGAACAATTTCATCATTGCTTTTCCCCTCTCCACCAGAAGATGATCTTGGCTGGATCTCAAGTATGGTGTTGATCAAAGTGTTGGTCTCTTTATACTAAGACGACAGTGAAGACTTAAATTCTTAGGAAATAATTTGCAGCAGTATAGTTTACATATAGAAATGAGAAAAGTTCTTTTAAAAACAAGGACATTTGACCGTTGTGGAACAGGAGGCAAGCATGTTCAGTATGGAAGGACAGTTCAAACAGGGCTGCATGTTTTCACACTCCATGCTTGGGTGCGTAAGTGAGTAATAGACTAAATATAGGCTTGGAGATGGAAGACCTTGGTGCAGGGGAAATGCTTGGTCTTTGGAGCCTACAAAGGATCCAGAGACACCAGGCCAAAGTGGAACTGTTGTGAAATGTATGATGGAATACTGTTTTTTTTTTTTTTTCTTTTTTTGTGGGTCATGGGGCTTGAACTTGGCCTGGGCACTGGCCCTGAGCTCTTCAGCTCAAGGCTACCACGCTACCCTGAGCCAAACCTTGCTTCCCGTTTTCTAGAGGTTAGAGATAAAAGTCTCAGGTCCTTTTGTGCCCAGGCTGGCTTTGAACCATGATCCTCAGATCTCAGCCTCCTGAGTAGCCAGGATACAGGCATGAGCCACTGTGCCAGGCTGATTTGTTTTTCTTAAGGACTTCTAGTCCTTGGAGCTAGTGAGGTGATGACTGATGTTATGAGTTCATAGACATGGCACAAATAAGTATTTTTTTTTGCCAGTCCTGGGGCTTGAACTCAGAGCCTGAGCGCTGTCCTTGGGTTTTCTCAAGGTTAGAGCTCTATCACTTGAGCCACAGCACCATTTGTGGCTTTTTTTCTATGTATGTGGTACCAAGGAATTGAACCCGGATCTTTGTGCATGCTAGGCAAGCACTCCACCAGTAGGCCAAACTCCTGGCCCCATAAATAAGTATTTTAATTTGAAAGATCACAAACCTGGAAAGCAAGGTTAGCATTTTCATGCATTCCAAAAATTTCTGGGTCATCTATCAAAGGCAGATTTTCAATGTAGTCCTTAAACTCTTGTAGGCTGTCAGCCAGGGGTGCAAAGTAAATGCCTGTTATAACAACACAGAAAAAAATGTCTCAAATGGACTGGTTCTGAACTGCCAGACTTGGCTCCTCTCTTCTTGCTTTCATTGCTGTGTCTAGTTTTAATTTTTTTTGCCAGTCCTGGGGCTTGAACTCAGGGCCTGGGCACTGTCCTTGACAAGGCTAGTGCTCTTCCACTTGAGCCATAGCACCACTCCTGGCCTTTTCTATGTATGTGGCACTGAGGAATTGAACCCAGGGCTGCATGTATCCTAGGCAAGCACTCTACCACTAGGCCAAACTCCCGGTCCTTTTATTCCCTTTTTGTAAGGCCTTAAGCATCACATTAGTGTCCTAAGCTTTCAGAATGTCTTCTCTAGAATCCAGAGACACTCTGGTGAAAGGTGCATTTCCTGAAAAGGATCCAAATTTATGCTCATTTAGAGATTCCTTTTTTTTCATGCTAGACATTATTTTGTTTGATGAATAATAATCCTCTCCAAATTTTTCAAACCAATGATTACATTTGAAATGCAGTATGTTAAAATCTATGCGCACTCAATTTTGCCTAATGGTGAAAAGGACATGTGAATCTAGTCAGTTTCTTGGAATTCAATGATGGGAACTTTGGCGAGCTTACTCTATGCTAAT